>NC_141009.1:10345705-10540705 GCF_052327205.1 Somniosus microcephalus
CCTCCATCTCCTGCCCCCCCCACACCCCCTCCATCTCCTGCCCCCCCCACACCCCCTCCATCTCCTGCTCCCCCACACCCCCTCCATCTCCTGCCCCCCCCACGCCCCCTCCATCTCCTGCCCCCCCACGCCCCTCCATCTCCTGCCCCCCCCACACCCCCTCCATCTCCTGCCCCCCCCACACCCCCTCCATCTCCTGCCCCCCCACATCCCCTCCATCTCCTGTCCCCCACATCCCCTCCATCTCCTGCCCCCCCACGCCTCCTCCATCTCCTGCCCCCCCACGCCCCCTCCATCTCCTGCCCCCCCACGCCCCCTCCATCTCCTGCCCCCCCACGCCCCCTCCATCTCCTGCCCCCCCACACCCCCTCCATCTCCTGCCCCCCCCACATCCCCTCCATCTCCTGCCCCCCCCACATCCCCTCCATCTCCTGCCCCCCCACGCCCCCTCCATCTCCTGCCCCCCACACCCCCCCTCCATCTCCTGCCCCCCCACGCCCCCTCCATCTCCTGCTCCCCACACCCCCCCTCCATCTCCTGCCCCCCCAAGCCCCCTCCATCTCCTGCCCCCCACACCCCCCCTCCATCTCCTGTCCCCCCACATCCCCTCCATCTCCTGCCCCCCCACGCCCCCTCCATCTCCTGCCCCCCCCACACCCCCTCCATCTCCTGCCCCCCCACATCCCCTCCATCTCCTGCCCCCCCACATCCCCTCCATCTCCTGCCCCCCCACATCCCCTCCATCTCCTGCCCCCCCCACATCCCCTCCATCTCCTGCCCCCCCACGCCCCCTCCATCTCCTGCCCCCCACATCCCCTCCATCTCCTGCCCCCCCCACACCCCCTCCATCTCCTGCCCCCCCCACACCCACTCCATCTCCTGCCCCCCACACCCCCCTCCATCTCCTGCCCCCCCACGCCCCCTCCATCTCCTGCCCCCCACACCCCCCCTCCATCTCCTGCCCCCCCACATCCCCTCCATCTCCTGCCCCCCCACACCCCCTCCATCTCCTGCCCCCACCTCCTGCCCCTCCACAGCCATGTTATCTCCTGGCAGAGGCCAAAAAATAGGGAATAACCCAGGGCCAATAAGGGGGAAAAAACACTCTGGAAAATTCCTCTCCGCCCTCCTCACACAATCGAGACAGTCCAGGACATCACACGGACCAAGTGTTTGTCATCCATTAATCCACTTAACATAAAGTACATGCTAGATGCTGAATAAACTCTGCCCAAAAAGATCTCCGTCTCCCTCTCGAGGCAAAGTTCGCTTGCACTTTCAGGGGTCACTTTTGTCCTGTTTGTACATTCGAGGGGCTAGAAATTCATTGTAGCCCAGGAATGGGTGATATCTTTAGAAAAGTTTGAGAATTAGCGTCAGGCGCTCATGCTTTAGACTACATGCAAAATCCTTGCTCACTGCTTAAACAAATGATTGGAGCACTAAATCAAGCGTTAAAGCCCAAGCTCATTGGCGTTACAGCCAAAGGGTGGACCAATATTGCGTGCAGTCTAATCGCAAGTCATCATTGCCACAGGCTATTTCCAGTTCTTAAAGGGGAGGTTCATTGATGGTGCACCGTAGAATGGTGAATGCTGGTTTGAATGCAGAGGGGGCAGATAGATGAGCATTTCGTTAACATTGACAGCCGAGCACATTGCAAAAAGCCCACTTTTGATTGGCACTGCCGATTTTATTCTGAACGGGAACCTAGTCGGTAAGCGCCACGAGATTCCTCTCCTGACGCCCTGCGGGGGGACGTCTGTGGCACCTGCTCCAGTCAAATAAATTGCGGGTTGTTGCCTGCAGTGCCGACCCTCTCATGCGTTTTTTGCAAATGATTCATTCTGGTTTTTTTGCTTGAAGGAGAAGACAAAGACACAAGGGACAACCGGTGCCGAGCAGCAGAGCCTGAGTGTGAACACGGCGGTGGTCACAACCGCTGCTCCCGCCATTGCAGGAGCTTTCTTCCCAGAAACCATCACGGTCTCCGTGGGCAACAGTCCACTGCCGGCGGGACTCTCCTCTCTCCCAGCCACTGTAAGTTCTTTTCTTCCACCCCCCCCCCGCCCTTCTTTATTGCATTGAGGCCGTGTTAAGCCCTGATCAAACTGTCAACATAAAGAAAGGGAAGACTTTTTTTTTCTGTTCCTGGGATGCGGGCGTCGCTGGCAAGGTCCGTGAGGTGAGGGTGCTCCCACAGTGCTGTCAGGGAGGGAGTTCCAGGATTTTGACCCAGCGACGATGAAGGAACGGCCGATATATTTCCAAGTCAGGATGGTGTGTGTGACTCGGAGGGGAACTTGGAGGTGGTGGTGTTCCCATGCGCCTGCTGCCCTTGTCCTTCTAGGTGGTAGAGGCCGCAGGTTTGGGAGGTTTATTTGCATTTAAATGCCACATTTGACGACCTCGGGACCTCCCAAAGCGCTTTACAGCCAATGACGGATTTTTTTTGGAAGTGTCACCACTGCTGTAATGTAGGAAACGTGACAGCCAATTAGCGCACAGCAAGCTCCCACAAACATAAGAACATAAGAAATAGGAGCAGGAGTAGGCCAATCGGCCCCTCGAGCCTGCTCCGCCATTCAATAAGATCATGGCTGATCTGATCCTAACCGCCAATCCACTATGACAGGACTATCTCCTGAACCTAACAGCATTAGACACACGAAAACAGGAGCAGGATCAGGCTACACGGCCCCTGGGCCCGCTCCGCTACCCACAGGGCCATGACCTATCCGAACCTAGACTCATGTCCAAATTCCTGCCCGCTCCCCGTAACCCTTAATTCCCTTTTCTACTAGGAAACTGTCTATTTCTGTTTTAAATTTATGTAATGATGTAGCTTCGACAGCTTTTTGGGGCAGCATATTCCATGGACCTACCACCCTCTGAGTGAAGTAGTTCCTCCTCATCTCAGTTTTGAAAGAGCAGCCCCTTATTCTAAGACTATGCCCCCTAGTTCTAGTTTCACCCATCATCGGGAACATCCTCCCCGCATCTACCCGATCCAACCCCTTCACAATCTTATATGTTTCAATAAGATCGCCTCTCATTCTTCTGAACTCCAATGAGTAGAGTCCCAATCTACTCAACCTCTCCTCATATGTCCATCCCCTCATCCCCGGGATTAATCGAGTGAACCTTCTTTGTACTGACTCGAGAGCAAGTATGTCCTTTCTTAAGTATGGACACCAAAACTGTATGCAGTATTCCAGGTGCGGTCTCACCAATACCTTGTACAACTGAAGCAATACCTCCCTATTTTTATATTCTATCCCCCTAGCAATGAAAGCCAACATTCCATTGGCCTTCTTAATCACTTGCTGCACCTGCATACTAACCTTTTGAGTTTCGTGCACCAGGACCCCCAGATCCCTTTGTACTTCAGTACTTTCAAGTTTCTTGCCATTAAGATAATAACTTGCTCTACGATTTTTCCTGCCAAAGTGCATAACCTCACACTTTCCAGTATTGTATTCCATCTGCCAAATCTCTGCCCACTTACTTAGCCTGTCTATGTCCCCTTGCAGGTTTTTTATGTCCTCCTCACTCACTACTTTCCCTCCCATCTTAGTATCATCTGCAAACTTTGATGTGTTACACTCGGTCCCCTCCTCCAAATCGTTAATATAGATTGTAAAGAGTTGGGGACCCAGCACTGACCCCTGCGGAACACCACTGGTTACTGATTGCCAGTCTGAATATGAACCATTTATCCCAACTCTCTGCCTTCTGTTAGATAGCCAATCCTCTATCCATGCCAGAATATTACCCCCAATCCCGTGATTTTTTATCTTAAGCAATAATCTTTTGTGTGGCACCTTGTCAAATGCCTTTTGGAAGTCTAAATACACTACGTCCACTGGTTCACCTTTATCCACCCTATATGTTACTTCCTCAAAGAACTCCAGCAAATTTGTCAAACATGACTTCCCCTTCATAAAACCATGCTGACTTTGTCTTATTAAATTATGATTATCCAAATGTCCTGTTACTGTCTCCTTAATAATGGACTCCAAAATTTTACCTACCACAGATGTTAGGCTAACCGGTCTATAGTTTCCAGCCTTCTGTCTACTGCCCTTTTTAAATAAGGGTGTTACATTAGCAGTTTTCCAGTCTGCCGGGACCTTTGCTGAGTCCAGGGAGTTTTGGAAGATTATTACCAATGCATCCACAATCCCTACCGCCACTTCCCTCAAAACCCTGGGATGTAAGCCATCAGGTCCAGGTGATTTATCCGCCTTGAGTCCCATTATTTTACCAAGTACTACTTCCTTAGTGATTTTAATCGTATTTAGCTCCTCCCCCCCTATAGCCCCCTGCTTGTCAAGTGTTGGGATATTCTTGGTGTCCTCTACTGTAAAGACTGATACAAAATATTCATTCAGTGTTTTTGCCATCTCCATATTTCCCACCATTAATTTCCCGGTCTCATCCTCTAAGGGACCAACATTTACTTTAGCCACCCTTTTTCTTTTTATATAACTATAAAAACTCTTACTATCTGTCTTTATATTTTTTGCTAATTTACTTTCATAATCTATCTTCCCTTTCTTAATCAATCTTTTTGTTATTTTTTGCTGTCTTTTAAAGTTTTCCCAATCCTCTATCCTCCCACTAGATTTGGCTACCTTATATGCCCTTGTTTTTAGTCGAATACTATCCTTAATTTCTTTACTTAGCCACGGATGGCTGTCTTTTCTTTTACACCCTTTTTTTCCTCAGTGGAATATACTTTTTTTGGAATTTGTAAAATAACTCCTTAAATGTACACCACTGATCATGTATCGTCTTATCCTTTAACCTATTTTCCCAATCCACTTTACTCAATTCCGCTCTCACACCTTCATAGTCTCCTTTATTCAAGCTTAGCACGCTTGTTTGAGATACAGCCTCCTCACCCTCTAACTGAATATGGAATTCAACCATGTTATGGTCACTCATTCCAAGGGGATCCTTTACTAGGACATTTTTAATTAATCCTGTCTCGTTACACAGGACCAGATCTAAGGTTGCTTGCCCCCTGGTTGGTTCAGTTACATACTGCTCAAGAAACCCATCCCTAATACACTCAATGAACTCATCCCCAATTTGATTCGTCCAATTTATATGATAGTTAAAATCCCCCATAATTATAGATGTTCCCTTATTACAAGCCTCAACTATTTCCTGATTGATACTCCGTCCAACCGAGTTGCGACTGTTCGGAGGCCTATATACTACACCACTAGTGTTTTTTTCCCCTTATTATTCCTTATCTCCACCCAAACTGTTTCATTATCCTGATCCTTTGACCCAATATCATTTCTCTGTATTACAGTGATTCCTTCCTTTATTAACATAGCCACCCCACCTCCCCTTCCTTCCTGCCTGTCCTTCCTGATTGTTAAATAACCTGGTATGTTTAATTCCCAGGCATTGTCACCCTGCAGCCATGTTTCTGTAATGGCCACAAGATCATACCCATATGTAGCTATTTGTGCCTTTAACTCGTCTATTTTGTTACGAATGCTACGTGCATTCAGATAGAGAACTTTCAAATATGTTTTGTGACACTTAGTTCCTGCTATTGCCCTTTTTATTACTTTACCTTTTACTCCACACCTTCTACCCCTTCCTGACACGCTCTGGTTTTTAATTTCCCCACTGCTACCTAAGTCTTTGACCTTCTCTGTTGTCATTTTTATTATTTGCTCTCTAGGAACCTCCCCCCCACTAGTTAGTTTAAAGCCCTCTCTACAGCCCTAGTTATATGATCCGCCAGGACTCTAGTCCCAGCACTGGCCAAGTGAAGCCCGTCCCAACGGAACAGCTCCCTCCTGTCCCAGTACTGGTGCCAGTGTCCCAGGAAGCAAAACCCATTTCTCCCACACCAGTCTTTGAGCCACGCATTTAACTCTCTTATTTTATTTGTCCTAGCCAAATTCGCTCGTGGCTCAGGTAATAATCCAGAGATTATTACCCTTGTGGTTCTGCTTTTTAATTTGGCCCCTAGCTGCTCAAACTCCCTCAGCAGAACCTCCTTCCTTGTCCTATCTATGTCGTTGGTACCAACATGGACCACGACAACTGGATCCTCCCCCTCCCACTCCAAGTTTCTGTCCAGCCCAGAGGAGATGTCCTTAACCCTGGCACCGGGTAGGCAACACAGCCTACGGGACTCTCGCTCTTGGCTGCAGAGAACTCTATCTATCCCCCTAATAATACTATCCCCTACCACTACAACATTTCTATTTACTCCCCCCTCTTGAATGGCCCCCCTCTTGAATGGCCCCCCTCTCCACGGTGCTGTGGCCAGGTTGCTCATCCTCCCTGCAGCCCCTGCTTCCGTCTCCACAGGGAGTAAGAAGCTCGAACCTGTTGGACAAGAGCAAGGGCTGCGGCTCCTCCAACACTACCTCCTGGATCCCCGTACCTGCCTCACTCGTGGTCACACCGTCCTGTCCCTGACCATGGGCTACATCTGAATTAATTAACTTCATAGGTGTGACCACCTCCTGAAACACAGAGTCCAGGTACTTCTCCCCCTCCCTGATGTGTCGCAGTATCTGAAGCTCAGACTCCAGCTCATCAACACGGAGCTGGAGATCCTGTAGCAGCAGACACTTGTCACAGATGTAATCACCGTTAGCCTCAATGGGGTCTACCGGCTCCCACATCTCGCAACAGTAACACATCATCTGCTCCATTCTATGTAATTAATTATAAAAAAAATTATTTAATTAATTGGATTTAGATTAAATCAATCCCTCTAAATTACACCAGTTTAATGGTTAACCAACTGTCTCCCTTACAGCACAGACCCTAGAAAAAAACCGCCGAATTTAAGCTTGTAATAAAAAGAAGAAATACTCACCAACCAATCCAACCAATCACTTACCTGCTTCCTGGTGACGTCACTCTTGGATTATTTTTTACCTCTCTCCTCTGCTGTTGATTTGGTATGCCTCTGGTCGCTGCCGCTGGTTTTTATGCCGGGTTATAGCTCCTCCTGACCTCGCTGCTCACTCCTAGGTCCGATGCTGGTCTCGGGCCTCTGGTCGCTGCCGCTGGTTTTTATGCCGGGTTATAGCTCCTCCTGACCTCGCTGCTCACTCCTAGGTCCGATGCTGGTCTCGGGCCTCTGGTCGCTGCCGCTGGTTTTTATGCCGGGTTATAGCTCCTCCTGACCTCGCTGCTCACTCCTAGGTCCGATGCTGGTCTCGGGCCTCTGGTCGCTGCCGCTGGTTTTTATGCCGGGTTATAGCTCCTCCTGACCTCGCTGCTCACTCCTAGGTCCGATGCTGGTCTCGGGCCTCTGGTCGCTGCCGCTGGTTTTTATGCCGGGTTATAGCTCCTCCTAACCTCGCTGCTCACTCCTAGGTCCGATGCTGGTAATGAGATAATGACCAGATCATCTGTGTTTAGTGCTGTTGGTTGGGGAGTAAATATTGGCCCCAGGACACCGAGGTTAACTCCCCTGCTCTTCAAAATAGTGGCCATGGGTTCGTTTATGTGCACCCGAGAGGGTAGACGGGGCCTCGGTTCATCCGAAAGACGGCACATCTGACAGTGCAGCACTCCCTCAGCACTGCACTGGAGGGTCAGCCTGGATTTTTGGTGCTCAAGTCTCTGGAGTGGGACTTGAACCCACAACCTGCTGACTCGGAGGCGAGAGAGAGAGTGAGTGCTGCCCACTGAGCCACGGCTGGCATCTTTTGTGAGCATCCGTCGTGCTTTAAAGTGTCAGAGAAAGAGAAAGAAAGCCAGACATTTTCTTTCTGACCCGGAGCTGGAACTTTACAAGTACCTTCCAATTGGCAAACCTGCCTCACCAAATAGCAATCAACCTCTGATTGACCTCGGGCTGTGTTTACTCACAGCAGTTAAACTTTGTGGCCTTAACAGGGCAGCGCAGTTTAAACAACGCTCCCCATTAGCAGCAGAATAATACATCGTTCCACACCTCTGTCTTTGTAGAACTTAGACCCATCGTGCCTGTGCCGGCTTTTTGAAAGAGGTATCCAATTAATCCCACTTCCTTGTGCTTTCCCCATAGCCTTGCAGTTTTTTTTCTCCTTTCAAGTATTTATCAAATTCCCTTTTGAAAGTTACTATTGAATCTGCTTCCACCGCCCTTTCAGGCAGCGCGTTCCAGATCACAACAACTCGCTGCGTAAATTTCTCCTCATCTCCCCTCTGGTTCCTTTGCCAAGTGGAAACAGTTTCATCCTCGTTTACTCTATCAAAACTCCTTGTAATTTTGAACACCTCTATTAAATCTCCCCTTAACCTTCTCTG
Organism: Somniosus microcephalus; assembly: GCF_052327205.1. Lineage (NCBI taxonomy): Eukaryota > Metazoa > Chordata > Chondrichthyes > Squaliformes > Somniosidae > Somniosus > Somniosus microcephalus. Next base: position 10,353,992 of record NC_141009.1, read on the forward strand.
CTCCAAGGAGAACAACCCCAGCTTCTCCAGTCTCTCTACATAACTCAAGTCCCTCATCCCTGGAACCAGTCTGGTAAATCTCCCCTGCACCCTCGCCAAGGCCTTGACATCCTTCCTAAAGTGCGGTGCCCAGAATTGAACACAATACTCCAGCTGAGGCCTAACCCAGTGATTTACCCAGAGAGCGGTGAGAATGTGGAACTCGCTACCACAGGGAGTGGCTGAGGCGAATAGTATAGATGCATTTAAGGGGAAGCTCGATAAACACATGAGGGAGAAGGGAATCGAAGGATATGCTGATGGGCTGAGATGAAATAAGGTGGGAGGAGGCTCGTGTGGAGCATAAACACCAACATAGACCAGTTTGGCCTGTTTCTGTGCTGTAAATTCTATGTAATTATAAAGGTTTAGCTTAACTCCCTTGCACATTATCCAAGTAATGGTGAGCAGCACACAAGATAGGATAGAGGTCTTTAAAAATTATGAAAGGTTTTGATAGAGTGGACACAGAGAGAATGTTTCCACTTGTGGGGACGAGCCTAACTAGGGGCCATCAATATAAGATAGTCACCAAGAAATCCAATGGGGAATTCAGAAGAAACTTCTTTACCCAGAGAGTGGTGAGAATGTGGAACTCGCTACCACAGGGAGTGGTTGAGGCGAATCGTATAGATGCATTTAAGGGGAGGCTGGACAAGCACATGAGGGAGAAGGGAATAGAGGGTTACGCTGATAGAGTTAGATGAGGAAAGACGGGAGGAGGCTCGTGTGGAGCATAAACGCCGGCATGGTCTGGTTGGGCCGAATGGCCTGTTTCTGTGCCGTATATCTGATGTCATCCTATGATTACTGCCTGTAATAAAAAAATATTTATATCTGTCGTGAAGGCTTTGTGTGCATTCCTGCAAATGCTTACGTTCTCTGTTCGCTTCTAATGTGTATTTTTTCCCCCTCCTTTAAACCAGCTCCAGCTGCAGGTCCAGCAACAACAAATCGAAGTGCTGAAGAAACAAGTTCAGGTCCTTCAGCAGCAGCGACAACATAGCTACAAGCAGCTGCATGTACGTACCGCCAGTAACCCTCCCTCGGGAGGGAGTGTCAGAAAGAAAGGGATTGGGTTGGACGTGGTGCTGTTCCAGCAGGGGCTGGGATATGCTGCACTGGCGGAGGGCCCAGTCAGCCTGTGACACTCTCGCTCCACCTGGTGGCCAGTGGCAGAATGACAGTGGCAGGTTCTTGGGAGCGGTCTGCTCAACTGACCAGAGGAAGAGGACCGTAAGAGGGTTAACACATGCACACTCACACTCTCTCTCACTCACTCTCTCTCTCACGCACACACTCTCTTTCGCACTCGCACTCTCTCATGCACACACTCTCTTTCGCACTCGCACTCTCGCACTCTCTCGCACTCTCTCTCTCTCTCGCACTCTCTCTCTCGCACTCTCGCATGCTCGCTTGCTCTCTCGCGCGCTCGCGCTCTCTCTCTCGCACTCTCTCTCTCGCACTCTCTCGCACTCTCTCTCGCACTCTCTCGCACTCTCTCTCGCACTCTCTCTCGCACTCGCACTCTCTTGCATGCTCGCTTGCTCTCTCGTGCACTCTCTCGTGCGCTCGCACTCTCTCGCTCTCTCTCTCTCGCACTCTCTCTCACTGCTTTACTGTGACAAACTAAAAATCCATCGAAAAGATGCGCGGTGATGAATGTTTATCTGAAGTGTATATTTTTTATTCATTCTCTGGATGTGAGTGAAGTCAGTGGAACTGGATGTCGGGCAGGCGTACAACGGGCATCTGACGTTTGACGCTTGGTGTGTGATGCAGCCCAAGACTCATTTCTACCCCATAGTCTTGTGTGCAGAGTAGTTTAAAATAGTCTCCTTTTTTTTCCCCACTTTTCCTTGTCTGTCTTCTCTTGATGTGTGGGCGGTCCTCCGAGATCGCTTCCCTTCATGGCACAGAAAACACTTTTGGTTAAACCATTGAGCCAGTCACCCAAGGGCAGCAGCTTCTGCCGGTCCAGGACACATGTCTTTCTTCTTATAGGGTTTCAATCCCAGAACCGCGTTCTACCCTCCGTAAACTTGAGGTCACCCAAAAGTCCCGTTCGCCCATCACCCCCTGTGCTCGCTGACCTACATTGGCTCTCGGTTAAGCAGCGCCTCGATTTTAAAATTCTCATCCTGGTTCTCAAATCCCTCCATGGCCTCACCCCCTCCCTGTCTCGGCAATCTCCTCCAGCCCCACAACCAATGTTCCCTTTGAGCTGCGTGGACCTCCCGCGCAGCTCTCGGGACCTCCCGCGCAGCCGGCTCACCGGATTTTCAATGTGAAAAACCGTGTATTTTAAAGGGGCCACGCACCCAAAAAACGAACAAGAGGGAACGTTGCCCACAACCCTTTGAGATAACTGCGCTCCTCCAATTCTGGCCTCTTGCGCATCCCCGATTTTAATCGCTCCACCATTGGCGGCCGAGCCTTCAGCTGACGACGACGACACAGCAGCCCAGGAATCACCGTTGGCAATATCACGAGCACTAAAGGCGGTAACCCATTTATTTTAAATAGCTTGATGCTTCCACTGAACTAGTGATACAGACGCAGAAAATGTTCGCCCGCCAATATCGGCAGCTGTGACTTCTGGGTTTACAGGCGCAGAAAGTCTAAACTGAATAATTTGGTGTATTGCAGTACCTGATTCTTGCCACAGGAGGGCTCTACATCTCCACAACTCACCCGATCGTCAATTGGCAGGGACCAGATACTGCAACAACAACACCTTGTATTTATATAGCGCCTTTAATGGAGTAAAATGTCCCAAGGTGCTTCACAGGAGTGTTATCAGATAAAATTTGATACCGAGCCATTAAGGAGATACTAGGACAGGAGAGGTGGGTTTCAAGGAGTCTCTTAAAGGCAGAGAGGTTTGGGGAGGGAATTCCAGAGCTTGGGGCCCAGGCAGCTGCAGGCACAGCCGCCAATAGTGGAGCGATTAAAATCAGGGATGCCCAAGAGGCCAGAATTGGAGGAGCGCAGCGATCTCGGAGGGTTGCAGGGCTGGAGGAGGTTACAGAGACAAGGAGGGGCTGGTGCAGTACAGCACAGTTTGGCTCTGGTTATAGAGGCTACACATCTGGGGCAAGTGGCTTCAGATTCCATTGGCTGCAGTGTCAGGAGATCCACAACTTTACTCATTGGGCCTTCTGGAGGCAGGACTGAGGGCTGACCGAGTTTGTTACGAATAGCATAGGAACAGGAGGAGGCCATTCAGCCCCTCGAGCCTGTTATGGCATTCAATTCGATCATTGCCGATCTTTAGTTCAACCCTATTTACCCGCCTTTGCTCCATGTCCCTTGATTCTGTCACCCAACAAAAATCTATCGATCTCAGTCTTGAAATGTTATATTGACCCTCAGCGTGCACAGCCTTCGGGGAGGGGGTGGTGGGGTGGGGGGGGAAGAGAGTTCCAGATTTCCGCTACCCTTTGTGTGGAAAAGTGCTGCTTGATTTCACTCCTGAACGGCCTGGCTCTAATTTTAAGATTGTGCCCTCTTATTCTGGATAGCCCCACGAGAGGAAAGAGCAGCTCTCTATCTAAACTATCGAATCCCTCAATCGTTTTAATTAGATCATCATTCAACTTTCTAAACTCAAGGGAATGCAAGCCAACCAGTCCTTATAACTTAACCCTTAAATCCATGCTATCATTCTCATGAATGTGTAACGTACAAAATTCTTACAGGGCTTGACAGGGTAGACGCAGGGAGGATGTTTCCCCTGGCTGGGGAGTCTAGAACCAGGAGTCACAGTCTCAGGATAAGGGGTCGGCCATTTAGGACTGAGATGAGGAGAAATTTCTTCACTCCGAGGGTGGTGAATCTTTGGAATTCTCTACCCCAGAGGGCTGTGGAGGCTCAGTCATTGAGTATATTCAAGACAGAGATCGATCGATTTTTGGACTCTCGGGGAATCAAGGGATATGTGGATCGGGCGGGAAAGTGGAGTTGAGGTTGAAGATCAGCCATGATCTTATTGAATGGCTGAGCAGACTCGAGGGGCCGAATGGTCTACCCCTGCTCCTGTTTCTTATGTTCTTATGTGTACTGTACCCCTTAATGGTACCGACTCTAATCTAACTAATTCTTTGCCTAGATGTCTTCATCTAGGTTTCGCCATTAGAAAAGGAGAGTTTAGTTTTTGTGATACAGAATACTGCAGATTTCTCCTCTCTGTCTCTCTACCAGATAGCACAGATGATCTGGTCACTATCACATTGCTGTTTGTGGGATCTTGTTGTGAGCAAAATTGGCCGCCGCATATCCTACGTTGCAACAGTCCCGCTAAGCAGCGCGGCCGCTCACTGGCCCTTACATGGAAGAAACTGCGCACGCGCAGAAATTTGAATGGACCGCGCACGGGGAAAAAAAATTAGAGGGAACATTGGTGACCGCCCTTCAAAAAATACTTCATTGGCTGTAAAACGCTTTGGGACGTCCTGGGACGGTGAAAGGGGCTGTGCGACTCTGCGATTGTGCAACTGCGAATGTGCGACACTGCGAATGTGCGATTGCATGACTGTAAATGTGCGACTGTGTAAATGTGCGAATGCAAGTTCTTTCTTTTTTCTCAGCAAGAACCCACTGCGGCCCAGCTTCCCCCTCTGCAACTGCAGGTCCTTGGAACGTCTCAAGTGGTCAGCCCCCAGCCGCCATCCGTGCATCAACCGAGTAGTGTCATAACACAACAGCAGCCAGTGGGACTGCCGGCCAAAGCAACGCAGCAGCAGCACCAGATATCGAAAGAGGGGCCGTTGATTGCACAGGTGCTGCAGAATCCCAGCCACTCCCAGATGGTGTCGGCCGTGCAACCCATCGGAATCCTCCAGGATGTGCTTCAACCGAACGATATTCAGGTAAACTCTGGGCTTTATTTGTGTCATTTATGTGTGTGTGTTCCCGTTCCCTTCCCCCTTGCCACACTGCTCTTCGTTTCCCTGACTGATCAGAGTTGGTAAGCATTTGCTTGCAGGTCTCCGTCCGTAGCGCTCTGTAACCCAGCACTGCCAGCTGTGGCTCAGTAGATAGCAACAGTCAAGAAGCGCGACACCATCCAGGACAAAGCAGCCCACTTGATTGGCACCCCATCCACCACCTTAAACATTCACTCCCTCCACCACCGGTGCACCGTGGCTGCAGTGTGTACCGTCTACAAGATGCACTGCAGCAACTCGCCAAGGCTTCTTCGGCAGCACCTCCCAAACCCGCAACCTCTTCCACCTAGAAGGACAAGGGCAGCAGGCGCATGGGAACACCACCACCTCCAAGTTCCCCTCCAAGTCACACACCATCCTGACTTGGAAGTATTTCGCGATCCTTCGTCGCTGGGTCAAAATCCTGGAACTCCCTCCCTAACAGTGGGAGCGCCTTCACCACACGGACTGCAGCGGTTCAAGAAGGCGGCTCAGCACCACCTTCTCCAGGGCAATTAGGGATGGGCAATAAATGCTGGCCTTGCCAGCGACGCCCACATCCCAGGAACGAATTAAAAAAACTCTCCCCTCTGAGTCAGAAAGTTGTGGGTTCAAGTCCCATTTCACAAGATCTAGGCGGGCACTTCAGTACTGAGGGAGTGCTAAGCTGTTGGAGGTGCCGTCTTTCGGATGGGACGTTAAACTGAGGCCCCGTCTGCCCTCACAGGTGGACATAAAAGATCCCACGGCACTATTCGAAGAAGAGCAGGGGAGTTCTCCCCGGTGTCCTGGCCAATATTTATTCCTCAACCACTTAATGTGGTCATTATCACATTGTTGTTTGTGGGACCTTGCTGTGTGCTGCCACCTGACCACACTTCGAAAGTACTTCATTGGCTGTGAAGCGATTTGGGACGTCCTGTGGATGTGAAAGGCGCTATATAAATGCAAGTCTTTTTGTTTCTTTAGATACTGAATGAGAGAGGCATGTGCTGACTTGCCTCTGAGCTCTGTTCCCTCACTTCCAATTGGCATCTTTCCCCTGACCGGGCCATGGTTTGGAACTTGCCGTGGAGGGCGTTGCAAATGTAGACATACTTCCTACCACTGGAATGCACTGCCTGAAAGGGCTGTGGAAGCAGATTCAACAGTAACTTTCAAATGAGAATTGGATAAATACTTGAAGGGGAAACATTTGCAGGGCTGTGGGGAAAGAGCAGGGGGAGTGGGACTAATGGGAGAGCTCTTTCAAAGAGCCGGCACAGGCACAATGGACCGAATGGCCTCCTTCTGTGCTGTATCATTCTTTGTTTCACCTCCTGGCAAGATGCATTGAGAGGACAGTCTGCTGTTCCCTGGTGTTGACTTTGTTAAAGGGTGCTATCTTTATATCTACATAAGCGCGTGCAAAATAATTAAAAATCTTGTGTGTGTATGCACTTCCTGTCCACAACCCACTTCCTGTTGTCACGAATTTTGGTCGTGCCTTTATGTCGACGTATATCATTGAGACTGCCAGTGTAGTCAGTTATAATGGGAATTGCCTGTGTCAACAGGTCCACCTGCTGTTGCAGGTAACAGTCGCTAGGTGGCAGTGCAGCGCCCACTGCCACTTCCTGCTCACCACTGTTGTCTGACACATGCCGAGATAGGCCACAGGGGATCTACTGGTACTTTACAAATCGGTGCAATGGCACCAATTTCCATCTCGGTGAGGTCCTCCCTACCTGGCTGGGTTCTGTTTACAGCCCCCGAGTTGCTCGCCCTGCCCTCCATGCGCCGCATTCCCTCACCGGAGGGGGTGGGGGTTATGTCCTCTAACATAACCGTGTAGTTTAAAATATTTTAAATAAAATGGTAGAAAATATGTTGGGAGAGGCGGGTTTTTCATTCTGATGTAGTTTAGTAGGTTGTGGGTTCCAAGTCCCACTCAAGAGTCTTGAGCACAAAATCCAGGCCGACACTCCCAGTGCAGTACTGAGGGAGTGCCGCACTGTCGGAGGGGCAGTGCTGAGGGAGTGCCGCACTGTCGGAGGGGCAGTACTGATGGAGTGCCGCACTGTCGGAGGGGCAGTACTGAGGGAGCGCCGCACTGTCGGCGGGGCAGTACTGAGGGAGCGCCGCACTGTCGGCGGGGCAGTACTGAGGGAGCGCCGCACTGTCGGAGGGGCAGTACTGAGGGAGCGCCGCACTGTCGGAGGGGCAGTGCTGAGGGAGCGCCGCACTGTCGGAGGGGCAGTACTGATGGAGTGCCGCACTGTCGGAGGGGCAGTACTGAGGGAGCGCCGCACTGTCGGCGGGGCAGTACTGAGGGAGCGCCGCACTGTCGGCGGGGCAGTACTGAGGGAGCGCCGCACTGTCGGAGGGGCAGTACTGAGGGAGCGCCGCACTGTCGGAGGGGCAGTGCTGAGGGAGCGCCGCACTGTCGGAGGGGCAGTACTGAGGGAGTGCCGCACTGTCGGAGGGGCAGTGCTGAGGGAGTGCCGCACTGTCGGAGGGGCAGTACTGAGGGAGTGCCGCACTGTCATAGGGGCAGTACTGAGGGAGTGCCGCACTGTCGGAGGGGCAGTGCTGAGGGAGTGCCGCACTGTCGGAGGGGCAGTACTGAGGGAGCGCCGCACTGTCGGAGGGGCAGTACTGAGGGAGTGCCGCACTGTCGGAGGGGCAGTACTGAGGGAGTGCCGCACTGTCATAGGGGCAGTACTGAGGGAGTGCCGCACTGTCAGGGACAGTACTGAGGGAGCGCTGCACTGTCGGGCAGTGCTGAGGGAGCGCCGCACTGTCGGAGGGGCAGTACTGAGGGAGCGCCGCACTGTCGGAGGGGCAGCACTGAGGGAGGTGCCGCACTGACGGAGGAGCAGTGCTGAGGGAGGTGCCGTCTTTTGGATGAGACGTTAAAGCAAGGCCCCATCTGCCCTCTCGGGTGGAATGTAAATGAGTAGAGGTGTTCTCCCGTGTCCTGGGCCAATATTTATCCCTCAACCAATATCACTAAAAACAGATGATCTGGTCATTATTGCATTGCTGTTTGTGGGAGCTTGCTGTGCGCAAATTGGTTGCCACGTTTCCTACATTACAACAGTGACTATACATAAAAAAGTACTTGATTGGCTGTAAAGGCTTTGGGACGTCCTGAGGCCGTGAAAGGCGCTAGAGAAATGCAAGTTCCTTCATTCTTTCATTCCATTGAAAACTCCTTTCTAGTTTTTGGAAAACCTTGGCCCTGAACAGAGGTGCCATTTGACACCTCAACTCCTCACAGGGATCTTGTCTTAGAATTACAGCAACAGGACAGAACTCGCAGTCTCTCCCCACCCCCCCCCCCCCCCCCCCCCCCATACACACTGGGTGGCAGCTGACAGTCGCTATCTGTTGCTGTGTAGAGGAGCTGCTATTTGTTTGCCTAGCGTCTCTGATGGCCCCGGGAGCTGTCTGAACGGCTCCTGTCTCCTGTCTGATATTTACAGCAGTGTAAGGATCGACACAGTCCGTACTGTACTTTGAACCGTAAGTTGTGATGTGTTCCCTTTTGCCCAGATGTGCTCACTCCCTGCTGTTTTGTTTGCATTCATTATTTATTTTTTTGAAGTTTTCTTTTTGAGCGAGATGTGAAGTCCGGGCAAATTCCACAATAAGTGAACTGTTAAAATAAGCATTGTAGGCTCCTCCGTGCGCTTCAGTGGGGAAATGAATCACTGCTGTGGTGCTGAGCTGTACAGCTTGTCAAAAAGACCTTTCACAACCTCAGGACACGTCCCAAGGCGCTTTACAACCAATGACACCAATATTGGCCAGGACACCGGGGAGAGCTCCCCTTTTCTTCGTCGAAACAGGGGCCGTGGGATATTTTACGTCCGCCCGAGAGAGCAGACGGGGCCGCGGTTTAAGATCCCATTCGAAAGACGGCACCTCCGACAGTGCAGGGCTCCCTCGGTACTGCATTGGGAGCGTCACCCTGGAGAATGTGCTCATGTCTCTGGAGTGGGGCTTGAATCCACAACCTTCTGACTTGGGGGTGAGTGTGCTGCCCACTGAGCCACGGCTGACACAATTGTATTTTTTTTTTTATTCGCTTATGGGATGTGGGCGTCGCTGGCAAGGCCAGCATTTATTGCCAATCCCTAGTTGCCCTTGAGAAGGTGGTGGTGAGCCGCCGCCTTGAACCGCTGCAGTCCGTGTGGTGAAGGTGCTCCCACAGTGCTGTTAGGGAGGGAGTTCCAGGATTTTGACCCAGCGACGATGAAGGAACGGCCGATATATTTCCAAGTCGGGATGGTGTGTGACTTGGAGGGGAACTTGGAGGTGGTGGTGTTCCCATGCGCCTGCTGCCCTTGTCCTTCTAGGTGGAGGTCGCGGGTTTGGGAAGTGCTGCCGAAGAAGCCTTGGTGAGTTGCTGCAGTGCATCTTGTAGATGGTACACACTGCAGCCACGGTGCGCCGGTGGTGGAGGGAGTGAATGTTTAAGGTGGTGGATGGGGTGCCAATCAAACGGGCTGCTTTGTCCCGGATGGTGTTGAGCTTCTTGAGTGTTGTATTATCCGAGTCTCAGTTTGCATTTTCTGTGTGGTATTGCTGATCATTTACAGAGTCAGCCAGCGGGAGTGGTAATCTCACCGAGACTTAAGTAAAATCTCAGACTTTCAATCATTTTCTCTGTTGCTCCCAAAATAGTAAGGCAGGGAGGAAAACAAAGCTCTATTTTCTTTTTAAATTATAGGTGGTTGTTCAGACCTTGGATCTGACGTCGGGCATGACACTACAGAGCGCTGGGAACTTGAGACCTCAGTCCCAGGCAGCCTTGTTGTACAACATCCCCTCAAACCCGATCAGCGGCTGTGACAATGGACAGTGCGCTACCCTTCCCGACCTCGGGCACGTGACGTTTCAGGAAGCCCCTTCCCAGAGTATCAGCAGTCCCGTCAGCCAGGGACCTCTGGTGAGTTTATGTCGCATTTTGGGGGTTGAATGTAGCAGTGTAAGCAGGGCCTAGAGTTGAGTCAGTTTGAATGTTTAACGTGTTCTTCTCACATTCCCCCTTCTCCTATTTTAACTGAGGCATTTATTTTAAATGGGTTAAGGTCATAAGAAATAGGAGCAGGAGTCGGCCATTCGGCCCCTCGAGCCTGCTCCGCCATTCAATAAGATCATGGCTGATCTTCGACCTCAACTCCACCTTCCCGATCTATCGCTGATAAAATGTTAAGCATTTGATCACTAACATCGCCAACAGTAATTTCTGGGTTTATGTCTTATGTGGGGTTAACTCGGTAACATACTGTGAAGGAGTACCTTGTAGTATTCATTGTGAATTTGCTGTTGTGGTGATCTTGGACAGTAATATCACAGAGCAGTGTAATTCCAACCCTGTCCTGACCAGCCTCTCATCCTCCACCATCCATTAACTTGAGCTCATCCAAACCTCTGCTGCCCGTAGCCTAACTCGCACCAAGTCCCGTTCACCCGTCGCTCCTGTGCTCGCTGACCTAATTTAAAATTCTCATCCTCGTGTTCCAATCCCTCCACGGCCTCGCCCCGTTCTAGCTCTGTAAGCTCCTCCAGCCCTACAACCCTCTTGAGAGCTCTGCGCTGCTCCAATTCTGGCCTCTTGCGCATCCGCGATTTTCATCGCTCCACCATTGGCGGCTGTGCCTTCAGCTGCCCAGACGCTAAGCTCTGGATTTCCCTCCCAAAAGCCTCTCCGCCTCTCATCCTCCTTTTAAGACGCTTCTTAAAACTGAACTCTTTGACCAAGTTTTTGGTCACTTGTCCGGATATCTCCCTATTTGGTGTCAAATTTTCCTGATTGCGCTGCTGTGAAGCCCCTTGGGATGTTAGGGTCTAGACCTGATTGTGATAACCCAGTATATCGGCACGCTCGCTATGAGCAATGCCAGGGGAGGTCTTCCAATGTGTCAACTGAGTTTTTTTGGCTCTTTAATACACTGACCCTTTTGAATCCCATTTTCATCAGCTCGGGCTGGATGTACTGCTTAGCAACAGACGAAGCACTGGGATGTCTACAGCAGCCAGTCAACTTATCCTGCAGGTAGGACGTACATTCGGAGGCATATTGTACACTGATTGCTTTACAGTCAGCTGCTTGTGGTAGATTGGACGTGTGCCATCTAACCAAATATGTAACATTCAAAATGTGAAAAATGAATCCTCTCTGGGGGGGAAAAGGGGAATGACCAAGTAGTTTATAATGGAGAGTCTCATAGAAAGGAAAGACTTCCATTTCTACAGCGCCTTTCACGACCTCAGGACGTCCCAAAGCGCTTTAAAACCAGTGAAGTACTTTTTGAAGTGTAGTCACTGTTGTAATGTAGGAAACGTGGCAGCCAATTTGGGCACAGCAAGCTCCCACAAACAGCAATGTGATAATGACCAGATAATCTGTTTTTTAGTGATGTCTGTTGTGGGATAAATATTGGCCCCAGGACACCGGGGAGAACTCCCCTGCTCCTCTTCGGAATAGTGGCCGCGGGATCTTTTAAGAGAGCAGACGGGGCCTCGGTTTAACTTCTCATCTGAAGGGCAGCACCTCCGACAGTGCAGCACTCCCTCAGCACTGCACTGGAGTGTCAGCCGGCTCTTTTTCAAAATATAGATTATTAAATAGGAATATTGGAATTGCTAGATGAAAAATGACCAATGTCTCTCCGGTTCTTTTTTTAAAATTTGTTTCTGAGATGTGGGCGTCGCTGGCAAGGCCGGCATTTATTTCCCATCCCTCATTGCCCTCGAGAAGGTGGTGGTGAGCCGCCTTCTTGAACCGCTGCAGTCCGTGTGGTGAAGGTGCTCCCACAGTGTTCGTAGCGGTTTGTTACAACTGAGTGAATTGCTCGGCCATTTCAGAGGGCAGTTAAGAGTCAACCACATTGCTGTGGGTCTGGAGTCAGATATAGGCCAGACCGGGTAAGGACCTTGTTGTTCACCTTCTACCATCCTGGTAGTCCCATGATCCAGTGATAATGGAGTTGTTGACCAATCACAGCAATCAATCTCTATCGATGGGTCTACAACAGACCCAGACATGAGGTGAGGAAACCCCCCTGTGGTGGAGAGCTTTGGGACCCACAGGTCCAAAGTCACCTGCTCCGCCCGAGCTCGCTACACTCACCACACGTCATGTCTCAGAGTACTGAATATGGTGATGGTGAACATATCCTAGCATTGGGACCTGCTGTATAGTATTAGCAGAGTTTCATGTATTGGCCCTTTAATTACATCCTTTTAAAGAGCACCGTTGGATCTTTTAATCCAGGCCGTTCAGAGCCAAATCCAGCAAGAGCAGCAGAGGAAGCCGGCCCAGCAGATCGGTTCTCTGCAGCAGGCAGAGTCTGGGACCGTCGAAGGCTTGGTAACTGTCTGTCACCAGCCGCAGGCACAGCAGGAGGCCATGGCTCATCTCCAGCATCCTCCAGTTCGGACGGACTCTTTGACTCAGTGCCACAGTAGAGAAGAACAGTTCCTGAAGGAGCCGGCTCCGTCGGACCTTCAGCAAGCCCTGCAGCTGATCACAGTAACTGATGGGGATTGTCTGACGCCCGCCTACAGTGCCAGCACCACAGGTTAGTACAGTGTTGTATGAATCGACCGAGTAATATGACCAGAGTCCCTTCGAGAATACTTGGATCTGTATAAGAGGACATTATGTGTATTTAAGGTGATGAATCTAACAAAACTTGGCCTTATGAGAGAGGAAGTTGTGTCATTGTGTGTGTGTGCCTGTGCATGTGCGTGAGTATTATTTACCATTAGCATCACAACTGAAGTTGCTTATCTCATTATGCACAACTGGGGCAGGGAAGAGAGGGGGAGGGGGCAGGGCAGTGGGCGTGGTTCAGGGGGCAATGGTGATTCAGGGGCGGGGCGGGGAGAGGGCAGAGCAGGGGAAAGGTATGGGGCAGGGGGAGAGAGGTGGGCTGGCTGGGGGAGAGGCAGAACGGGGAGAGGGTAGAACATGGGGAGAGGGCGGGGCAGGGGAAAGGTGTGGGGCAGGGGGAGAGGCAGAACAGGGGGAGAGGGTAGAACATGGGGAGAGGGCGGGGCAGGGGAAAGGTGTGGGGCAGGGGGAGTTAGGTGGGCTGGCTGGGGGAGAGGCAGAACGGGGGAGAGGGTAGAACATGGGAAGAGGGCGGGGCAGGGGAAAGGTGTGGGGCAGGGGGAGAGGGTAGAACATGGGGAGAGGGCGGGGCAGGGTTGAGAGTGGAGCAAGGGGAGAGGGGGCAGGGCAGGGGGAGAGGGGCGGAGCACGAGGAAAGGGTGGATCATGGGAAAGGAACAGAGGATTGTCCGTATGGGAAAGCATGAAATAAGAGATGAAGGACACTCTGTAACATCAGTTCATTCAAATATAGCCAGAGCCAGCATCTGTAATGCCCAAAATATTGAGGAGAGCGTTCTTGTTTTCACAAGTTTTGGCATTCATCTTTTGCCAGTTAGCAAGCACTGGGATAGTGACTCTGGTCACATACATGACAGTGGCTATAAGCAATAGCTAATCCATCAGAAGCAGTACACCATGTGCGGGCTACAGTATCTGTCCACAGTCTTTGCTCTGATTCTTTCTCCCTGCGACGACGGCTGTTTATAAATCACTTTCCAGCCGCTCTCACTGAATTCAGTTTCAGAGAGTTGACCGGTCCGGTATTGGATGAAGAGAGAGCAATCGTTTCCGGATTCATCGTTTTAAATGGTTTTTTTTACTGTTAGGTACTCTGAGCCATGTGCAGTGTGCGAGTTTACCCGGATTGACATCACCCCAGGCAACAGGAGCGGAAAACCAACCGAAGGAGCAGCAGGTAAGATGCTGTTTGGAGAGGGGAACTCGGAGTAACTACTTCAAGGTGCAAAATCCTTACAATCATTGTGCTTCAAAGTGTTTGTTACTCACCCTGAGTTGAATTTGGAACTCTGTCTGTCAGCTGCCTGGACCCTAAGCTCTGGAATTCCCTCCCTAAACCTCTCCACCTCCTACTTTAAGACGCTCCTTAAAATCTACCTCTTCGACCAAGCTTTTGGTCACCGGTCCTAATGTCTCCTTCTACGGCTCGGTATCAGTTTTTGTCTGACAGCATTCCTGTGAAGCGCCTTGGGATGTTTTACTACGTTAAAGCCACTATATAAATGCAAGTTGTTGCTTAAGATATAAGCCCGGCAGTATCTGTTGCCATAGCCATCGTGTCCCATTATCATATAAATGCTTAATGCTCCCCAGCCGTGGCTCAGTGGGTAGCACTCCCACCTCTGAGTCAGAAGGTTGTGGGCGTTGCCGTCTTTCGGATGAGACGTTAAACCACGGCCCGTCTTGCCCCCTCAGGTGGACGTAAAAGACCCCACGGCCACTATTTTGAGGAAGATACTACACGGGAGTTCTCCCCAATATTTATCCCTCAATCAACACTTGCAAAAACAGATCGTTAATCACAGGGCATTGAACGAGATTATAATCAAACGTGGCGTTCCTGGACCAGGGGGCCATTGTAGCACAACTGCCCCCCCCCCCCCCCCCCCAACCGCTGAGATCAACCAACCCTGCACCGAATCCGGCTCCATCCTGGCCGCCATCTTACTGGGTGGGAATTTGATTCACCAGGAGATTTCGATGCGCTACCTGTGGGGAAGAAATGGCCCCTTAGTGCATTTTGTCAATGTGCGGTTGAGGTCGAGTTCTCGACTCTAAGATTGACCAGCCTAACAAAGCAAGAGCAGGGCAGAGGTCAGTCAGCCCGGACAGTAAGTCAGGCACACAAGGCCACTCCATAATAACAAGACTTTATATAGCGGTCGTATCACATCGAAACCCCTCAATGTCCCTGGCACAACTTTGAAGTGAGGCAACTCTTGTTGCGTGGCTGAATGTAGAATCTTACAGCACAGAGGGAGGTCTTTTGGCCCATCGTGCCTGTGCGGGCTCTCTGAAAGAACCATCCAATTAGTCCCACTCCCCTGCTCTTTCCCCATAGCCAAATGCAAAATGTTCCTTTGTAAGTATTTCTCCAATTCCCTTTTGAAAGTTGACTGTTGAATCTACTTTCACCGCCCTTTCAGGCAGCGCATTCCAGATCATAACAACTCGCATAAAAAAATGTTTCCACATCGCCACCCCCTGGGTTTTTTGACAATTATCATAAATCTGTGTCCTCTGGTTACCAACCCTCCTGCCAGTGGGAGCAGTTTCTCCCTGTCTACCCTTATCAAAACCCTTTGTAATTTAGAAAACCTCTGTCAAATCTCCCCTTAACCACCTTTGCTGTGAGGTGAACAATCCCTGTGGCGGCCATTTTGCACCGACAATGCACCACAAGCAGAAATGAGATGAACCGCCAGCGAATTGCTTTTGTTTTTGTCTTGGTGATGTCGGTTGAGGGAGGAATGTTGGCCAAGAGACCGGGACAACTCCTGGACCTCGTCACGGGATCATTCAAATGGCCTCCCTGTCAACTCCGAAATGTTATTTTCAGCTATTTATTTGTACGAACTGATGCCAAAACAGAAAAGATGAAGTCCTGTGCACGAGGTGCTATTACACGGTACAGAATCGATATTCAGTCTGGGCTGTGGCCCTCTCTCTCTCTCTCTCTCTGGTTCATTTAAAAACTCACAAGATTCAATGGTCAGATTTCTTCCTGAGGTGCCGGCTCCAGCCCACTAACAATTGTGTGTCAGGGCTCCGCTATCCAGTAAGGGGAAGAACAGATTGATTTTGTAAAAGAGGAAGTTGTGTCTGACACTTGCAGCCAAAATGCGGATGAAAGTGGTAGAATGTTTTATGGTCAGAGAGTGCAGAGCCTGTAAGTTTCTAAGGGGGCGGTGCAGTTTTTAAAGACACATTTCTCCCGTTCTACATCAGGCACCATCTGCAGATCGATCCCTGTGCTCCGTGCACTGTTCATCTGAGCTCAGAGAGTTGATCTCACTTGGGCTGGCAGCAGGGGCACTGCCTTTGGTCTCCACTCCTCTGGACTAGAAAACATCAGCCATAGATCCAGAGACCTTGCTGGAATGTCTGTGTGTGTGTCTGTGTGTGTGTGTTAGCCTGTGTATGTCTGTGTTTGCATGTCTGTCTGTGACTATGTCTGCGTGTGTGTGTGTCTGTGTCTATGTTTGTGTATGTCTGTATGTGTATGTCTATGTCTGTATATCTATGTTTGTGTGTGTGTGTGTCTATATGTGTGTGCCTGTGTCTATGTCTGTGTGTGTGTGTATGTCTATGTCTGTATATCTATGTTTGTGTGTGTGTGTCTGTATGTGTGTGCCTGTGTCTATGTCTGTGTGTGTGTGTATGTCTGTATGTCTATGTTTGTGTATGTGTGTGCCTGTGTCTATGTCTGTGTGTCTATGTTTGTGTATGTGCGTGTGTATAATTGTCAGGGGGACAGGAGAGAGCTCAGATGTGAGGCCCCGTACAGTTGAGCAGCCTGCTCGGAAGTGAAGAGTGGGCAAGGTACTGGTAGGCGGTTGGTGCCTTTGGAATCAAATCCCAGTCAGAGTCAGGAGAAGAGGAATGAGGAGTGGAGCAGGGGAAGTGGGACAGGTCACTACTTCAATAGCCTCTATCTGAGTATAGGCAGGTGCTTTAATCTGTACATTAGCTTTGTACACAGTGACCCATTGAAGAACCGGGTACAAAGAGACAGTGTGAGCTCGAGCCAAAGTATTCACAAACTCGCAGCACTGTGGTGTGGCCAAGGTACAGATACTATAAAAGACGGAGTTTCAGTACCTCGCATGTAATGCTTTAATATTAACTCATAGTACAGCACAGAAGGAGGCCATTTGGCCCATCGTGCCTGCGCCGGCTCTTTGGAAGAGCTGTCTAATTAGGCCCACTCCCCTGCACGTTCCCCACAGCCCTGTAAATTTTCCCCTTTCAGGTATTTATCCAATTCCCATTTGAAAGTCACTATTGAATCTGCTTCCACCGCCCTTTCAGGCAGCGCGTTCCAGATCACAACAACTCGCTGCGTAAAAATGTTTTAAAAATGTTTCCTCAAGGCGCCTCTGGTTCTTTTGTCAATCTGTGTCCTTTGGTTACCGGCCCTCCTGCCAGTGGAAACAGTTTCTCCTTATTTACTCTATCGAAATCCTTTATAATTTTGAACACCTCTATTAAATTTCCCCTTAACTTCCACTCTAAGGAGAACAACCCCAGCTTCTCCAGTCTCTCCACATAACTGAAGTCCCTCATCCCTGGCACCATTCTGGTAAATCTCCTCCGCACCCTCTCCAAGGCCTGGACATCCTTCCTAAAGTGCGGTGCCCAGAATTGAACACAATACTCCAGCTGAGGCCTAACCAGTGTTTTATAAAGGTTTAGCATCACTTCCTGGCTTTTGTACTCTATGCCTCTATTAATAAAGCCAAGGATCCCGTATGCTTTTTTAACAGCCTTCTCAACTTGTCCTGCCACCTTCAAAGATCTGTGTACGTCCACCCCCAGGTCTCTCTGTTCCTGCACCCACTTATTAATTCCCCTTCCTTCAGAATTTTAAAGTAAATTTTAAGTTTAACATTCAGTGAAACAATTTAACCTCGGTTTGACAGCAGAAAGTACCAGTTGATGTCTGCTTTAGCCCACAGTTTCTCTGTTGGGAATGAGGGGAGAAAACCCTCCTCAGTTCTTGCCACAATCTAAGGGCAGTTTTCCAATCCCTGTGCCACAATCTGAACAAGGAGCTCTCTACTGAAGGAAGGCAGCCGCTGTCTGTAAGCGTGAGCCCAAATAGCTGTTTGTTCATTATTGTATGTGTGTGCCACTTGTTTCCTCTAGATTGCCCCGTCTCTGGGATTCTTCGATGCTCTGCAGTCTAACACTTGAGCGAGAGGAGCAGTAACGGAGCAGGAGAAGTGGACTGATCTCAGCAGAGTCCAAAGACACATCTCATAAATATAACAATCACAACCAGAGTGTTCGACTACAACCTGATCATGTTTGGGAGGCGATTGCTGTATTTTTATACACAGATACTTTTATTTTTTTGAAAGAATCCTATACCTTTTTTGCGATTGAGTGCGGGGGGCGTGGAAGAACAAAGTCAGTTCTGTTGAGTAATCTCAGTGCCTATCAGTGATTGCTTTGCAAATGATATTATGGTGGTGAAATCAGGCACCTGATTCTGTCCTTGCTGAATGTCGCCAGCTCTTCTAGTAAGTGTGGCCACACTGTGCCCTGATGGTGCGTACAGTCTGCAGATTCCTTCTTACATAGTGTGCAGTATTTTGCTGTGTTTGACTGCCGTGCTAATGCTTTATTATTCTGATGAGGGGACTAAGAAAGGGGGCTTTTTTTGTGTGTGTTTCCTCCCCTTTTTCTTCTCGCCTGCTGGAGATCTGGCGGGGGGGGGGGGTGGTGAAGAACAGGTGGGCACTGCCAATACTGCTGTTCGCCACCTGCCAGCTGGTGAGCAAGAGGGCCCAGTCCATCTGCTCCACCTCCCCCCCCCCCCCCCCCCCCCCCCAATTGCACGGTGTCTCTGCGTTAGGAACTCAGTGAGTGATGACACCTGGACCTAGGGGCTGCCCCACCGCACGATCCCCGCGAACAGCAGCTGCTCCGAAAGGCGCAGCCAGCTGGAGTTGGCATGAGGATCGTTGTGACCCCCCCCCCCCTCCTTCGCGGGGCTGACCCCCCTTCGCGGGACTGCCCCACCAACTCCCGTGACGGCCCCCGCCCCCCCCCCCATTTCACGGATTTGTTCTACAGCCAGACGCTCTCTGCTTGGAGCCTAATTTTGAATAAGGAAAGGAATCCGATAAATCCTCTTTCTAATAGTGGGTTGCCTTTTGATGAGGTTGTTGTACATTTTTCTAGCACAGCATTTGCAGGAACGAGAGGTTATCAGAGTGAAAATGATGCCGATGATCTGAGTTTCTGTATTTGTATTTTCTTGTAAGATTCAAGATAAAAATGACCAAAAAGGTGATATTGCAATCAATGTGTTAGTGTTGCAGAAATTGCTTGGCATTATTTAAGTACTTGGGAGTTAAAATATCCTATTACATGTGAAACATACTGACCAAATGCCCCTTTTGTAGTATTTGTACTCCAGCCTAGGTTTTGTGCCCCAAGGGTGTTTCTTAAATTTTTTTAATTCATTTTTATGGGATGTGGGCATCGCTGGCAAGGCCAGCATTTATTGCCCATCCCTAATTGCCCTCGAGAAGGTGGTGGTGAGCCGCCTTCTTGAACCGCTGCAGTCCGTGTGGTGAAGGTGCTCCCACAGTGCTGTTACCGAGGGAGTTCCAGGATTTTGACCCAGCGACGATGACGGAACGGCCGATATATTTCCAAGTCAGGATGGTGTGTGACTTGGAGGTGGTGGTGTTCCCAGGCGCCTGCTGCCCTTGTCCTTCTAGGTGTAAGAGGTGGCGGGTTTGGAAGGTGCTGCCGAAGAAGCCTTGGCGAGTTGCAGCAGTGCATCTTGTAGATGGTACAGAACTTGTTTCAGTGGGCAGTAGAAGTGGCTTGCTTGCGTAGTTCAAATTTGTGACATTGAGCTGGGGGTCAAGTGTTCTCAGGGCAATGACGACAAGGCCACATTCTTGCTTCGTTGCAATTTGTATTTTAAACAGCTGAGAGTGGCTTGCTCGAGCAGCTCCGAGGGCGTTGAGTCAACCACGGGCTGTGGGACTGGAGCTACACCAGACCTGAGGGACATTAGAATCTTACAGCGCAGAAGGCACCCATTCAGCCCATCGCACCCCGTGCCGGCTCTTTGAAAGAACGGTCCAATTAGCCCGACTCCCTCCCCAAAATTCTTCCTGTTAAAGTATTTATCCAATAACCTTTTGAAAGTTACTATTGAATCTGCATCCAGCACCCTTTCAGGCAGGGACGGTGTCCCGATACAAGTTCTTATTTTGGGAAGGAGGAGATGAACCACATGTTAAATAAAAACAGAAAATGCTGGAAATACTCAGCGGATCAGGCAGCATCTGTGGAGAGAGAAACAGAGTTAACGTTTCAGGTCGATGACCCTTCGTCAGAACTGGAAAAAGTTGGAGATAGAACAGGTTTTTAAGCAAGTGTAGGGGCAGGAAAGGGGGGAATGAACAAAAAGGAAGGTCTGTGATAGGGTGAAAGGGAGGAGAGATTAAAAGACAAAAGGGATGATGGTGCAAGGCGAGAGGAAATAGTAATGGGACAAGTTAAGAAACAAAAGATGAGTCTAGATGAAGTGTAAATGGCAATGGCAGAATGATCAACAGCTGCCATGTGAGAGGAAAAAAACTCCTATGTATAAATGATGCTGTGATTCGAGCCATGTGTTTACAGGGAAATGGGGGGCGGGGGGGGAAGGAAGTATTTTTCACAGACAACAACGTGGTTAGACTGCGGAACTCGCTACCACAGGGAGTAGTTGAGGCAAGTAGTATAGATTTAAGGGTAAGCTAGATAAACACACGAGGGAGAAAGGAATAGAAGAATATGCTGATTGGGTGGGATGAAGTAGGGTGGGAGGAGGCTCGTGTGGAGCATAAACACCGGCATGGGCCGAATGGCCTGTTTCTGTGCTGTAAATACTTTGTAATCGGAGCGACAGGCAGGGAAATCGGGAGCCCAGTCAATCTGGGCCAGCTGCCCACGAACCTGAGCAGTCCGATTAAGAGCAGAACCGTACAGCAGTTTGCACATCTGCACTGGTGGGGAATATGGGACACAATACGGGGGAGGAAAATAAAAGTGAATTCAGCTTCTGCACCAGAGGGGAATACTTCAGGATAAGAGGCAAGTTGCTGCGTGAATGGCTGACTGCAACCTCAGTGGTTTGACAGCATCTCAGGTCAAAGTGCCCCTGAAACATGAAGCGAGGCGGTCGGTGGCTCTCTGTATGGGGAATTGGCCTCTCACCTGGTGTGCCGCAACCTGAAGCCTCATTATTACTGTCTCTCAAAGGGAAGAAATTCCCCATTTACTGGGCATGGTCTGTCCCTGTGAGGGGTTTGAGGTGCTGCTGTTTATTGCACATTCTCTTGCCTATGTTGTTCTGCTCACTGGCAGTGTTGCATAGAATGTACAGCACAGAAACAGGCCATTTAACCCAACTGGTCTATGTTTATGCTCCACTCGAGCCTCCTCCCACCCCTCTTCACCTCACCCCATCAGCAGATCCTTCTATTCCTTCCTCCTGCGTTTATCTTGCTTCCCTGTAAATGCATCAAATAGAAAGTAAATCAATCACATAAATCTGTATATGTTTGAAAACTGTTTGTTGGAATCCCTCTCCAGCCTGTTATCAGGGAGGCAACAACATTATCAGGACAGGCCTGTTGCTAAACTCCCTTTGCACAACAACTTGAGTTTTTAAGTTGTAAATTTCCTAACGATTTTGTGCTCGTGTTGAAGGTGATTGGATGTTGCTAAGTAACCAACTTGATGCGAGTGATTGGCAGATGAAGACTGAAGTGATGCAACAGCAACTTGTAGTAAAACGTCCCAAGGCGCTGCACGGGAGAGCAATCAGACAAAAACTGACACCGAGCCACAGAAGGGAATATTAGGACAGGTGACCAAAAGCTTGGACGAAAAGGTAGGTTTTAAGAGTGTCTTAAAGGTAGAGAGGCGGAGAGGTTTAGGGAGGGAATTCCGGAGCTTAGGGCCCCGGCAGCTGAAGGCACGGCTGCCGATGGTGTGGGGGGTGGGGACGAAGGAAATCGGGGTTGCGCAAGAAGCCTTGAATTGGAGGAGCGCCGCTATCTCGGCGGGTTGTAGGGCTGGGGGAGGTTACAGTGATAGGGAGGGGGTGAGGCCACAGAGGGATTTGATCGATCAGGCATATGCCATAAGCGAGACCTGCGACAGTGGAACTGGAGTATTAGCTCCATTGACTGGAGCCTGTGTGACATCAGGTACCTCAGCACAGACGGGGAGTCGAAGCTGGGATCTTTCTGGTCTGTATGGGCATACTGGGCTGTGCATTTTCCACTGGGCCCTAGGAACTGCTCTCTGCTCACAGCAGTTTAATAATTTAAGTGGCCTTGCATCCTTGGAAGAGTTTTTAAAACTTGTGTTTGTTCTGACTTCTCTCTCCTCATTTCCAGTAATATTTTGGTCTTTAAAGCAGAAGTTGATGCTATTTGTTGAGATGACTCCCAAAACATCAGTTGATTGCTGTCTGGTGTGGGGCTATAAAGAACCACTTTCCAGAACAGGGTGCCCTTTCAGCTAGCACAAAAGCAAAATACTGCGGATGCTGGAAATCTGAAATACAAACAGAAAATGCTGGAAATACTCCGGTCAGGCAGCGTCTGTGGAGAGAGAAACAGCCAACATTTCAGCTCAATGTCCTTTTGTCAGACACCAGTTCTGATGAAAGGTCATTGACCTGAAACGTTAACTCTGTTTCTCTTTAAATGGAGTTTGGATTCAGTTTGTGACAAACATATACAGCGCCTTTCATAACCTCAGGACGTCCCAAAGCGCTTTACAGCCAATGAAGTACTTTTTGAAGTGTGGTCACTGTTGTAAGGAAGGGAAATGCGGCAGCCAATTTGTGCACAGCAAGCTCCCACAAACAGCAACATGATAATGACCAGATAATCTGTTTTAGTGATGTTGATGAGGGAGAAATATTGGCCCCAGGACACCGGGGAGAACTCCTCTGCTCTTCTTCGAATAGTGCCCATGGGATCTTTTATGTCCACCTGAGAGGGCAGACGGGGCCTCGGTTTAACATCTCATCCCAAAGACAGCACTTCAGACAGTGCAGCACTCCCTCAGCACTGCACTAGAGTGTCAGCCTGGTCTCTGGATATATATACAACCTCAAGGTGTGGCCCAGGCTGAGGTTTGGGGTGTGGTGCATAGAGAACTAGTAAAAGGGAGGAGAGCGTGAAAATGAGCACAGAAATCACTGATGAATACTGGAAGACATTTACTGGATACAGGCATCAATAATATCGAAAAGACTTGCATTTCTATAGCGCCTTTCACGACCAGCAGACGTCTCAAAGTGCTTTACAGAGGTACTTTATTTTTTTGAAGTGTAGTCACTGTTGGAATGTAGGAAGCCCAATGTAGACCCAACAAAACAGCTGGTGCACAATTAGTATTTTTATTACAAGCTTGTGTAAAATTTAATACATTGCAGTTTCATTCGATTTACATCTTTTAGGTAAAATGAGCCCGTCTTATTTACAAGAACAGTACGGATTTTCAAATCTCTTTTAAAATAAAAAAAAAAAGCATTATGTACTGGCAGTGTTTGGAAAAATTGTACTAGAAAGGGGTTCAAGAGACAGCAGCAGATACAACAGGGAACAGCAGTTAAATCGCCCCAAGAACTACAAGAGCATTTTTATTTACACCAAAATAAAAATTAAATAAGTCCCCCAGGGTTTGTTTCTTTCAAGCCAGAGCAAAGAATTCGCCTGTAGCTTGTACTTCTCTGTCGATCCGCTCTCCAGCACCCTGGTGTACCGGGCGTCATCCTGTTTTTTTTTTTAAACACAGTTATGTGGATAGAAAACGCTAACATGTTACAAAAATCTGTAAAGGGACTTTTCTACCAAAGGAGTCATTTATGTCACTCTCTTTTCGTGTTTTAAAGACAACGGGGGAAATATTCAGTTGTTTGCGCCTCCCGTTAGTGCCTTAAGAGGGCACCAATGGGGCGCAAAGCATCTAGCGCCCGGGCGTTGCAATGTTTGCGCCGCTCGCGAAATTAACTAGACATTTTGCGGCAGCGCTAAACACTACCGCCACGATCTCCTGCGCCGGCAGATCGTGACGTCAGTCGAGTGCGCAACGCCCCGGGCCGGATATTGAGTGGCGCCCCCTGCCTTACCGCCTGCCACTAGCAACAACAGGTTGAGGGGAGCGTTTTGCAGTCAGGGACTGGGAGAGCGCTATTTAAAGGCGACCGCTTCCTGCCTTTTTTTGTTGGTGACATTTTTGCACCACGCATTCTGAGAGACTGACTTCTCTCAACGCTGTGTGAATGAGTTTTGGGTACTGAGCAGCACTTTGCAGGTTCATTTTGATTTGCTCTTCCTTGTTTCGCCAGCGCTCTGAGGTAGCGCCTCGCTCCTCGGCATTTGCGCCTTAAGACAGGTGTGAAGCGCCTGATTTAGCACTTCAATCACCTCCAGGGGCGATAAAAGCCAAGTTTGCCGTCGAAGGCGCTCAACTTTGCGCGCGGCCGATAATGGCGCCCCAAATGGGGCGATACTGATTTTTTCCCCCCAATGTCTGTTGCAGGTTCAGGTTGTGTCGCCGGACTGCACGCACACAGTTAAGTCTTCCTCCAAAATACATGCATACACTCTGCAGAAATAACTGAAGCTGTTAGAAAGACGTAAAAGGACTTGTATTTATACAGCACCTTTCATAACCTCAGGACGTCCCAAAGCACTTCGCAACCAATTGAGTACTTTTGAAGGGAAGTCACTGTTGTGATGTAGGAAACGCAGCAACCAATTTGCGCACAGCAAGCTCCCACAGACAGCAAGGTGATCATCTGTTTTTAGTGAGGTTGGTTGAGTGATAAAGGTTGGCCATGACACCAGGGAGAGCACCTTCGCTGTTCTTCGAAATAGTGTCATGGGATCTTTTACGTCCCCCTGAGGGGGCACACGGGACCTCAATCCAGGACATAACAAAATGACTAACCTAAGTTTATTTGAGAAAATGTGATTTTTTTAAAAATATACAAAGCAACTGTATTAGAAATATAACATGGAAACTTTATTACTTCACTGAAGCCTTAAAGAATTATACAGTAAATTATTGAGGGATCTCTGCATTCGAACTGCTTGTAAGAGATTGGGAACTGGTGCAGGCTTATGCAGGAAGACACTATCTTTAATGCAAGGAGTGACGGTAAGTTTGGGAGAAAGGAGTTGGAAAGCTGACTCTGAAAACAACAGCATGTGTAACTCTACAGGCCACAGATTTATCACTTAATTTTCTCTCTCACTAGGGGGTCTGGTGTTGGAAAAATCCAAGGAGTCGCTGTGCTTAAAGAGCACGCAAGAATTTGAGAATTGCATTAGAATACTTCCCTTATGGTTCTTGATTACATTCACATTCTAAAACAAAAAAAAATTGTTTCTGTATAAAGATAAAAGTAATACATTATTAAACATTGAATGCAAACCATTACCTTTCAAGTATGTTTAGCGATGTTTAACATTTAAAGACGCACACATTGCTGTGCAGTGGGTTGGAGCATCGATATGCCTGTATGAGGCTTCTTATTCCACTAATTTTAACTGTGACATTAACCTGTTTATTTTAAACGCCTCTGTTACAGAAGGAATTCCATATAAACTCTAAGCAGTTGCACGCCAGCATCCCACTGCGTAGTTTCAAGGTCACAAATGTTCATTTCCATTAGTATTATATTCTTTATTCCCCCCTTTTATTGCATGTAGAAACCCTTCAGTTAAACTTAATGTCCCTTTTTAATTAAAAAAAAAAGTTCTCCGATGTAATCCTCGGGCTCTGCTGTACCATTAATGAACGGGTCACCTCGAGTCTCTGGACGGAATCGGCCAGACATCCAGATTACTCCAGTACAAAGTCTGCGGCGCTGTCAGTGTCCACATCTTTTGGGATTGATCCACGTGAGATATGGCTCTATACATCAACCTGTACATATCTGCAGTTTGGCCTTTTGTTACGAGTAAGAGATAGTGCCCCCGCCCCACCACTGGTGTAAGATACCGCACACAATCCAGGAGCTAAAAAGGGCTGCACTCTTCCCCAAATATTGCCACAATGTTTGATCGATTTAACTTTATTTATACATTTAAATATTAAATCTCTGTCTCTGATACTTCAGCATAGAGAAATTAATGGCAACCAGACCCATTGAACAAGAGTAAACAATATATTCTCCTAACATTGCACTGTGAATGGTCAAAGCAAAGGAAATTAATTCATCTTGAACTGTCTCTAGTGTTTGTGCATGTCAAATGTGTGTTGGGGGCGGGTGTGTGTGTAATGTTACCTGGAACACGTTTGTCTGTACATGGGTATCTGTGTGTGACTATAGACCCACATTTTCTATAGTACCAGCGGTTTTACATTCATTCAATGCCATTACTTTACACAATAACCTAAGGCTGTGCTTGTATCTTTCCATCTCCCATAGATTGACAACTCTCGTACCATTTAAAAAAAAAAACATAAATGCTCCTATTTTGGCTTGTTGAGCGTGAGGGGGTTTTAAGTTTAAAAAAAAACCAAAATCACCTCCTTGGCAACTCTCTTAAGCTGCGTGGTCATCTAGGTTCGTGTGCTAATCTCGCTGGGGTAGTTTGGACAGCTTTCGGCCTGGGCTGCTGCTCACAGTGTTAGCAGGGGCACTGATCCACACACAGTTAGTCCAGCTTGTTTACAAGTCAGTCGGCCAAGCAGTGCTCAGCTGGAGCCCGGCCTGCTCGGTTCCAGCCCTTCACGGTTCGACGGAAGGTCGACTCTCTGCTCGTCCATCCGCTTGGCCTGCACACGCTGGATCAGGCTGAAGAAGTCCTCGTCGGGGACGGTGGGTCCTCTCGGCGCCGGGCTGGGAGGGGCACATCTCTGGTCATCGATCCTGGACGACTGCGGGAGAGAAGGAATCACTTGAATCACCAGACACTAATGCACTTGGGAATCAGGGAGCCGCTTTGTAACGGGGTCAAAACTGGACAGAGGTAGAGTAATGGTAGGATGGGGTGACATCAGGACGGGGGTTGATGGAGGGATGAGGTAGAGGAAGAGATTGAGTGGGAGGGAGAAGTGCATAGGAACAGGAGGAGGTCATTCAATCAGATCATGGTTGAGCCTGTTCAGTCATTCAATTAGATCACGCTTGATCTGTATCTTAACTCTTTACACTTGCCTATCAAAAATCTATCAACCTCAGTTTTGACATTTTTAATTGACCCTCAGCCTCAATAGCTTTTTTGTTTGGGGGTGGGGGGAGGAGATTTCCACTACCCTTTGTGTGAAGAAGTGCTTTCTGACATCACCCCCGAATGGCCCAGCTCCAATTTTAAGGTTATGCCTTAAAAGGGCCAAAGTGGGGTGGGGGGGAGAAAGGGGGCGGAGGGAGGGGAAAGAGATTTGATCCCATATTCACACCTGTACTGAGGCAGCTGATCTCAGATGAGGCAGTAATAGAGGTGACCACAATCAGTCTTGCTGCCGCAGTGTTAGGAAGGGGGGGGGGGGGGGGAGGAAATTCAGCTACAATTTGTGCTCCTGGTCACTACACCCTGCAGGGTCTTGTGGAAGTCTGCGAGCGGCGATCAGCAACATGCAATAACCCCCAAGGGCGGAGGGGGGATTTGATGAGGCTTGTAATGTCCTTACTGCAGGTTAATACTGAATCAATCGTAAGTTGATCACTGGGAAGGTCTGCGCCCAATAAAAAATATTTTAAAATGTATTTGTGGGATGTGGGCGTCGCTGGCAAGGCCGGCATTTATTGCCCGTCCCTAGTTGCCCTGAGCAGCTGGTGACGTAACAGAGTGGCCGATGGAACGTTGGCGTGGGACTGGAGTCACATATAGGCCCAGACCTGGTAATGACAGGTTTCCTTCCCTAATGCGTGAACCAGTTGGGTTTTTAACGACAATCCGACAGCTTCATGGTCAGTTTTACTAAGACCTGCTTTTTATTTCCAGATTTTAATTTTAAACTGAATTCACATTCGCAAACGGCCATGGTGGGATTTGAACTCTCACTCCCCGGATTGTTAGCTTTTACACAAAATATGATACAGCACAGAAGGAGGCCATTTGGCCGATCGTACCTGTGCTGGCTCTTTGATAGAGCTCTCCAATTAGTCCCACTCCCCCGCTCGTTCCCTGTACGTTTTTTTTCCCCATTTCCTTTGAAAATTCCTATTGAATCTGCTTCCACCACCCTTTCAGGCAGCACATTCCAGATCACAATAATTCGCTGCGTAAAAAAATGTTTAATCTCGCCTCTGGTTCTTTTGCCAATCACCATAAATCTGTGTCCTCTGGTTACCGACCCTTCTGCCACAGGAAACAGTTTCTCCTTATTTATCCTATCAAGACTGTTCATGTTAATCTCCTCTTAACCTTCTCTGCTCTAAGGAGACCAACCCCAGCTTCTCCAGTCTCTCCACATAACTGAAGTCCCTCATCCCTGGTACCATTCTAGTAAATCTCCTCTGCACCCTCTCCAAGGCCTTGACATCCTTCCTAAAGTGTGGTGCCCAGAATTGAACACAATACTCCAGCTGAGGCCTAACCAGTGTTTTAGAAAGGTTTAGCATCACTTCCTTGCTTTTGTACTCTATGGGCAGGATTTTCATTGGGCCGTGGAGTCGGGATTGGAGGCGTGTGGGGGGTTAAAATCCCGAAATCAGGGGTCATGACCCCATCCCAAACCCGCCTCCATGCCAGTTTCAAAGGAGGCAGGTACCCGCACCGCACTGGGAACCGCCTACGCGAGGCGGGAAGGGATTAGTGCCAATTAACTGCCTGTTACCAGGTAGTTAACGGGCAGTTTTTAGCCTAATCCCTATTTTTAAGGTTGAAGTGTGGGATTCCCGACGGCTCCAAACCACGCCAAGTTACAGGAGGCGGGCCGTCGGGTTGAAGGTCTTGGAGGGGTCGAGATATCGGTTCAGGTGAGTGATGTGTGCATGAGTGCAAAGGTAAGTGTGTTTGGTGTGTCTAAAGTGATTAAAGAAGTTTAAATGACCTTTTCAGCCTTCCTTTAGGTCTCGGAGTCCCTCATCTCACCGGCACAGAAAGCAGAATGGCTGCGAACTGTCAAGTGACAGCCTTCAGCTTACTGTGCAGGAGAGATTTCTAACTGAGTCTGTGGAGAAGGACTCAGGTGGCATAGTGGTTAGCACTGTTGTCTCACAGCGCCAGGGACCCGAGTTCGAATCCAGCCTCGGGCGACTGTCTGTGTGGAGTTTGCACATTCTCCCTGTGTTTGCGTGGGTTTCCTCCGGGCGCTCCGGTTTCCTCCCACAGTCCAAAGATGTGCGGGTTAGGTTGATTGGCTATGATAAATTGACCCTTAGTGTTAGGGGGATTAAATACGTGGGGTTACGGGGATAGGGTGGGATATGTGTTGGTGCAGGGGTTACGGGGATCGGGTGGGATATGTGTCGGTGCAGGCTCGATGGGCCGAAATGGCCTCTATCTGCACTGTGGGGTTTCTGTGATCTGTGAGAAGTAAGACAAACTCAGGTTAGAAGTAAGACTGTCAGTGTTTGACAGCTTCAGACAGCTGTGAAACGCTGATATTTCAGTCTGTGACGTCACATGTTGCCGGGTGGCCCTTAATTGGCCTGCTGAGCCGCTGGGTGGGCTCAACAAGGTCAATCAAGTTAAAATCGCGTGGATTGGCCGCATCTCGATGGAGGCGGGACTACAACCCCGAAAGTTGTAGTCCCGCCTCCAACCCGACTCCTGAATGAAAATCCTGCCCAATGTCTCTATTAATAAAGCCAAGGATCCTGTATGCTTTTTTAACAGCCTTCTCAACTTGTCCTGCCACCTTCAAAGATTTATGTACATACACCCCCAGGTCTCTCTGTTCCTGCACCCCCTTTAAAATTGTACCATTTTGTTCATATTGCCTCTCCTCATTTTTCCGATCAAAATGTATCACTTCACACGTCTCGGTATTAAATTTCACCAGTCTGCCCATGTCCTCCTGAAGTCTGTTACTACCCTTCCCATTATTTCCGAGTTTTGTGTCCTCTGCAAACTTTGAAATTATGCCCCGTATACCCCCGGGTCCAGATCATTAATATATATCAAAAAAAGCAGTGGTCCTAATACCAATTCTAGGGGAACACCACTGTACATTTCCCATCAGTCTGAAACACAACCATTCACCACTACTCTCTGCTTTCTGTCCCTTAGCCAATTTTGTGTCCACGTTGCCACTGTCCCTTTAATCCTTTAATTTTAGTATATTCATGCACGTGATATACTGCCGATTTTTTTTTTTTAAATCGTACTTTTTCCTAACATCTTTACTGAGACATACTCCTCACAGCTCCTACCTGACATTTCATTAACATGTTGAAAAACTCATCTCCGGGCTCCTGAGGATCTCCATCAGGTCGCAGATGTCCCATCACCACCTGGCTATTGTTATGCGTGATCCTCAGTCCAGGCAGATTGCCCACATTGGCTCGCTGGTCGTCTAACCTCCGACTCTGAGAACTCGCTATCAAGTCGAAAAACTCCTCCGTCTGCGGGGATGCAATGAGCGCAGCCTGAGCTACAGGGGGGGCGAGAGAAAGAGGGAAGAGTTGTTATCGGTGTCGAGACGCCAGCAGTCTGTATCGGTTGTTAAAGCTACACATCATTGATTCAACAAAGATAAGACGGAGGAACGAACTTGCATTTATAAAGCTGCCTTCCACGTCCTCGGGACATTCTAGAGTTAATTAATTATTTCTTAAGTGTGGTCACTGCCGTTTTTGCAGCCACACGCACGGGCCGGTTTGTGCACAGCAGGGCCCCACAAACAGCAACTGACTGCTTAACCTGTTCTGGTGCTGTTCGCCGAGGAGTGTATGCTGACCAGGACCTCTTTCAGTGCCGTCTCTCGGATGAGACGTTAAACCGAGGCCTCGTCTGCTCTCTCAGGTGGATGTAAAAGATCCTGTGGCACTATTGCAAAGAGAGCAGGGGAGTTCTCCCCGGTGTCCCGGGGCCAATATTTATCCCTCAACCAATATCACAAAAAAAAAATGATCTGGTCATTATCACATTGCTGTTTATGGGAGCTTGCTGTGTGCAAATTGGCTGCCGCGTTTCCTACATTACAGCCAATGAAGTACTTTTGAAGCGCAGTCACTGTTGTAAAGCGCTTTGGGACGTACTGAGGTCATGAAAGGCACTATAGAAATGCAAGTCTTTCTTTTTTTTCTTGTTCTGTAGTAAGCTTATAGTGGTGGCCAACATGGTGACATGGTTTGACCGTCAATGACCCAACCACGTACTGAGCCGAGGTTTGAATGGATTAATTAAACCTATCTGCTGTTCCTTAACACAAATCACATCTCTCCTGACAGCATTCCAAACTGCTTGAACTACATTTATTCCCGGTATTAATTAATTCCTGTATAGGGTGAGAAACTATTAAATGTTGGTGTTCAGAGAGATTTAGGTGTCCTTGTGCAGGAAACACAAAGTTAGCATACAGGTACAGCAAGCAATAAGGAACGCAAATGGCATGTTGGCCTTTATTGCAAGGGGGTTGGAGTATAAGAGTAAGGAGGTCTTAGTACAATTGTACAGGGCTCTGGTGAGACCGCACCTGGAGTACTGGGCACAGTTTTGGTCTCCTTATCTGAGGAAGGACATACTTGCCTTAGAGGCGGTGCAACGAAGGTTTACTAGATTGATCCCTGGGATGAGAGGGTTGTCCTATGTGGAGAGATTGAGTAGACTGGGCCGATACTCTCTGGCATTCAGAAGAATGAGAGGTGATCTCATTGAAACATAAGATTCTGAGGGGGATTGACAGGGTAGATGCTGAGAGGTTGTTTCCTCTTGCTGGAGAATCTAGAATCAGGGGTCACAGTCTCAGGATAGGGCATTTAGGACTGAGAGGAGGAGGAATTTCTTCACTCAGAGGGTGGTGAATCTTTGGAATTCTCTGCCCCAAAGGGCTGTGGATGCTCAGTCGTTGAGTATATTCAAGGCTGAGATAGATAGACTTTTGGACTCAATGGGGAATCAAGGGATATGGAGATCGGGCGGGAAAGTGGAGTTGAGGTCGAAGATCAGCCATGATCTTATTGAATGGCGGAGCAGGCTCGAGGGGCCGTATGGCCGACTCCTGCTCCTAGTTCTTGTGTTCACTTTCCAATTTTGCTCCTTACACGTGTAGTGCTTTAGTGGTCCTTGTCTAGGGAGATCCGGAGTATAAACAATTTTTTCCTCAGCCATAACTCGCGAACTGTTTCATACAACAGATTTCACTTCACAGGAGTTATGAAATACATCAGTAGCAACACAGATATTAGTGAAACGTCGGATCTGTAGACGCCATGCAATTTTGTATCTGAGCAACCGCTTTCCTTTAAAGCTCATTTCCTGCCCTCTTGCAGCCACTGTCTGTGGAGAGAATGGCTGGGGACCCACCCTGATGCCTCTGCTTATATACCTCTATCAGGCCACTGAGAGACGTGTGCAACATCTCCAGGGACCAAACCTCTGAAGCAGAAGCCCCCAACCAACCTATAAATACTCCTAGTTAAAACAGCTCTCAATGGAAAAAATCATGCCACCTCAAAATTAGCCCCTCACTCACACAGTGGGCTCTAATTTCCAAGGCCCTTGGAAGCGGGAGCGGTGGGAAAATTGCAGAATCGGGGGGCAGGAACCCATCCCGCCCCCAACCCGCCTCCGTGCCAATGTCCCAAGAGGCGGGTATCCAGCCTGTGCTGGGAGCCGCCTCCCCGAGGCGGGAAGGGGATTAGTGCCAATTAACTGCCTGTTAACGGGTAGTTTTTTGCCTAATCCCTATTTTTAGCCCTGAAGTATGTGCTTCCCGACGGCTCCGAACCAGGCCAAGTTAGCGAGGCGGACCGTCGGTCTGCAGGGGTTGGAGGGGTCGAGATGTCCATTGTGCAAGTGAATGATGGGTGCATGTGTGCAGAGGTAAGTGTAAAGTCTTTTAATAAGCTTTACTTACCTTTACTTTCTCCTGCAGGCTTCCTTCCTTCAGTTCTCGGGAGTCCCTCAGCTCACCGGCACAGAAAGCAGAATGGCCGCTGAACTGTCAAAAGCTGCAGCCTCTGCTTTCTGGTCTGGAGAGATCTCTAACTGAGTCTGAGTAGAAGGACTCAAGTTAGAAGACAGATTGTCAGTGTTTGACAGCTTCACAGAGCTGTCAAAAGCTCTTGACAGATGAAATGTCACCAGGTGTCCCTTAATTGGCCTGCTGAGCCCGCTGGGCAGGCTTAAGGTCAATCAAGGGAAAATAGCGTGGGTTGGCCACAAGTCGATGAAGGCGGGACTACAACCCAAAAAGTGGGAGTCCCGCCTCCATCACGTCCCCATTGACAAAATCCAGCCCAGTGTGTCTGTGTCACAGATTCATAAATTAACCATATTGGTTATGCCATACTTAAACTCTGCTGAGCATGTGTAAGATCTGGCATTCGCCAGTGAGTGTATTTGACTTTTTAATATTTTGCTTCAGAACAGACCAGACCAAGGATACTGGCCGCCCCTAAATAAGTCTGTTTTAGACCGAAGGAATTAAAGAGACAAAACCGTATACATAGTGTCGTCGGTATATAAATTTCCTGATTAGTTATTATTTAAAAGCGAACTCTTTATATAAAAAGGATAACAGCAACCCCAATAAAGTTTACATCGAATTTACAGCACAGAACTGGTCTGTGTCGGTGTTTATGCTCCACACGAGCCTCCTCCCACCCCATCAACATATCCTTCTATTCCTTTCTCCCTCGTGTACTTATCTAGCTTCCTCATTCTCACCACTCTCTGGGTAAAGAAGTTTCTCCTGAATTCCCTATTGGATTTATTAGTGACTATCTTATATTGATGACCCCTAGCTTTGGTCTCCCCCCGCATGTGGAAACATCTTCTCTACGTCAGCCCTATCAAACCCTTTCATAATCTTAAAGACCCCTGTCAGGTCACCCCTCAGCCTTCTCTTTTCTAGAACAAAAGAGCCCCAGCCTGTTCAGTCTTTCCTGATAGTTATAACCTCTCAGTTCTGGGATCATCCTTGTAAATCCTTTTTTGCACCTTCTCCAGTGCCTCGATATTCTTTTTGTAATATGGAGACCAGAACTGTGCACAATGATACTGGCCGCCCCTAAATGAATCTGTTTAAGACCAAGTGTTTACACAGCAGTCAGCGATGACAGCGTTTGCGAGATGTCCCCCTTACTTTCTTACAGTTGGCAGAGGCCCTCGTTCATATCCATTAGTTGCGATGGTACAATATCATCGACAAACTGCTCACATTCACACGCCAACTAATTTCACCTGCACCGATCGGCGATTTTAATTTTGCTTCTGCCAGTGAAGGTGCCAGAAGTGCAGCCACGAAGCTTGGCGCAGTTAGACCAGGCGCTGCGCTGCTCGCTGGTGCTGCGCAGAGAAGCCGCAACGACTAAAGGAGTCGGGCGCGCAGGATCCACGTGCAGCTCCCGTCAGTCCCGCATCGTGCCCACGATTTGCTTCACGCGGAAGCTGCGGCCGAGTGGATATTGGCCGTGCCAATCTGGGTTGTCCAGAATTGCCCACTGCAGGTTGTGCCAGGCACTCTGGGGCTTCGGCGGTCTCGTTCTACTTTAATTAAAGCACCAAATCTGGCAGGGTCTTGTTCTTTGTTGTGCCCAAATTTGTTTCAGTCGACTTTTTTCCTCTTTTGAAAATGACACCGAGTCTAATTAGAACCTCGCTGTGGCCGCTAGCAAAGTAGCACCGGCGGGATCTATGCAATGAGCTGCTGGAGATTGGCAAACAAGCGACACTGGTGGGGGGAGTACAGAGAGGAAACTTAACGCAACGCTCAACTTCAAAAGGTGGAGGCTGTGTGAAATTCTTTCTCTGCCTCGTTGCGTACTCACAGATTCTGTCCTGCAGGGGAGACGCGGGGGTCGAAGCACTCCCCGTCGCGCCATTTTGACGTTCTTCGAATGTGCAGCGCTGGTCGTCCATGCGATTACTTTGGAAACGGCTCAGTAGATCGAAGAAGCATTCTTCATCTGAAGGATCCCGGTTTACCTTCTACACAAAAATCAAGTTTAAAAAAAACCAAATGCTGTGATTTCAACATCGGCTTAACACTGCATGCAATATTTCATAAATCTCCAAATGTTAAAAAACCGACAGAAAATGAGGTGTAGTTGGCCAAATAAACCTGAGCTGAAAGAACCTTGATTACTTACACACTGTACTGACCCTGGTTACTGGATGTAACAGCAGTGAAAGAAAGTGCAGCAGAAAAAAATGGAATAACTAATATATACTATATGACCTAAGAAAACGACTGGGCACTTGGTCTAAGCGTTAAACAAAGCTTTAATCAACTGTTTTACAACATGGAGGTCTCGTTGTGTCTTTCACTAGTTCCTATTAAAGAATGTCCTGCGCAAGCTGGGCCCGTGCCTGAGTATTTATACTCTCCCTGGACAGCGCCACCTTTAGACCGCTCAGTATTATTTCACAAGTCTTTCTTTCAGGAATGACTGATTCATGTCACTATATATATATCTCTATCTATATATACACACACTATATATATCGCACACACACAATATATATGTGTGTGTATTACAACTATATATATATTTATTTATATATATATGTACACACACACATTCCATTTCTTTCCCCTATACACATGTGTGTTTGTGTGCATGTATACACATCTGTATACACAAAAATGATCCTTCTGACAGCAGAAGAACTTCTCTGTTTATCTTCAAACAGTGCCACGTTAAACAAGGTCGGAGCCACTGAACCGCTCAGCCAGGCGGCTTTACAGATTTGAAATAAAGACAGAACTTGCATTTCTATAGCGCCTTTCACAACCTCAGGATGCCCCCAAAGCGCTTTACAGCCAATGAGGTACTTTTTTTTGGAGTGCAGTCACTTTTGTAATCACAGAAACCCCACAGTGCAGATAGAGGCCATTTCGGCCCATCGAGCCTGCACCGACACATATCCCACCCGATCCCCGTAACCCCTACACCAACACATATCCCACCCTATCCCTGTAACCCCACGTATTTAATCCCCCTAACACTAAGGGTCAATTTATCATAGCCAATCAACCTAACCCGCAGCAGCCAATTTGCGCACAGCAAGCTCCCACAAACAGCAACGTGATAAATGACCAGATAATCTGTTTTAACAGGTTGAGGAATAAGTATTGGCCCAGGACACCAGGGGGATAACTCCCCTGCTCTTCTTCGAATAGTGCAGTGGGATCTTTTACATCCATCTGAGAGGGCAGATGGGGCTTCGGTTTAACGTCTCATCCGAAAGACGCGAGGTAAGTGGCTTGGGACGTCTTGGGGGGTCGTGAGAGGCGCTATATATAAATCCAAGTCCTTTCCTGTAGCAACAATCCAGTAACTTTTTAAAAGCTAGCTGCAATCAATAAGGTGCAAACTCTGTGCTCACTTCAAAACACGCCAACAGTTTAAAATGTCCCAACAATTTGACATTGCAAACTCCTACAGACGGTGTGCAATTACCGCAAAAACCTACAGCGCAGGAATAGCCCTTTGCAGCAAAAGTCACTCCTTTTTACAGTCGAACCTCATTAACTGCTTGTGATACCGTACATGCCCCGTCCGTTTCATTGCGTCAGTGAGTCGGTTCAGTAACAAATGCTCCCAAGAGCGAGTGTGACACAAGAGCGAGTGTGACACGAGCGAGTGTGACACAAGAGCGAGTGTGACACAAAGGCTCTGCTCAACACATGGAAACAACACAAAAGCAAAATACTCGAATCATAGAATGATACAGCATAGAAAGAGGCCGTCTTTGGTAGAGCTGTCCAATTAACCCCACTCCCCTGCCCGTTCCCCAAAGCCCTGTGATTTTCTTTCCCTTCAACTATTAATCCAATTCTCTTTCAAATGTTACTGTTGAACACTGCGGGATGCTGGAAACCCGAAATAAAATAAACAGAAAAATGTTGGAGACTGTTCTGGCGAAAGATCGCCGACCCGAAACGTTAACTCTGTCTCTCTCTCTCTCTCTCTCTCTCTCCACAGATGCTGCCCTGATCCACTGAGTATTTCCCAGCATTTTAATGTTTTTATTACATGCAAATGAGTGCGTGACCTGGTTACAATAAAATCCCTGCGTGTTAAGATCAACTTAAAATGAAAGGTTCCAGCCACTTTCAGGCTGTTGTGCTCATTGACACAGCTCTTAGAGAGAGTGAACACTTCTATTATAAGCTGACGTACAACATTTCATTATACTGGGAATGGGCAGACCAACTTCGTTTGAATAGTTTTTATTGGGGGGGGGGGGGGGGTTGGGGGGGTCTGACTTGAGCAGCACAGGAGTGGGAATGGTTGCTGAGGAGCCGGTTTGACATACGCTGTATAGCACCGGCTTAAACTGGAGCAGAGAGCAACGATTCAAGACCAGTCCCCTGTAAAGGCCACCAGAAGGAAGACAGGAACTCACGCCAGCCATTCCCATGGAAACCCATTGACTGGAAATGCTTTTAGGGAGGTCACGCACTCCGTCGCCAAGGTTACAGCATGATGCCAGGATCTGCCAGTTTAGATTTCCTACTCTTTTTTTTTTCTGGCAAAAAGTGTGGCTACGCTTAGGTGCGAGAGTTTGGGTTTCCAGTGACAAGAAGCGTCAAACCTGGCCAATATTCATCCCTCAACCAACATCACTAAAACAGATTATCTGATCATTACCTCATTGCTGTTTGTGGGAGCTTGCTGTGCGCAAATTGGCTGCTGCGTTTCCTACATTACAACAGTGACCGCACTGTCAAAAATACTTGTACGATAGCAAAATACTGCAGACGCTGGAAATCCGAAATAACAACAGAAAATGCTGGAAAAACTCAGCAGGCCAGGCAACATCCGTGGAGAGAGAAATAGAGTCAATGTTTCAGGTCGAAACCCTTTGTCAAGACTGAAAAAGCACAGGAAATGAAACCGATTAAAAGGCCAGTTTGGGGGCTGGGAGAGAACAAAAGAGAAGTGAAGAGACTTTGAGAGGTATTCAAAACCAGACGAGATGGTGATAGGACTAGTGGAGCCAAAAGACGTCAAAAATACTTCATTGGTTGTAAAGCGCTTCAGGACATCCTGAGGTAGTGAAAGGCGCTGTAGAGATGCAAGTCTTTCTTTATATAATAAAAGTCTCAATTTACCGTAAAAATAATAATACCGAATCCTTTGCAGCTTTCAAAGTGTGGCTGTCTATCCGATATCTACAGAAATTAATCTGCGCACATTTTGGACTCACAAAGTGATGTGTGGAGTATCCCGCTGTGGACTGAAAGGTGAAGTGTACCTTTGAGATGGAAATGTCCCCAGACCCTTCCACGGACATAACTTTAAAATTAGAGCCGGGCCATTTAGGAGTGAAATCAGGGGCAACGTTTTGACACAAAGGGCAGTGGAAACCTGGAACTCGCTCCCCCAAAAGGCTGTGGATGCTGGAGGTCAACTGGAACTTCCAACATTGAGGTCTATAGATTTTTGTTGTTAGGTAATCTTTTTGTTGTTGCATCTTCCAGCCCTAATTTGAGGAATTTCTTTTTTTAGTGGTGGGGGGGGGGGGGGGGGGGGTGGGGAGGTGAAGAGGGTTCTGCAGTGGCTATTCAACTAGGTGAGACTGTTCCAAACGGTGCACTGGGACTAAATAGGCCGGACTGGGGGGCTAATTCAGGTTAAGAGACAAATTAAACCGGTATGTAACTCCTCCAAATGGGTGATGGTTAAGGCGTGCTTTCTCCAGAATGATTTTTAATTTCAAGTAAAATAATTTTCTACCTGCTTGAAAACACAGGTTTTAAAACCATTTATGGCTTGTTCCATGATTATGTGCCATTCCTTGGCATTAGTGTTTTATACTTTAATAGGATAGCACTTATGTTATGCAAGGAGTATTTTATATTCAGAATCTTGTGAAAAATGTCTGTTTATAAATTGAGTGCCTGCACCAGCTCATACTTGACAAGTCACGAAAGCGCCCTTCTCTATACTTCACGGTACACAGCTCAGCTCCGCTCAGTTCACAGCAGGAAGACATTAGATGCAGAAGTATGGGAAACAGGAGGCGAGACGAGCTCCTACTCCTGGGTCCCTCACAATCGGGCGTCAATGTCACTGCTTTCCCATCGAAAGCTGAATTATCTGGATCACAGAGTTCAGAAAACACAATCTCTTGGCAGAACAATATGAACTCACCAGAGTCGATGACGCTAAAAATAGCACTGCAGTTTGAGAGAGCGCCCGTGTCTCAAAGCTGCATGTCGCTCGTGGATTCTCTAGTAAAACTAAAAAGGGACAAAATGTTGTGCCCGTGTTGGACTCTCTCTGCCGGCTGGGACAGCACTTGCTGTTCCGACCGTCCTACTGGCGGAACTCCCGGTGGCATGGCCAAATTAATCATATTTTTTTGAAAACAACAAGAACGGTGAATGTCTCAGCAGCAGTGTGTCAGCCAGCATTTGAAAGGGAAAGAGTCAGGTTTGCTTTGGATCGGAACCTTCATTAGAACCCAAATTGTTAACCCACCTCTCTCTTTCACAAGCTGACCAACACTGCAGTGGTCTTGCAGCTTTTTTCGGTTTTTCATTTCGAATCATAGAATCACACAGCACAGAAGGAGGTCATTCGGCCCATCGTGCCTGTGCTGGCCCTTTGAAAGAGCTCTCCAATTAGTCCCACTCTCCCCGCCACCCCACCCCACCCCGCTCTTTCTCCATAGCCTTGCATTTTTGTGAAACAGTTGAGAAGCTGTTTCCCCCTTGCAGGAGGGTCAGTAACTCGAGGATGCAGATTTAAAATAATTGGCAAAAGAACCAGAAGGGGCGATGAGGAGCATTTTTTTTTTTTACGCAGCGAGTTATGATGATCTGCAATGGCGCTGCCTGAAAGGGCAATGGCAGCAGATTCAATCGTAACTCTCAAAAGGGAACTGGATAAATACTTGAAGGGGAGAACAGTGCAGGGCTATGGGGAAAGAGCAGAGGGAGTGGGACTAATCGGAGAGCTCTTTCAAAGAGCCGGCGCAGGCACGATGGGCCGAATGGCCTCCTCCTGTGCTGTGTCATTCTATGAAACACGGTCATCCAATGCCAACCAGCTGAATAGACAGAAGATCCACATCCTTTAAGTCTAAAGACAGTAAGGTTTAACAAATAGCAACAGCCCATCTTTAGAAGGGATACATTTTATAACTTAGAGAATAAACTGCTTACTCATCTAAGGAATACTTTCAACAAGCAATTTAAGACAAGTTTTCAAACAATATTGCCAAGCATGTTCTACTTTTACACAAAGTAGATGGAAGACGAATATCTCTTCACAGCAGTACAACAGTCAACACTCACCGATCGAAGGCTGGAGATATCTGT
Organism: Somniosus microcephalus; assembly: GCF_052327205.1. Classification (NCBI taxonomy): domain Eukaryota; kingdom Metazoa; phylum Chordata; class Chondrichthyes; order Squaliformes; family Somniosidae; genus Somniosus; species Somniosus microcephalus. Next base: position 10,394,027 of record NC_141009.1, read on the forward strand.
GGCTGAACAATTGGTTTATGAGCCACATGCAACAAAAGGCACTCCCGGTGACTGCTTTTGCCGGTAACCGAGGTGCGCAGAGTTGCACTCGTGTGGTGTGTTCATGCCACCTTCACGTCAGGGTCGTTGCCGGGATCGGCCACGTGAGAAACCTCGACGGTATATGCTCAGCGCAGTTTTTTTGACAACTCCCCGAGCGGACCGTCAATCCAACTGTGAGGAACAACAGGCGCAACCCTCTGGAATACAATCGGGTCAGGGGAGAGCTCGGCTCACCGCTGAAAGCTGACAGTTTTACGAGATGACTGTTAGTCATGCGTAGCATTCCGTGTCCAAGATTCTTTTTAAGGAGTACGACATGCCTCGTAAAGAAAAAAAAGTGTTCTTAATGACTGGAGAGAAACAGAAATTGAACAAAGAAAATGTCCTAAAAAGGGTACGGGCTACACGTAGAACCTTTAGCGCATCTTAATTAGGATAGAATACAATCTGCTCGAGTCTGACACACTGCAACAATTAAAGCGAAAAAGCAGGAATTTTCACAATGGGCTAACGTGGATGGTCTTTCTTGCTGAGATTAACCTGTTGTAACTGCTCCTAGATCTTTCAGTGAAGGCAGTGCTGGTATGCATAGACTTATAGTACAATCTCACAGCATAAAAAGGGAGATGCGCACCAAGACGACAGAGCAGATGATAACCGAGCAGCCACTTTGTAAACTGGATTCTTAAATCGACGTAACAACGCGCGAGGGAAGACAAAAGTAATTCCACAGCAAAAATCAAGAACTAACCGGGTGGAAATTTTCCGGCATAGATTAAAAATAAAGAATAAAAATAAAAAGCAAGAGTTGGGTAAGATTAAGGAACATTGCGTTGCGAGGAATTCTCTGTCTCTTCCTACTTTTATTACATAGGATATACAGCACAGAAACAGGCTATTCTGCCCAACCAGTCCATACCGGCGTTTATGCTCCACTTGAGCCTCCTCCCGTCTTTCCTCATCTAAATCTATCGGCATAACCCTCTATTCCCTTCTCCCTCATATGCTTATCGAGCTTCCGCTTAAATGCGTCTATGCTATCTTCTGATTTTTAGGAGTACTGTGCCATGATGCAGACTGTCACAGCTAGGGCAGCCCATCAGTCCCAGAGGGTTAAAGCACCGACTGTTTGCTGTTTGAGAGAGTGAGACTTTGACAGCTACTGTCGGGTAAATCTGTCCTCTCGCATCGGCTGGTCAAAGTGCTGACTCTCGCACTGCCAAGAAAGCAACTACAAGTACTGTACTCACCAAAAACTATTTTCACAAATACACGCTCGGACACTGAATCTCAGCCATCAATAACTTAATGACCCCCATAAAGAAAGAAAAAAGACTTGCATTTCTATAGCACCTTTCATGACCACCGGACGTCCCAAAGTGCTTTACAGCCAATTAATTACTTTTTGAAGTGTTGTCACTGTTGTAATGTAGGAATGAGCCACAGCTGACACTTAAATATAAGGGTAAGTGCAAAAATTAGAATGCTTCAGCTGTGGCTCAGTGGGTAGCACTCTCGCCTCGGAGTCAGAAGGCTCTGGGTTCAAGTCCCACTCCAGAGACTTGAGCATAAAAATCTAGGCCGACACTCCAGTGCAGTGCTGAGGGAGTGCTGCACTGCCGGAGGTGCTGTTTCTCGGATGAGATGTTAAACCAAGATCCCATGGCACTATTTGGAAGAAGAGCAGGGGAGTTCTCCCCGGTGTCCTGGGGCCAATATTTATCCCTCAACCAGTCTCAGTAAAAAAAATTATCTGGTCTTCATCACATTGCTGTTTGTGGGAGCTTGCTGTGCGCAAATTGGCTGCCGCGTTTCCTACATTACAACAGTGACTGCACTTCAAAAAGTACTTCATTGGCTGTAAAGCGCTTTGGGACGTCCGGTGGTCGTGAAAGGCGCTATAGAAATGCAAGTCTTTTTTTTTATAATGTGCCCAATATTCAGGTACAGTTCAAACTGACAGCAAAAATCCTCACTTTTACATATGCTAGACAATCTAATTTTTGATTGAATTATCTAAGCTCATGTGAGGATTCAAATCATGTAATTAAACACAAACCCACTGCCAGGTTCATAGAAATGTAAATCAAATGAGCAGAACGTGAGGACCGAACAGGTTTTTAGGTGAAGAACTGTTGGGAATGCACAAGCATAAGACCCAGTACGGCTTCAAATTCATAAAAAGCGTAAGAACAGCAGCAAAGTGGGAGGCCATTCAGTCATTGTACCTGTGCTAGCTCTTGAACTGAAATTATCGACTCCAATCCTATTCCCCAGCTGTTTCCTCATATCCTTTCACATGCTTCCTTTTCACCTGCTTTTAAAATGATTTTGGAGTTTCTGCAATGGGCACTTATAATAAAGCATCCCATGTTCTAATTGTGTGAAAAACCATTCTTCTAATTGACCCCTTCTGGTAATAATCATCAATCTACACCCCATTGTTACCAAATCCTCTTTAAAACCCTTCATCTTTTTGACAATCTCTTAGATCTCCGTAAGATTCTCTTTTTTCAAGTGAGAAAGCCCCATTACCCCCCCACCCCCACAAGTCTTTCTTCATAGCTATAACTTCTCAATCCCGGTATCTACGAGTGAACCTTTGCTGTTTGCTTTCCACCATTCCAATAATATACCTCCTATAATGGACTGCCCAGAAATACCACATTCAAGAACAAATTCACGCTCGGGTTCAAGTGATGTGCTGTATAACTCAAACACTTCACCATAGCTAACAGTTTATGAAATAGATATCATCTCTAAGTTTTCATGCATAAAATCAATTGAGCTGCTTTTATTTTTCCTTGTGATGAGGCAAGGAGAAATCACTCTCACAAATAAAGTTTAAGTTACATCCCCGGTGTCCTGGGGCCAATATTTATCCCTCAACCAACATCACTAAAACAGATGATCTGGTCATTGTCACATTGCTGTTTATGGGAGCTTGCTGTGCGCAAATTGGCTGCCGCGTTTCCTACATTTCAAAAACTGCTTCATTGGCTGTAAAGCGCTTTGGGACGTCCGGTGGTCATGAAAGGCGCTATATAAATGCAAGTCTTTCTTCTACTATCACGTACTGTGTCTTCACAGATTATAGTGCAATTCATTCTAAATAAAGATATACCATGGTTCTAGTCTGGGGGCCTGTGTCAATAGCTTTTTTTTTCATCCCATAGATGAAAGACTTGCATTTCTATAGCGCCTTTCACAACCTCAGGATGTCCCAAAGCGCTTTGCAGCCAATGAAGCACTTGGGTGAGGAGTGTCTGCATCAAGCATTCCTAGATACTGCACATCCAGAGACAAAATAAAGTTTGCTCTGCTCTGTTCCAGCAATGGCGCTGCGAATCCAAACTCAGACCAACACTTCTCCTCCCCTCTCCACAAGTGTCTATTGTTCCATTTACCGGACCCACCTCTTCACTGCCTCTGCGAGTGAGACTGACAGCTCAGTGCAGAACTGTGGCAGTTCTTGTGCTGTGGCATACACCAACCAGGAACTGGGCTGATGCGGCCCAAAATCTAGCTCAGTTAGGGACCAATACATGGAGCAGAACGTTTACCATCCCCATTCATCTGGTCTGGATTCAAACCCAGATCCCAGAGGTGAAATGACAATGCTTTAACCCACTGCACCAACTAGCCCACTCCTCGTAATAAGCAAACTATAAACTGTTGTATAAGACCTGCAAATGGGTACAGTAAAGCGAGAAGCGAGAGAGAGAGAGAAAGAAAGGAGAAAGAGAGTAAAAAAGACAGACTTGTATTCCTATAGCGCCTTTCACAACCTTAGAACGTCCCGGAGGGATAGCCAATGAAATTCTTTTGAAGTGTAGTCACTGTTGTAATGTAGGAAACACGGCCGCCAATCTGCTCACAGCAAGCTCCCACAAAATATTGGCCAGAACTCCCCTGCTCTTCTTTGAAATAGTGCCATGGGATCTTTTACGTCCACCTGAGAGAACAGACGGGGCCTCGGTTTAACGTCTCCTCCGAAAGACGGCACCTCCAACAGTGCAGCACTCCCTCAGCACTGCACTGGAGTGTCAGCATAGATTTTAGTGCTCAAGTCTCGAGTGGGACTTGAATCCACGACCTTCTGACTCAGGGGCGAGAGAGAGTGCTACCCACTGAGCCACTGGCTGACGTGATTACCAATCCAGGATGAAACTCCTTAAAGCTAATGATCTCACAATAAACACGACCACAGGGACTTTCCTCAGCCCCGAGAGAGTTTGTTTTTACAAAACAGACCACTTTCCGGCACGCAATTGTCTCCCATTCATGGAGGCTATGAATGGGACACGGGAAAGGTTCTCACTGATAAAGGGGGTGTGACCGAGGTTGGAATCCAAGCACATTGTTGGGATAGAGCAGAAGGAGCCGGCATCTATCTATCTGAGCACAAGATCTGCTCGAAAATAATAAACCACTTTATCATTTAGGATTCCCATATGTATGAAAATGAGGCAGGAAAAATTATATCTGCTGTGTCAGCTGTAGCTCAGTGGGTCGCACACTCGTCTCTGAGTCAGAAGGTTGTGGGTTCAAGTCCCGCTCCAGGGACTTGAGCACATAAATCTAGGCTGACACTCCAGTGCAGTGCTGAGGGAGCGCTGCACTGTCAGAGGGGCCGTCTTTCGGGAGACGTTAAACCGAGGCCCCGTCTGCTCTCTCAGGTGGACATAAAAGATCCCACGGCACTATTTCAAAGAAGAGCAGGGGAGTTCTCCCCGGTGTCCTGGGCCAATATTTATCCCTCAATCAACATAACAAAAGCAGTTTATCCGGTCATTATCACATTGCTGTTTGTGGGAGCTTGCTGTGCGCAAATTGGCTGCTGCGTTTCCCACATTACAACAGTGATTGCACTCCAAAAAGTACTTAATTGGCTGTAAAGCGCTTTGGGACGTCCGGTGGTTGTGAAAGGCGCTATATAAATGCAAGTCTTTTTCTCTTTAGTTTCACAGAAAGAAAGAAAACAAGTCAGTACAGCCATTTAAAAATTGGTACCCTTTAGGCATTGCCAGATGAGCAATTTTCAGTCTGCTGGGGCAAGGGGTTATTGTGGAATGTTGCTCATGGGTCAATGAGGTACACCAGATTCGACCAGGTCTAAGTTATTGCATTGCTTCACAAACATTTCATACTTGGTGTTGATTCCCTCTTCTGGGAAGTCAGGAAAACTATCAAGAGAATCCAGAGGAACTGTGGTCTGGGAACAGTGACTTCAACTGATGTGGCAATTGGCTTTTCCTCCTGTTCCATATCCTGTTGAATATCTCCCGTATTAATGGGATTGATTACGCACTCAGTGTGGCATCTCATTTACACGGCGGGTGGTTCGGATTCTGTTTAGAGGCTGATATTGATTGTGAATTAGCTCTCTTTTACATGGTCTCATTCAGTGGGGAGTCCCATCGTGACTAATCTTCACACTGCTGTGTCAGTGAGGAACTCGTACAGGGATTTAAATCACTCACTCCGGTAGAGAGGTTTTTCTAAACCATTTAACCTCCGCAGCGCTGCTGTTGAAGTCAGTTTCAGGGCACTGGAAGAGGTCAGAGTGATGATGAGCCACCTCGACTCTAGGCTGGATACGGTAGGCATTGGGTGACCCAGGAAAGAGGGAACAGAGAAAATGCTTTAAAAAAAACCAACTTTGTTGTTTCAAGGCTGAGAGCGATAGATTTTTGGACTTTAGGGGAATCAAGGGATATGGGGATTGGGCGGGAAAGTGGAGTTGAGATCCAAGATCAGCCATTTGGCCCCTCGAGCCTGCTCTGCTAGTCAATAAGATTTTGTCAGCCAGTGGCCTCGTCGCAGGGCTATGACGTCATAACACAATCGACGACTCTTAAAGGGACCCTGCCCCGATAACCCAACCAAGTTCCATACATAACGTGGAGCGATAACAACATTGGCTATACATAGTGAATTGTGTTACTGTCCCTATGTGGTCTCCGCCACAATAGCACCTTTCACAACCATCGGACATCCCAAAGCGCTTTACAGCCAATGAAGTACTTTTGAAGTGTGGTCACTGTTGTAATGTAGGAAACATGGCAGCCAAGTTGCGCACAGCAAGCTCCCACAAACAGCAGTGTGATAATGACCAGATAATCTGTTTTAGTGATGTTGGTTGAGGGATAAATATTGACCAGGACACCGGGGAGGACTCACCTGCTCTTCTTCGAAATAGTGCCATGGGATCTTTTACATCTCCCCGAGAGAGCAGACAGGGCCTCGGTTTAACGTCTCATCCGAAAGACGGCACCTCCGACAGTGCAGCGCTCCCTCAGTACTGCACTGGGAGTGTCAGCCTGGATTTTTGTGCTCAAGTCTCTGGAGTGGGACTTGAACCCACAACCTTCTGACTCAGAGGCGAGGGTGCTACCCACTAAGCCACTGGCTGACAAAATCTTATTGAATAGCAGAGCAGGCTCGAGGGGCCAAATGGCCTACTCCTGTTCCTAATTCTTATGTTGTCTGGAGTCTGTAATCCATTTTGCAGCCTGCCAGCTTGTCACTATAGTGCAGTAACTGCTCAGTGACTGATGCTTATGCTCTCCACAGCTTATAAAAATGCCTTCACTGCCAGATGAACTCAGTTAAACAAAGTCATATCTATAAAAGGTCAGAGAAAGAAAAATTGCCCAAGTAAAATTGAATTTGCTTTTATGGGTAGCTTTGATAAAAAAAAAAATTCCTCCAATCATTTTCCCTCAAGGTGGATTTTTGCTGGGTATTGTTCGATTGACAAGTAGGCAGTCTTCATGTGCGAGCTCAGATTGTGAGTGCTGGCAGGTTATTCAACCACAGGCATCAAGTTCAAGCCCGATCATCACTCAACAGCCGTGACCATGCATCCACCAGCAGGGATCACTGGAGCGTGCTCAGGAGAAGGATCCCTGGTTGATGTACCACCTCCCTCCCCATCCCAATTCAGGGGCACGATGACCAATTCTGCTGTCCCAATTACTGCTTCGGCCGAGATCCATGGTCTCACTCACCAAGGGCAAGGCTTGACCCGGGACCTTCTGGCCCACAAGCTTCAGTGGCTGTACCCACATGCCATCGGGGAGTTTCTTTGAAGAATACTTGAGCCAATGAGGTCGGCAACAATGAACCTCAGAGCAAACTAGGTGGTAAGCATGTATCAAACAGGCGAAGGCCGTTCAGTTGGCACAATGGGCAGTGAAACATTTCCTGGGGTCTTGTATCGTATGCAGTTGATGGAAAGGCATAAGATTCCAATCTGTCAAACCATGTACTATTATCAGAATATAATAGCAAAATACTGCGGCTGCTGGAAATCTGAAATAACAACAGAAAATGCTGGAAACACTCAGCAGGCCAGGCAGCATCCGTGGAGAGAGAAACAGTCAATGTTTCAGGTCTGGGACCCTTCATCAGAACTGGAAAAAGCTGGAGATGTAACAGATAGTAAGCAGGTGCAGAGACAGGCAGGGGGGGGGGGAAGGAATTTAAAGAACATCCTGTACTTTTGTAAGAGGCAGGAAAGATAAAATGTTGCAAATGGGAGTGGCAAAAATCATACTGCATGAAAAATGGGGGCAGGGATAATTATCTGAAATTGTTGAACTCAGTGTTGAGTCCAGCAGGTTGCAAAGTGCCCAATCGAAAGATGAGGTGCTGTTCCTCGAGCTTACGTTGAGCTTCATTGGAACAATGCAATAGCCCGAGGACAGAGAGGTCAGAGTGGGAGTGAAGCGGTGAATTAAAGTGACAGGCGACCGGAAGCTCAGGGTCACCCTTACCATTATCAGAATGTCCAATCGTTTCCCATCTAACTGAGAAATGAGCAGCACAGCGGCACCACTCGGGGCTGTGGGGCCAGAGCAGCGAGACATGGACTCCTACCAGGTGGACTCCCGTTCGCAGTCAGAGAGAGGGAGGAGGAGGAGGCATGAAAAGAAAAATTCAACAATACACCCTAGACAGAGAAGAACATTTGTAGATGGAGAAGATACTTCAAGTTTCAGCGGAGCCTCGCGACACAAAAAGAATGACATTGTGCCAAAACACTCATTAGTAACAATATCGTGGCGAAGACAATGGCCTGAATAACGCCAAAACTCGTTCAGGTGAAGACACTGCCACCTTTTTAAAAATTCCAGGGTTGGGGATCTTTTTAAAAGGGGCGCTGACTTCACGAAAAAAATGGTGTTTTTGTTTCCTTTAGAAGCCTAATGGAGACCAAACTCTGACAATGCTGCGCTGCAAGTGGCCACCAGGGGACGAATGGCCACGGCCCAGAGGGACCCACCCTCCCTCCCGCTGTGGAAAGTGCCCGAGAGCAGAGAATTGAGGAACGGGAACCCGCAAACCCACCACACTGGATTTTGGGCTCTTGGTCCAGAGTCCTTCACCCATTACACAGTTACCAGCAAGGGGTTAATCCCGTCTGCTCTACAAACGGCGCTGATGTGTGCCGTGAGCTTGTTTGTGGAATAAAATCTCTTTAAACATCAGAAGTTCATTATCTGTGTCTTAATAGGCGGCAATAGAGACGGAAGAGAGGAATGCTGTCAGCCTCACTTACCAGCAGCTGATGTACGGTGTGTCCCAAAATTGCTGAATGTAATAGAAAATATCCTTTCACTGTCACTGCAAGCACTTCATGAAAGAGAGAGGACAAATGCATCAGTCTGGCCTATCCCATAACTCAAGCCTTCTGCTTTATAAAGTTATCGTTCCTCTGTGATTACATCAGTGGTTGTCTTGGAAACCAAAGTCTATAATGGAAGGCTATCATTTATCCTTTCCTGAAAACGTATTGACCTGTGATGAACTGGCTTAAATGCTTCCTAACCCAGTTACTTGCTCTCTTTCCCCGATGGAGTGCAATATACTGATTCGTCTACGCACTTGAGATCACAAAGACTAAGAGAATGATTGTACTGCGTGTAATGTCTTTGAATTGATGTATTAACTAAAAAATGTTCCTTCGAACTACTAATTTATTTTAGTTTTTTTCCCCCCCAAAACTTTAAAAAAAAATCTGAAGTATGCCTCACCTTGCAGATAAGTTTTAAGTTTTAATAGGACATTGACCTATAGAGCAGTCCTGCTTCAAGGGCTTGTACTGAAATAGCAATTGTAAGATTGGGATGAGCCCCATAAATCCAATTTTCACTGCGCTCGGTCAACCATATACAACTATTTGAAAAAGAATGTTTAAAAGCAACATACCAACATTTGTATGGAATTTACTTCCAAAAGCTAACGGAGCACACGTAAGGGACACACTGACAAAGGAAAATTCAGGAAGCAATGTTTCACGCAAAGGGTAGTGGGATTCTGGAACTCCCTCCCTCAAAGGGCTGTGGATGCTGAGTCAATTGAATTTTTGAAGACTGAGGTTGATAGATTTTTGTACGGTAAAGGTATCAAGGGATATGGATCAAAGGCGGGTAAATAGAGTTGAGATCAGCCATAATCTGACTGAATAGCAGAACAGGCTCGGGGGTGGGGGGGCTGAATGGTCTACTTCTGCTCCTATTTCTTATGTTCTTATGTCTCCTACCTCGCAACCAATTTCTAATCCATGTCATAAGGTTTCCTGCAATTCCATGCGCTCTCATTTTTGATAATAATTTCTTGTGCGAAACATTACCAAATGCCTTCTGGCAGTCTATATGGGTAACATTCCATTGGCTATCAGGTTAGTGAGCTCCTCAAAAAATTCAACTAGATTAATCAGACATGACTGACCATTTACAAATCCATGCCGACTCGCGATGATCAGCTCATATTTGTTCAAGTGCTCAGCCACTCTGTCCAGTAACTTCCTCACAACGAATTAGACAGACAGGTCGGTAATTACTTGGTTTTTCTCTCTCTCCCTTCTTAAATAATGGAATGACATTTGCAATTTTTTCAATCCAACGGCACGATTCCTGAATCGAGAGCTCTTTGGAAAATTATGACCAAGGCATCTGCAATTTCCTCAGCTATTTCTTTTAATACCATGGGATGGAAACCTTCAGGTTTTGGAGATTCATCTGCCTTAAGTCCCATTATTTTCTCCATTAACATTTAATTTTTTAAATATATTAAATCCACCAAGTTCCTCCCTTTGACCTATTTTGTTTCCCTTGTACCACAAGTACTTTATCCTAACTAATTCTGAAATAAATGCATGGATATTCAAAAAAGTTCAAAAATATCACCTATTGTGAATTACAGAAAACTTCAAGAGGTGAGACTTTGGAACAAGGGAAGGTAGGAGGGGGGTGGAATTAAAAAAAAAAAATTTTTTATTCGTTCACGAGATGTGGGCATCACTGGCAAGGCCAGCATTTATTGCCCTCCCTAGCTGCCCTTGAGAAGGTGGTGGTGAGCCGCCTTCTTGAACCGCTGCAGTCCCTATGGTGAAGGCGCTCCCACAGTGCTGTTAGGGAGGGAGTTCCAGGATTTTGACCCAGAGACGATGAAGTGAGGAGAAGGAGGAGGTTATAAAACAGTTACGCATCATCAGGGAGGCCAAACTGTGTTGTGACTTAATCCTTGTCCATCATGGAGGCATTTTAAAGAACTAATTCAACCAACAGTGTTAACAAAAAACAAAAGACAACGAAAGAACTGTTAAAAACAAACTAGATGAACCACAAATATGTGTCAGTATAAGTTGTTCTCTCTCTCTAGATTTATTATTTGTGTGCGTCTGTCCCCAGATCAAGAGGCTTTCAGAACAGGAGAATCTTTAGGAACAGACAAAGGATTTTGGCGCAACATAGCCATCTCCTTTTAGCTGATTGCACTATTTTGATTCACCGCAAATAAACTTCAGTATGTGACTGCTGACTATATTCATTTCTGGATAATTTAAAAAACCTGCCGGAAGTGAAAATTACATAGAATGTATAGCGCAGAAACAGACCATTCGGCCCAACTGGTCTATCCCTGTGTTTATGCTCCACACGAGCTTTCCCTTAAAAGGAGTCTCTGCTCTTCACCTCAACTACATCTTGTGGTAGTGAGTTCCACATTCTAACCACTCTCTGGGTAAAGAAGTTCCTCCTGGATTCCCGAGTGGATTTATCGGTGATGACCTTAGGGAGTTGCGCTGTCGGGTGAAACTTGTCACAATAAAATCACTTGCCCAAGCTATGAAGGACAACAAATGGAAGACCTCAGTCCAGATCTGGGCTTACTGTATTTCAGTTTGGAACCCTAAACATTTTTACACCTTTTGATGGACTTTTCACATCCCACGCTCTCCAAAATCGCTTTGCACAGTGGCATAGTGGTTAGCACTGTTGCCTCACAGCACCAGGGACCCGGGTTCAAATCCGGCCTCGGGTGACTGTCTGTGTGGAGTTTGCACATTCTCCCCGTGTTTGCGTGGGTTTTCTCCGGGTGCTCCGGTTTCCTCCCACAGTCCAAAGATGTGCGAGTTAGGTTGATTGGCCATGATAAAAAAATTGGCCCTTAGTGTTAGGGGGGATTAAATACGTGGGGTTACGGGGATAGGGCTTGGGTGGGATGGCTGTTGGTGTAGGGATCGGGTGCTAGGGTTTGGATGATCAGCCATGATCTCGTTGAATGGCAGAGCAGGCTCGAAGGGCCGAATGGCCTACTCCTGCTCCTATCTTCTATGTTTCTATGTTTCAACTCCGTGAAAAGCCTCCTGGAAATATATTTCCTTCTGTCGGGTTGACGGTTGAATTGTATTTAAGGAATTTATTAATAGATACTTTGTAAAATGAGGAACTCACCGAATGGAATTCAAGTTAGCAAACCAATTGGGCAGACTGCCGCTTGAAGCATCATGTCTGATTTTCTAGTTGTTTGACTTTATGGAAGTAAAGAAATCTCGGCCCATGTTAAAAAATGCTCTTAAAGCAGCATCATTCCGTCGAACGGTAATTCCCGCGACGGTGAAAGTCCACTCGTCTTCTCGTCGTCCTATCACGGTGAGAAACCCGCTACTATCTACCGCGCAGACTCCGAATAATCATCTATACTGGCCATGCCCAAAAAAAGAGAGGTCTCTTCAAAAAACTGCACCCGAGCCTCCGCATGTACAGTATAAATATTTGTTACCTCTCTACGTGGCCAATGCCAGCTGCCTCGTGCCAGCTAATATTTCCGAGTGTGCTAAGCCTCAGGCTGGAGCATTTGTTTTGGCGAGGTGCTGGAATATTTGCTGCATAGCTTGACGGATAAGTTACAGCCCCCCGGGAGGCGATGGTCACAAGAGGCACGAGAGGAAGAAAGAAGGGTCTCAGAAGACGGGCAGACTGGGGGTACACAACCGAACGAGACAGTTGCGCAGCTGTACGTGCAAATTTTTTTTACAAAAAAAAGAAGAAAGCACACTGGCCGATCCCTCTGCTGCTGCCGAGTCAACGTCTATTAACGGAACATTGAATAAATTAAAATTTTAACCAAAACAAAAAAAAGCATTATTCATTCCATATATCGAATTGAGGCATCGAGGCACAATATCCTGATGCTCATAAAAATCATAGAACACAGAAGGAGGCCATTCGGCCCATCGTGCCTGTGCCGGCTCTTTGTAAGAGCTGTCCCATTAGTCCCACTCCACCCCCACCCCTGCTCTTTTCCCCCGTAGCCCTGCAAATTTTCCTTTTCAAGTATATATCGGATTTCCTTTCAAAAGTTATTGAATCTGATTCCACTTCCCCTTCAGTCAGTGTGTTCAATACATGCGGTGGACTCATTGCCTATTCTAGGTTTAGTTGCTTGGCCTTTTAAAAGTGTAACGATCACTCTTCAATTTGTTTATTTTCCATCTAAAATGCTATTATCCAGTCAGAAAGCCTTACAAGAAAGGGCACATTTTTAAATGCATGGAAGTCCTACCATTTATGCAGAATGATTTTGCCCTTTGTGTGTCTTTGTAAAAATCACATGAAGTATTAATCCGAGCAGCCCTGCTTCATCTACTGTGGACACACAAGTTACCGCAGATTAATGTGAAGATGAAGGAACACTGAAAATCCAACGATCCAGTTCAGTTTAAGGTGGCATCATTATAGTCACTTAAATAATGTAAAACACTTGTAACAGGTGCATTCTCTCAGTCCACTCCAAAATCAGGTCGGTGGAGGTGGAGGGTGAGGAGGGAGAAAAGGAAAGGGGGAGGGAAGGAAAGAGGGAGTGCAGGGGGGGGGAAGGGGGAGGGGGAGGGAAGGGGATGTGGAGGAGGAGGAGGGAGAAGGAGGGGAGGATGAGGAGGGAGGAAGGGAGAGGAGGGAGGAGGATGTGGAGGAGGAGAGGGGAAGAGGATGTGGAGGAGGAGAGGGGAAGAGGATGTGGAGGAGGAGAGGGGAAGAGGATGTGGAGGAGGAGAGGGGAAGAGGATGTGGAGGAGGAGAGGGGAAGAGGATGTGGAGGAGGAGAGGGGAAGAGGATGTGGAGGAGGAGAGGGGAAGAGGATGTGGAGGAGAGGGGAAGAGGATGTGGAGGAGAGGGGAAGAGGATGTGGAGGAGAGGGGAAGAGGATGTGGAGGAGAGGGGAAGAGGATGTGGAGGAGAGGGGAAGAGGATGTGGAGGAGAGGGGAAGAGGATGTGGAGGAGAGGGGAAGAGGAAGAGGATGTGGAGGAGGAAGAGGATGTGGAGGAGGAGAGAGGAAGAGGATGTGGAGGAGGAGAGGGGAAGAGGATGTGGAGGAGGAGAGGGGAAGAGGATGTGGAGGAGGAGAGGGGAAGAGGATGTGGAGGAGAGGGGAAGAGGATGTGGAGGAGAGGGGAAGAGGATGTGGAGGAGAGGGGAAGAGGATGTGGAGGAGAGGGGAAGAGGATGTGGAGAAGAGGGGAAGAGGATGTGGAGGAGAGGGGAAGAGGATGTGGAGGAGAGGGGAAGAGGATGTGGAGGAGAGGGGAAGAGGATGTGGAGGAGGAAGAGGATGTGGAGGAGGAGAGAGGAAGAGGATGTGGAGGAGGAGAGGGGAAGAGGATGTGGGAGAGGAGAGGGGAAGAGGATGTGGAGGAGGAGAGGGGAAGAGGATGTGGAGGAGGAGAGGGGAAGAGGATGTGGAGGAGGAGAGGGGAAGAGGATGTGGAGGAGGAGAGAGGAAGAGGATGTGGAGGAGGAGAGAGGAAGAGGATGTGGAGGAGGAGAGAGGAAGAGGATGTGGAGGAGCAGAGAGGATGTGGAGGAGGAGAGAGGAAGAGGATGTGGAGGAGGAGAGGGGAAGAGGATGTGGAGGAGCAGAGAGGAAGAGGATGTGGAGGAGGAGAGAGGAAGAGGATGTGGAGGAGGAGAGAGGAAGAGGATGTGGAGGAGGAGAGGGGAAGAGGATGTGGAGGAGGAGGGGAAGAGGATGTGGAGGAGGAGGGGAAGAGGATGTGAAGGAGGAGAGGGGAAGAGGATGTGGAGGAGGAGAGGGGAAGAGGATGTGGAGGAGGAGAGGGGAAGAGGATGTGGAGGAGGAGGGGAAGAGGATGTGAAGGAGGAGAGGGGAAGAGGATGTGGAGGAGGAGAGGGGAAGAGGATGTGGAGGAGGAGAGGGGAAGAGGATGTGGAGGAGGAGAGGGGAGAGGATGTGGAGGAGGAGAGAGGAAGAGGATGTGGAGGAGGAGGGGAAGAGGATGTGGAGGAGGAGAGAGGAAGAGGATGTGGAGGAGGAGAGAGGAAGAGGATATGGAGGAGGAGAGAGGAAGAGGATGTGGAGGAGGAGAGAGGAAAAGGATGTGGAGGAGGAGAGGGGAAGAGGATGTGGAGGAGGAGAGGGGAAGAGGATGTGGAGGAGGAGAGAGGAAGAGGATGTGGAGGAGGAGGGGAAGAGGATGTGGAGGAGGAGAGAGGAAGAGGATGTGGAGGAGGAGAGAGGAAGAGGATGTGGAGGAGGAGAGAGGAAGAGGTTGTGGAGGAGGAGAGGGAAGAGGATGTGGAGGAGGAGAGGGGAAGAGGATGTGGAGGAGAGGGGAAGAGGATGTGGAGGAGGAGAGGGAAGAGGATGTGGAGGAGAGGGGAAGAGGATGTGGAGGAGGAGAGAGGATGTGGAGGAGGAGAGAGGGAAGAGGATGTGGAGGAGAGGGGAAGAGATGTGGAGGAGAGGGGAAGAGGATGTGGAGGAGGAGAGGGGAAGAGGATGTGGAGGAGAGGGGAAGAGGATGTGGAGGAGAGGAGAAGAGGATGTGGAGGAGGAGAGAGGAAGAGGATGTGGAGGAGGAGAGAGGAAGAGGATGTGGAGGAGGGAAGAAGATGTGGAGGAGGGGAAGAGGATGTGGAGGAGGAGGGGGAAGAGGATGTGGAGGAGGAGAGGGGAAGAGGATGTGGAGGAGGAGAGGGAAGAGGATGTGGAGGAGGAGAGGGAAGAGGATGTGGAGGAGGAGAGGGGAAGAGGACTTGGAGGAGGAGAGGGAAGAGGACGTGGAGGAGGAGAGAGGAAGAGGATGTGGAGGAGGAGGGGAAGAGGATGTGGAGGAGGAGAGAGGTAGAGGATGTGGAGGAGGAGAGAGGAAGAGGATATGGAGGAGGAGAGAGGAAGAGGATGTGGAGGAGGAGAGAGGAGAGGATGTGGAGGAGGAGAGGGGAAGAGGATGTGGAGGAGGAGAGGGGAAGAGGATGTGGAGGAGAGAGAGGAAGAGGATGTGGAGGGAGGAGGGGAGAGGATGTGGAGGAGGGAGAGGAAGAGGATGTGGAGGAGGAGAGAGGAAGAGGATGTGGAGGAGGAGAGAGGAAGAGGATGTGGAGGGAGGAGAGGGGAAGTGGATGTGGAGGAGGAGAGGGAGAGGATGTGGAGGAGAGGGGAAGAGGATGTGGAGGAGGAGAGGGGAAGAGGATGTGGAGGAGAGGGAGAGGATGTGGAGGTGGAGAGGGAAGAGGATGTGGAGGAGGAGAGGGAAGAGGATGTGGAGGAGAGGGGAAGATGATGTGGAGGAGAGGGGAAGAGGATGTGGAGGAGGTGAGGGGAAGTGGATGTGGAGGAGAGGGGAAGAGGTTGTGGAGGTGAGGAGTTGGGATGTGGAGGAGGAGAGAGGAAGAGGATGTGGAGGAGGAGAGAGGAAGAGGATGTGGAGGAGAGGGGAAGAAGTGTGGAGGAGAGGGGAAGAGGATGTGGAGGAGGAGGGGGAAGAGGATGTGGAGGAGGAGAGGGGAAGAGGATGTGGAGGGGAGAGGGGAAGAGGATGTGGAGGAGGAGAGGGGAAGAGGATGTGGAGGGAGGAGAGGGAAGAGGGACGTGGAGGAGGAGGAGGGGAGAGGACTTGGAGGAGGAGAGGGGAAGAGGACTGGAGGAGGAGAGGGGAAGAGGACGTGGAGGAGGAGAGGGGAAGAGGATGTGGAGGAGGAGAGAGGAAGAGGATGTGGAGGAGGAGAGAGGAAGAGGATGTGGAGGAGGAGAGAGGAAGAGGATGTGGAGGAGGAGAGGGGAAGAGGATGTGGAGGAGGAGGGGAAGAGGATGTTGGAGGAGGAGGGAAGAGGATGTGGAGGAGGAGAGGGGAAGAGGATGTGGAGGAGGAGAGGGTGAAGAGGATGTGGAGGAGGAGAGGGGAAGAGGATGTGGAGGAGGAGGAGGGAAGAGGATGTGGAGGGAGGAGAGGGGAAGAGGATGTGGAGGAGGAGAGGGGAAGAGGATGTGGAGGAGGAGAGGGGGGAAGAGGATGTGGAGGAGGAGAGGGGGAAGAGGATGTGGAGGAGGAGAGAGGGAAGAGGATGTGGAGGAGGAGGGGGAAGAGGATGTGGAGGAGGAGGAGGAAGAGGATGTGGAGGAGGAGAGAGGAAGAGGATGTGGAGGAGGAGAGAGGAAGAGGATGTGGAGGAGGAGAGAGGAAAGGATGTGGAGGAGGAGAGGGGAAGAGGATGTGGAGGAGGAGAGGGGAAGAGGATGTGGAGGAGGAGAGGGAAGAGGATGTGGAGGAGGAGAGGGAAGAGGATGTGGAGGAGGAGAGAGGAAGAGGATGTGGAGGGAGGAGAGAGGAAGAGGATGTGGAGGAGGAGAGAGGAAGAGGATGTGGAGGAGGAGAGGGGAAGAGGATGTGGAGGAGGAGAGGGAAGAGGTGGAGGAGAGGGGGAAGAGGATGTGGAGGAGGAGAGGGGAAGAGGATGTGAGGAGAGGGAAGAGGATGTGGAGGAGGAGAGAGGAAGAGGATGTGGAGAGGAGGAGGGAGGAAGAGGATGTGGAGGAGAGGGGAGGGGAAGAGATGTGGAGGAGAGGGAAGAGGATGTGGAGGAGGAGAGGGAAGAGGATGTGGAGGAGAGGGGAAGAGGATGTGGAGGAGAGGAGAAGAGGATGTGGAGGAGGAGAGAGGAAGAGGATGTGGAGGAGGAGAGAGAAGAGGATGTGGAGGAGGGAAGAAGATGTGGAGGAGAGGGGAAGAGGATGTGGAGGAGGAGGGGGGAAGAGGATGTGGAGGAGGAGAGGGGAAGAGGATGTGGAGGAGGAGAGGGAGAGGATGTGGAGGAGGAGAGGGAAGAGGATGTGGAGGAGGAGAGGGAAGAGGACATGGAGGAGGAGAGGGGAAGAGGACGTGGAGGAGGAGAGAGGAAGAGGATGTGGAGGAGGAGGGGAAGAGGATGTGGAGGAGGAGAGAGGAAGAGGATGTGGAGGAGGAGAGAGGAAGAGGATATGGAGGAGGAGAGAGGAAGAGGATGTGGAGGAGGAGAGAGGAAGAGGATGTGGAGGAGGAGAGGGGAAGAGGATGTGGAGGAGGAGAGGGGAAGAGGATGTGGAGGAAGAGAGAGGAAGAGGATGTGGAGGAGGAGGGGAAGAGGATGTGGAGGAGGAGAGAGGAAGAGGATGTGGAGGAGGAGAGAGGAAGAGGATGTGGAGGAGGAGAGAGGAAGAGGATGTGGAGGAGGAGAGGGAAGAGGATGTGGAGGAGGAGAGGGGAAGAGGATGTGGAGGAGCGGGAAGAGGATGTGGAGGAGGAGAGGGAAGAGGATGTGGAGGAGAGGGGAAGAGGATGTGGAGGAGGAGAGAGGAAGAGGATCGTGGAGGAGGAGAGAGGAAGAGGATGTGGAGGAGAGGGGAAGAAGATGTGGAGGAGAGGGGAAGAGGATGTGGAGGAGGAGAGGGGAAGAGGATGTGGAGGAGAGGGGAAGAGGATGTGGAGGAGAGGAGAAGAGGATGTGGAGGAGGAGAGAGGAAGAGGATGTGGAGGAGGAGAGAGGAAGAGGATGTGGAGGAGAGGGAAGAAGATGTGGAGGAGAGGGGAAGAGGATGTGGAGGAGGAGGGGGAAGAGGATGTGGAGGAGGAGAGGGAGAGGATGTGGAGGAGGAGAGGGGAAGAGGATGTGGAGGAGGAGAGGGGAAGAGGATGTGGAGGAGGAGAGGGGAAGAGGACATGGAGGAGGAGAGGGGAAGAGGACATGGAGGAGGAGAGGGGAAGAGGACGTGGAGGAGGAGAGGGGAAGAGGATGTGGAGGAGGAGAGGGGAAGAAGATGTGGAGGAGGAGAGGGGAGAGGATATGGAGGAGGAGAGGGGAAGAGGATGTGGAGGAGGAGAGGGGAAGAGGATGTGGAGGAGGAGAGGGGAAGAGGATGTGGAGGAGGAGAGGGGAAGAGGATGTGGAGGAGGAGAGAGGAAGAGGATATGGAGGAGAGGGGAAGAGGATATGGAGGATGGCTTCCTTCATTTCATGGGTTCTCAGTGCAGGATTGTTTTAGGGCCTGAAAGAGTAGGCTGGATTCAACCATGGATTGAACAATAATTTAAATAAATCAATGAGAAATAGCAGAAAAAGTAATCTAATGGACTGCTGGAGCTCGATGATAAAATAGTCTGACATAAGGTATCTACAAAGCACTTAAATTGTGTATTGACAACTTAATGGTTCTGTGTGTCTCTGCCATTAATTGCAATTTTTTTAATATCTAGACTGATACTCCTCCCCAAAACAACTTCTGTTCAATGTCCTAACCCCTGCGTGATGTTACTTCAATTACCCATCTATTCACAGTCGTCATAAGATCGAAGCAGATATTTCCTCCTCGTTAGCTTCGGTGGTTGTTTGACATTCATTGTGGTTTCACACGTCTTTTTTTACTAAATATCTATGAAACACGTGGACGTAACATGGAGATGAGCTGTAGGCGACTTTTGTTTTGTCATGGCTCTTCCGAGAGGGTGGACAACCGACCCTCATCCAGGCCTTTGCCTAGGTCGCTCTTGACCTCCCTCTGCCCTTCTTGGCACAGTATGCCAAGATTAGGAGGCTTCCTAACAGGGAATCAGAAATGTTTTTCCCCCCATTCATTCCTGGGACGTGGGCGTCGTTGACAAGGCCGGCATTTATTGCCCATCCCTAATTGCCCTCGAGAAGGTGGTGGTGAGCCGCCTTCTTGAACCGCTGCAGTCCGTGTGGTGAAGGTACTCCCACAGTGCTGTTAGGGAGGGAGTTCCAGGATTTTGACCCAGCGACGATGAAGGAACGGCGATATATTTCCAAGTCTGGATGGTGTGCGAATTGGAGGGCGCTTGGAGGTTCCTGGAAGTGGACATTTTTTTGAATTGACATAAATTCTTGCATCTACCCATAAAGGCCAGGGATGTTCTAGTCTCATTAACGTTCTCATGGTTGGTCAGGCAGGAGAGCCAATGCTAATTTTTTTCTTCACTTCATCTTTCCATTTCTTCAGCCCACCTCTTAATTTCTTCACCCCCTCATCGATGGAAGATGCACCACTCCATGAGATTGGCTTTGCCTAGATATTACCAATGGCCTGGTTACGAGTTGACCAAGATTACTACTATGGCTTCTGGATCTGAGGTCCAGATAGCTAGAGAGCTTGACCATCGGACCATTTGAGTACAATGTTAGCGGTGATCCTGCCGCAATACCATGGTTCTTTGCTAATGGTCCAATTCCTTGCTCATGCACAAGCAAGCCTATACTCGCTGACATGAATCAGTCATTCATGAAAGACTTATGAAATAATACTGAGCGGCCTACGGGTGGCGCTGTCCAGGGAGAGTATAAATACTCGGGCACGGGCCCAGCTTGCGCAGGACATTCTTAACAGGAACTAGTGAAGGACACAACTAGACCTCCATGTTGTAAAACAGTTGATTAAAGCTTAGACCAAGTGCCTAGTAGTTTTCTTACGTCACTTACGTTTGAACTCTGGGCACCATTAATTTTGGTGTCCTTATTCCTGATTTTGTCTGCTAACATTTTCCACTGAATGGCACTTTGCCATTGATGTATAAATAAAACCTATGCAGTTCAGAATTTTTCTTTATGTATAGGTCACTGACATAGTTTAAAATATGCTTTAAAAAAATATATATTCTGAGACGAAGACTCCCAATATTTTCCTCCTCTTCTCTGGCCCACTGCTATCTGAGGCTGGACAACCAGCGACCAGTCCTCTGCATAGGTAATTTCGAACAAGGAGACATATTGGGTGAGAAAGTGGAGTTGAGGTCGATGATCAGCCATGGTCTTATTGAATGGCGGAGCAGGCTCGAGGGGCCGTGTGGCGGAGCAGGCTCGAGGGGCCGTGAGGCGGAGCAGGCTCGAGGGGCCGTGCGGCGGAGCAGGCTCGAGGGGCCGTGCGGCGGAGCAGGCTCGAGGGGCCGTGCGGCGGAGCAGGCTCGAGGGGCCGTGCGGCGGAGCAGGCTCGAGGGGCCGTGTGGCGGAGCAGGCTCGAGGGGCCGTGAGACGGAGCAGGCTCGAGGGGCCGTGCGGCGGAGCAGGCTCGAGGGGCCATACGGTGGGCAGGCTCGAGGGGCCGTGAGGTGGAGCAGGCTCGAGGGGCCGTGTGGCGGAGCAGGCTCGAGGGGCCGTGCGGCGGAGCAGGCTCGAGGGGCCGTGCGGCGGAGCAGGCTCGAGGGGCCGTGAGGCGGAGCAGGCTCGAGGGGCCGTGCGGCCGACTCCTGCTCCTATTTCTTATGTTCTTATGCTTCTTATGTTCTTAAAAACTCAATAGCAAAAGGAATCGTGCCAGAGGACCGGTGAACAGCAAATGTAATTCCTATCTTCAAAAAGGAGGATGGAGCTAAACCAGGGAGCTATAGACTAGTTAGCGTAACATCAACGGTTGAAAGATAAAAGAATCTTTGCTGAAAGATGAGATCTCGGAGATGGTGAACCAACCTTACTGAATTCTTTGAAGTGACAGAAAGAGTAGACAAGAACAGCAACAACAACTTATATTTATGTAGCACCTTTAAAGTAGTAAACCGTCCCAAGATGCTTCACAGGAGTGTTACAAGACAAAAAATTGACACCGAGCCACATAAGAAATTAGGGCAGGTGACCAAAAGCTTGGTCAGAGAGGTAGGTTTTAAGGAGCATCTTAAAGGAGGAGAGAGAAGTTGAGAGTTTTAGGGAGGGAGTTCCAGAGCTTAGGGCCTCGGCAACAGAAGGCATGGCCACCGCAGAGGGCAGAATTTGAACAATGCAGTGGATGTGATATACCTGGACTTTTCCAATGCCTTTGATAAGGTGCCACACAAGAGACTTATGACAAAGGTCAGGGTGTGTGGAGTCAGAGGCTGGTAGCAGGATGGATTGATAGATGGCTAGAATACAGAAAAAAGACTTGCATTTCTATAGCGCCTTTCATGACCTCAGGACATCCCAAAGCGCTTCACAGCCAACTAAGTACTTTTTGAAGTGTAGTCACTGTTGTAATGTGGGAAACGCGGCAGCCAATTTGCACACAGCAAGTTCCCACAAACAGCAATGTGATAATGACCAGATGATCTGTTTTTGTTATGTTGATTGAGGGATAAATATTGGCCAGGGCCCCGGGGATAACTCGCCTGCTCTTCTTCGAAATAGTGGCCATGGGATCTTTTACACCCGCCCGAGAGAGCAGATGGGGCCTCGGTTTAACGTCTCATCCGAAAGACGGCACCTCCGACAGCGCAGCACTCCCTCAAATAGAGGGTAGGAGTTAAGGGAGGATTCTCAGACTGGCAGAAAGTGGGAAGAGGAGTCCCACAGGGATACGTGCTGGGACCACCGTTGTTTACCATACACATAAATGAACTCCGGAATTGGAGGCATGGTGTTGAAATTTGCAGATGATAGTAAACTGGGGAGTGGGGGGGGGGGGGGGAAGATGGGGGGGGGGAGTTATAGCTAATAATGTGGAGGACTGCACCAAAATACCAGTAGACATAAACAGGCTTGCAGAGTGGGCAGATCAACAGCAAATTTTACAGGGAAGGGGCCAGAAATGGAAAAGGAACAAGAGGCGTGGAATGCAAAGGTTAGACGGGGATGAAAGCACAGTCTCACTTATCCCTCTTCAGACTGCTTTGCCAAAGATGTTCTTATGAATTCAAAAACACTGCTCGGACAAAGACCAAGAATCTTGGGGATTTTTAAAATTGTGATGGGTGAATGGTGGAACAAGCTCGAGGGGCTGAATGGCCCACTCCTGTTCCCATGGCCCTAGTCTCTGTGCTACATGCAGTAAATCACCTGTAATGGCGAAAGGTCCAGCTGTACCATGATGTACAGAAAATAGGAGCAGGAGTAGGCCATTCGGCCCTTTGAGCCTGCTCTGCCATTCAATATGATCATGGCTGATCCTCTATCTCAATACCATATTCCCGCTCTCTCCCCATACCCCCTTGACGCCTTTTGCTTCTAGAAATCTAGCCATCTCCTTCTTAAATATATTCAGTGACTTGGCCTCCACAGCCTTCTGTGGTAGAGAATTCCACAGGTTCACCACCCTCTGAGTGAAGAAATTTCTCCTCATCTCAGTCCTAAATGTCCTACCTCGTATCCTGAGACTGTGACCCCCCGTTCTAGACCCCCCAGCCAGGGGAAACATCCTCCCTGCATTCAGTCTGTCAAGCCCCTGTCAGAATTTTATACTTTTCAATGAGATCCCCTCTCAATCTTCTAAACTCTGGTGAATACAGTATATATGGGGGAAGCTCTCTTTCAATGCACAGGCTCATTAACAGGAGCAATGGAACTGGAGAAAGGTAGGGAGAACATATGGGATGAGGAGATGCCAGTAAGGCAGATGAAGAAATGCTCTTCTCCATTTAAATTCAGTTTCTGAGCCAAAACAATCTACTTGGCATGCGATCTGTCAAACTGCAGAAAGCGCTGTTATAAGCCCGAGTGTTATCAGTTTCTTTCTGCTTTAATGTGATTTTTAAATTGTTTACATTCGGTCTTTTTGCCATTGCATTCTATGGCCTTGGAAAAAAAAATCACATCTCACATCGTAATTTTACTAATAACCATGAAGTAAGCCTTCTTCATGGGTTCAGCTCCTCTCAGTTTGAGCTTTTGACCAAAATTAGCATCTCATAAGATCATTGCCCCTCCTCCCCATCAAATACTTACTCCCTAAAGAAAGACTTGCATTTATATAGCGCCTTTCACGACCACTGGATGTCCCAATGCGCTTTACAAGTAATGAAGTACTTTTTGAAGTGTAGTCACTGTTGTAATGTAGGAAACGCGGCAGCCAATTTGCACACAGCAAGCTCCCACAAACAGCAATGTGATAATGACCAGATAATCTGTTTCTGTTATGTTGACTGAGGGATAAATATTGGGCCAGGACACCGGGGAGAACTCCCCTGCCCTTCTTCGAAACAGTGGCCATGGGATCTTTTACATCCACCCGAGAGCGCAGACGGGGCCTCGGTTTAACGTCTCACCCAAAAGACGGCACCTCTGACAGTGCCGCACTCCCTCAGCACCGCACTGGGAGTGTCAGCCTAGATTTTTGTGCTCAAGTCTCTGGAGTGGGAACTTGAACCCACAAGCTTCTGACTCAGAGGCGAGAGAGACAGTGATACCCACTGAGCCACGACTGACACTCGACAATCAACCAACTTGGCAGTGGAGCGATTATGGGACTGGATTAGAAACACGGAGTTTGTGAACTCAAATTTCCCTGCGGCAAATTTGAAAATGAATTCAATAAATCAGGTAATTTGTCGGCCGCCATTGGAACACAACATTGCCAGATTGTCGTCAAAGTGTAATTGCTTCACTAATGCCCTTCAGGGAAGCGAACATTCAACCCCTATCTGGTCTGGCATGCATGTAACTCCAGTCCTATAAATACTGCGACAAATGGCTCACCTCCTGACCCCTCAAAGCCTCCCCACCATCTATAAAGGTTCAAGTGAGGAGGGTGATGGATCACTCGCCACTCGCCTGGATGTCTGCACCCGCAATGCTCAAGAAGCTCGACACCACCCAGGACAAAGCAGTTTGCTTGATCGGTGCCTCTGCAACTGCACTTAATACCCAACCACCGGCACACTGTGGCTGCAGTATGCACGATTGACAGGATGCACTTTAGCAACTCACCAAGATTACTTCGACAGTAACTCCCCCCCCCTGTAACCTCCGTCACACAGAAGGACAAGAGCAGAAAAGTCGAGGGAACACCATCAATTCCAAGTTCCCCTTGAAGTCACACACCATCCCGATTTGGGCATGTATCCCACCACCCCCACTCTTCACTGTTGCAGAATCCTGGAATTCCATGCCCAACACCATTGTGGGAACACCATCACAGCAAGGACTGCAGCGACTCAAGGAGAAGGGTCACCATCAGGGCAACAAGGGACGGGCAATAAATGCAGCCTTGCCAGCATCACCCGCATCCCAAGAACAATAAAAAAAAGACTTGGGTTGACTCAATGCTCTCTAGCAAGCCATTCGATTGTAAAGACAATTGCTAGGGCAAAATTCACCACTACCTTCTCAAGGCAACTAGGCATAGCTTAACCAGCGTCCCAAAAACAAACAAATAAACATACACACTCTCACACTCATGCAGCTCCAACAACACTCAAGAAGCTCGATACCATCCGGGACAAAGCAGCCCGCTTAATTGGCACCCCATCCACCACCTTAAACATTCACTCCCTCCACCAACCGGCGCACCGTGGCTGCAGTGTGGACCATCTACAAGATGCACTGCAGCAACTCGCCGAGGCTTCTTCGGCAGCACCTCCCAAACCCGCGACCTCTTCCACCTAGAAGGACAAGGGCAGCAGGCGCATGGGAACACCATCACCACCACCTCCAAGTCACACACCATCCTGACTTGGAAATATATCGCTGTTCCTTCATCGTCGCTGGGTAAAAATCCTGGAACTCCCTCCCTAACAGCACTGTGGGAGCACCTTCACCACACGGACTGCAGCGGTTCAAGAAGGTGGCTCATCACCACCTTCTCATGGGCAATTAAGGATGGGTAATAATGCTGGCCTTGCCAGCAATGCCCACATCCCAAGAACGAATAAAAAAAACATACACACACACACACAAGCTGGCTGTATACCAAACAACAAGCGCAAGGTTCAGGTTGCCTACCATTGGAGCCACTTGAACTCTGACATCGCTGGCGTCCAGCAATGGTAACGATGCGTTGGCGCCTTGCTGCCTGTCTTCTGAGCTCGGTTGGCTCTCCTGATACATCTTGTTCCTTAGTTGCCCAACCCGGGTCGTTTTCGCTGCACTCTTGAGATCGGTGGAATGGTGCTCACCAGCTACGTCTCCATTTTGGTCCTTGAAGATTGTAAATCAGATCAGTGAAAGATTACGTAACAGTTAGTGCAGATAGGTACAAGGGGCTAGAGTTTCTGTTTTGGGCGCCATCGGGACATGGTGCCCAAAATGCATTTGAAATTGCGCTGGTTAGCAACGTTCCCGCTAAGCTGCGCAGCGGTCTGGATGACCCCGCACAGGCCGCTCACCGGCTTTTCAATGGGTATAACCGTGCATGCATGAAAATTTGAATGGGCGGCGCAACCAGTCAAAGGGCCCGCGCACCTAAAATAAAAATGACAGCGAACGTCGCTGGTTAGGTTATGCTTTGTGCCGACTAGTGCCTGTGTGCCTGAGAAAATGGACGCAATCTGAAGAGCGTTCCCGAACCAGCGCAATCTCGCAGGTTCAACCTGGGGGTGTGGCCAGTTTGGCAGGCGGGGCCTGATCCAGGCGAATTGAATCGTGAATCAGCATAAAAGATCGCAGAAAATACAAGCGTAAATGGATTTGGGTGTGACTCACTTACGCCGAATCCCACACCATCAATATCCTGGGGGTCCACCATTGACCAGTAACTTAACTGGACCAGCCTCATAAAACTGTGGCCACAACAACTGTGGGTCAGAGGCTGGGTATTCTGCGGCGAGTGTCTCACCTCCTGACTCCCCAAAGCCTTTCCACCATCTACAAGGCACAAGTAAGGAGTGTGATGGAATATTCTCCACTTGCCTGGATGAGTGCAGCTCAAACAACACTCAAGAAGCTCGACACCATTCAGGACAAAGCAGCCCGCTTGATTGGCACCCCATCCACCACCTTAAACATTCACTCCCTCCACCACCGGCGTACCTTGACTGCAGTGTGTACCATCTACAAGATGCACTGCAGCAACTCGCCAAGGCTTCTTCGGCAGCACCTCCTAAACCCGCGACCTCTTCCACCTAGAAGGACATGGGCAGCAGGCGCATGGGAACACCACCACCTCCAAGTTCCCCTTCAAGTTACACACCATCCTGACTCGGAAATATATCGCCGCCGTTCCTTCATCGTCGCTGGGTCAAAATCCTGGAACTCCCTCCCTAACAGCACTGTAGGAGCTCCTTCACCACATGGGACTGCAGTGGTTCAAGAAGGCGGCTCACCACCACCTTCTCAAGGGGCAATTAGGGATGGGCAATAAATGTCGGCCTTGCCAGCGACGCCCACATCCCATGAACGAATTAACATTTTTTTAACAATTGTCCAATCTTTTACGCTGGTTCGGCCAATTCCGCCCAGATTGCACTGATGTAACAAACGGAAACTCGACCGCAATATACTCAAAAGACAAGAGTTTTGGCATCGGTGCCCCCTAAAAATCAATCTATTAAAGTTCTGAATCGGTCGCAGTTCAAAGTGTTTAAAAAAGACAGACAGTCGGGTCGTGCTGGTTTCTTTCGACTCACGTACAGAAATTTACAAGCACCCTCCCAATCTGCAAATGGGCCTCACCAGGGCCAGCAATTAACTGGTAACTGGCCTCCCCAAGATGTCCTTTCATAGCAATGCAACTTTGCGGTCTTAAAAGCACAGGCCTGACTGAGGGGGCACTTGTGGTGCTGATTTCTGCCCCAGCCACCCTTTTGGTCCAGTTAAAAGACTCAAGTCTGCTTTGAAAGACAAGTATAAAAATATTTTGATTCCTGATGACCTACTTCCACCTCCACAAAGTCACAAAGTTATGCACGGAACAATCCCTCAACTTCACAGCTTTCCCCTACTGAATTCCAATTTTTTGGGGAAGTATCTTCCTGTCATCGTTTGAATGAAGGAACGCCCAACTTACTCAAACTTAAGCACTTGCTACTGAGCCGCTCCCTCTTTTCTCATGTACCCCTCCTCAAAAAAATAAAATCCTAGATTGACTTTTCGCTAAGATTACTTTTTTTGAACTCGCGATTGAAATAGATCCCCTCACCTTCTCTGGAGAAAACTTGACCATGTTCATGTTCTCCATGCTGTATCGTGCCACTAATCTTGGCCGTGCACCTGTAGTAAGACAACATGAAAATGAAAATAGATTAGGTTTAAGAAAGAAAGAAAGACTTGCATTGCTATAGCGCCTTTCATGACCTCAGGACGTCCCAAAGTGCTTTACATCCAATGAAGTATTTTTTGAAGTGCAGTCACTGTTGTAATGTAGGAAACGCGGCAGCCAATTTACGCACAGCAAGCTCCCACAAACAGCAATGTGATGATGACCAGATAATCTGTTTTTAGTGAGGTTGGTTGAGGGATAAATATTGGCCAGCACACCGAGGAAGGACTCCTCTGCTCTGTTTTGAAACAATTCCATGGGATCTTTTATGCCCACCCGAGAGAGCAGACGGGGGCCTCGGTTTAACGCCTCATCTGAAAGACGGCACCTCCGACAGTGCAGCGCTCCCTCAGTACTGCACTGGAGTGTCAGCCTAGATTTTCTGCTCAAGTTAATGGAATGAAAAGAAAAAAGACTTGCATTTATATAGCGCCTTTCAGGACCAGCGGACGTCTCAAAGCGCTTTACAGCCAATGAAGTACTTCTCGAAGTGTAGCCACTGTTGTAATGTAGGAAACTTGAACCCACAACCTTCTGACTCCGAGGCCAGAGTGTTACCCACTGAGCCATGGCTGACTACAATGGCAGAAAGCTCTGCTTACCTCAGTACAAATAATGATTTAACATCATAATAAGGAAAAAGAAAAACAACTTTCCACTGTTAATTGGGCTCCAATCTTCTGCAAGACTGGAGTCTGCACAAGACAGGGCCGAGACCAGCAATGAATTTTAACCGTTGACTGAAATGTTGGTTAGGTTGCTACTCAATCCCCATGCTGAAAAGAACAAACACTCCAGTATGGTGTTGGGCACTCGTTCGCATGCTCATCGAAGCCATGAAATGTGTTCCAAGTGGATGAATTTAGCTTGGACAGATTTGCCAACTAGCTTTTTTTTAAAAATTCATTTATCGTTTCATGTAAACTGCGCAATGGCACAGAGCTGCTTTGGCAAAAGCAGTCAGGAACAGAGCGGTCAACATTTGTTGGTGAATTCCTCTACTTTTCAAAATGTCTAATTTGCTCAACCCCCAAAAGTGTCTGGTTCCCACAGGCGGGGCGGGGTGGGGGGGGCGGGGTGCGGTGTTTCTCAGAGCTTTCAGCGCACTGCTCAACGTAGTTACTTCAAAATCCTGAGCGTGCTACCGTAATAAGTTGTTAAACTGTTGAAAATAATTTTACCCCCGTATATCGTGTCGAATTATAGAAACTAATAATCACTGGACTTGTGCTGAGGGTAGGTGTTCATAGACAGGGGATGGGGGGAATCCACATCCTTAGTCGTGGCTCAGTGGGTAGCACTCTCTCTCTCTCTCTCGCCTCTGAGTCAGGAGGTTGTGGGTTCAAGTCCCACTCCAGAGACTTGAGCACTAGGCTGACACTCCCAGTGCAGTGCTGAGGGAGTGCTGCACTGTCAGAGGTGCCGCCTTTTGGATGAGACGTTAAACTGAAGGCCCCCCCCACCCCCCGGTCTTGCCCTCTCAGGTGGACTTAAAAGATCCCACGGGCACTAATTCGAAGAGGAGCAGGGGAGTTCTCCCCGATGTCCTGGCCAATATTTATCCCTCAATCAACATCACTAAAATAACAGATTATCTGGACAATGGGCCGGATATTCCAACCCCTATGGGTGAGTGCGCGCTGTGTACACACCCGTAGGGACATCGGGAATGCCGGTTTCAGGCATGCACCTGCCCTGGAGAAGGGCCTCTGCGGGTGGAGAGTTCCGCTTTCTGGAGAACCTCCGCCCGCAGAAAACCCTTAGAAATCTTACACCTGGTAAAAGCAGAGGCGTAAGGCCTGCTTTTACCAGCATAAGAGTTGAAAAAAAAGTTTTAAAAAAAATTTCCACTCATTTATCATTTAAAAATACTTTTTAAAAAATTAAGTTTATTTTTAGCCCCATAAAATTTTTTTGCAAAAAATTAAATTGTTTAAAATAATTTATTGTAATTTCAACTAATTTAAAAAATGTGATTAAAAAAATTATTTAATGTTTTGATGTGTTTTTGGGGTGATCTCCATTCATATATGGGACAGGTCTATCTGTCAAGTGTATGAAGGGAGATTCCCTTCTTTGATTGGCTCCCCATGGCCCATGTGATCCCAGGGATGTTTGCGAACCGCATGTGCCTCTGGGATACGTGGGCCCTGCACACTTGGAGTTCGAGAGGCCCAGGAGCGGAACTATACGCACCTCGGGAGCCCTCAGGTAAGTGCGTAGATTTTTCCAGATCGGAGGCTTCCGCACGCGGGAAGCCTCCGATCGGAAAATACGGCACATTATCTCATTGCTGTTTGTGGGACCTTGCTGTGTGCAAATTGGCTGCCATGTTTCCTACATTTCAAAAAGTCCATCATTGGCTGTAAAGCACCTTGGGACATCCGGAGGTCATGAAAGGTGTTTAAATAAATGCAAGTCCTTATTGCAGGGATCAGTGGCCGGACAGTTGAGGGGAACGTTCCTGGGATGGGAAGTTGGGGTTGGCGGAGAAGATGCAAAGGGGTCTGGGGAAAATAGGAAGTGCAAGCTCTGGAGCAGGAAGCTCCAGCCTGGAAATCAGCTTCCATCCCTTTCCTTCCCTTCTCATGGTCCCATCCTGTCTCATTCACCTTCCCTGGCTACAAAGTCAAGTGGACTGGATCGGCGACTCACTGTGGGAGCACTCTGTACTTCATACGTTTATATATCGATCGGAGATGAAAAAAACGATCCTAACTCGAAACTCATAATGTGATACTAAACAACGAGCTTGAAATTACACTGGGCAATTCTATATTAAGCAGGTTAGCTCCCCCATTAGGCTAATGGATAAAGAAATACGAGCATTCATACATTAATGTCAGCAGTGCCCTTTGAAGGCTTATGAAAATAATGAACGGAGCCACACAATACTTCAATACTTTATAATAAAGTCCGAGAAGTAGAATATTCATGTGGTGCAGTCAGATTTTGGAGTGGATTGACCTCTTACTTTGGGTCAGATACCAGGCAAACGTCAAGCTAAGTGCGACAACGCAGTCGCAAAATTTGAAATGTGACCAGGTGTGATTTTGGCTTGTGGGTTTCCTTGTGTTTACTGGATGAAGTGGGAAAGACCAGTAAAGAATACCTCTCCGAAGTCCTGCAGCCTCTCATTATACTGAAGGGGGGGAATGGTGACAGCCTTCTCGTGGCCCACCCTGTTGCATGAGGCCCGTATTTTCTGATCGGAGGCTTTCTGCGTGCAGAGGCCTCCGATCTGGGGAAAAAATCTACGGACTTACTGGGGGGCACCCGAGGTGCGTATCCTTCCGATCCTGGGCCTCTCCCGAAATGCACAGGGTCCACGTATTCCCAGAGGTGCATGCGTTTCGCAAGCTTCCCTGGGATCACGTGGGCCATGGGGAGCCAATCAAAGAAGGGAATCTCCCTTCATACACTTGACAGATAGACCGGTCAAATATTTTCAGCGCATGCGCTTGGCATGCCTGAAACCGGCATTTCCGATGTTCCTATGGGTGTGGACACAGTGCGTACACACCCATAGGCATCGGAAAATATGGCCCATAATCTTAGATCACAACTAATGTCGTCTCAAAGGACACCGAACTGGTCGTGAAATCGACCTCCCGGTGACCAGAGCGAGCCAAGCAATTATACTGACTGACATGAATCAGTCATTCATGAAAGAAAGACTTATGAAATAATACTGAGCGGCCTGCGGGTGGCGCTGTCCAGGGAGAGTATAAATACTCTGGCACGGGCCCAGCTTGCGCAGGACATTCTTAATAGGAACTAGTGAAGGACACAACTAGACCACCATGTTATAAAACAGTTGATTAAAGCTTTGTTTAACGCTTAGACCAAGTGCCCAGTAGTTTCTTTACGTCACTGACCATGTGTTATTCCCCACAAATGGCACGTTTAGCTTTCTTAAATATGCAATGGATTTCACAATGTTGACTTACTGAATGCCAAGTTAAAAATTGCACATCCGGATAAGGCAGCCCGAAAGGTTACACTGGATGCAGCTGTGAAATACAAAGGATCTACTTTCCAGCATTAGTCCCGACCATTAACACAACAATTGATGGGTGTCACTTCTTCAAACAAGGAATGGTGTCGGGAATTGGGCATATACTTGAAAAGCAGACATGCGCAGGGCTACGGGGACAGAGCAGGGGAGTGGGACTAATTGGAGAGCTCTTTCAAAAAAGACGGCGCAGGCACGATGGGCCGAAGAGCCTCCTGCTGTACGGTCTCATTCTATGACTCTGTAAACTGGGTCAATCAACCCCATCACTTCTAGTTGTTGGGATTTCTTCAATCATTCGACTATTGGTGTAAAGTGAAGAATATTCTAGGATGTTTCTATGGACAGACAGCCCATTAAAATAAGTCAAAGATTCATAAAATTACCGGACGTTCTTGTAAAGTTACTAATCAATTAATGACTGTTCCCTTTGTAATCGAGTTGTAACCAGAACTATTTGTAATTGGCAGAAACCACATAGAACGGCAGTGTGGTAAGTGTAGCAGTTACGCCACTGAACTAGCAAAGCAGAGATCCTGAATGCAAACCCCGTCCGTGCTACACGGTCCACCTTTAACACCCCCTGAAGAGATCTACAAAGGCACTCAGTTTCAGTTTCAGAGCAACTGGGGATGGGCAATAAATGCGGCCTTGCCAGTGTCCCACTCGTCCCGAGAACAGCGGGGAC
This sequence comes from Somniosus microcephalus, assembly GCF_052327205.1. Taxonomy (NCBI): domain Eukaryota; kingdom Metazoa; phylum Chordata; class Chondrichthyes; order Squaliformes; family Somniosidae; genus Somniosus; species Somniosus microcephalus. The sequence continues at coordinate 10,426,286 of NC_141009.1, forward strand.
ACACAGCTGCCCAACAATGATATTCAATCAGTACAAGATAGAAGATAGTGCACGGGTCAAAAGATGTCCGACCGGTGTGACTTGGATTGCATGCTGTGCTCTGCTTTACTATTCAACTAGTTGAAATCGTAGGCAAATGGCTAAAAAAAAAAAAGTACTGTACATATTATACTAGAGGAATCTCGTCCATTAGAAAGAATTACAATTAGCGTTCTTGCTCCTGTATTTCTCTTCCAATTGTGTCCCTCCTCTCCGGGTGCGGACTCATTCTGAGCTACAGTTTTACAGGTGGCAACAGCCCTCTAGTACATCACTCAAGTGGCAACTCTTTATTGTGAGGGAGCCCGTGACTGACTATGAGAAAGAAGGAACTTGCCTTTATATAGCACCTTTCACGACCTCAGGATGTCCCAAAGGGCTTTACAGCCAATGTGGTCACTGTTGCAACATAGCAGCCAATTTGTGCACAGCAAGATCCCACAAAACAGCCAGAGTGTTAAATGACCAGATACAGGAAACTTTGGTTTATCCAGAGGTTGTATGTCCGGAAACCTCGATCTACCGGCAGAAATCAGGAGCCATTTTGTTAGGTTTTTTCTTCTTCTCGTGGCTTTGTTTTCAACAGTCGGGCTCTCGAAAGTCTCTCTGAAGCTATTGCTAAGCTACAGAGACGCTTCCAAGGTACGGGCCGACTGTTTACAAGCTGTTGCTAAGCAACCGTGTTTATTGTCAGATACGGAGATGAAAACCTCCGTATGCTTCAACATTAACTTTGTATGTCCAGCAGTTTTGATAGATCGGCAACAGCTCGGTCCCGTCGGTGCCGGATATATCAAAGTTTCCTGTAATGTGTTTTCAGTGTTGGCTGAGTTGTAACTTTTCTGAGCCGGGAGCCATTAAGATAACATCGTTCAAACAAAAAGTTTTCACAGAGCAGGCCAATGTGGGCACATCAAAACAAAAAGGACGTTAGAACAGAAAACTATTTTAGAAAGGATCTGGATGACGAGTGACTCTTGGAAACTTATCTGCACCAGTTACGGATACATGTGAACAAAGCAGCTCTTCGTAAAGTTTGTAAAGTTTTTTGGTAAGCATTTGGGAAAATGGGCTACAGGCAGTTCCCCCACCCCCCATCCCCGAGTCTCTTCCACAATTCACAGGTGGTCCTTTGTAAAAAAAAAAAAAATCTCCAAATGTAAATGTAAACTGAAGTACGACTGAGCAACGAGTTTCAGATTACCAGAGAGTATCTGCTTTATGTCCCTGCCAGTCTGTGTATCCAATAGTGTAGTCATGTTAAAAATTTGCAGTTGCCTGTGATAGTCATACTGGCCCTTCCCTTCTCCCCTCCACCGGCCCGCACCCCCCGCCTCCAACAACAAAACCGATACATGGCATAAATCAGTCAGAAGCAAACCGTGCCCAACAGTTCCAAACCTGAAGAACCTGCCCACCTCAGCTTGTGACTCCGGCCACGGCAGCAGTGATTATAAAGAGCTTTTTCAGCATCAGCCTTCCCTTCAATAACTTAGCCAGCAACAACCTTCAGCAACAAATCGCACGATGCGCACTGGAAAAAAAAATCAGCCACTGCGTGCAGAACTGCAAGAGTGGTGGAATGAAAACACCATCGCTAACCCATTTAAGAAGTGGCTGCACAGCATACCCTCACCACATTAACGGGCTCTGGGGGTGGCGTCCCCATTAGTACGGAAAGCATTTGCCTTTTTTTTCTCTTCAATTCGGCATCTCAAGCCTCCCCACTGGCGATCGTATTCTCTATTGCACCTCAAGCTCTTCGGGTGTCCCAGCTCTGATTAGGTTACTTGACATCGACGGTGTTTAGCTTTTAACAGGCATCCAATTCTACTTATTTCCTTTACTTCCCCGAGTTACCGATAGTTTCTTTGCAAACACTCCTGTTTTCTTTGGAAGCTACATCAGATTGTAGTGATTAGACTGACCTGGCCCTGTCTATTCACAAGCAAGCCAAACCCAAGGTAAATGTCAAGGCTGAAGAGAAAAAAAAAATCTTTAAACAACTTGCATTTATATAGCTCCTTTAACGTCGTAAAACATCCCAAGGCGCTTCACAGGAGTGTTATCAAACAAAATTTGACACCGAGCCACATAAGGAGATATTAGGACAGGCTTGGTCAGAGGTAGGTTTTAAGGAGCGTCTTAAAAGGAGAGACAGAGGCGGCGAGGTTTAGGGAGGGAATTTCAGAGCTTAGGGCCTAGATGGCTGAAGGCATGGCTGCTAATGGTGGATTGAAGAAAATCGGGGATGTGCAAGAGGCCAGAATTGGAGGATCGTAGAGATCTCGGAGGATTGTCGGGCTGGAGGAGGTTACAGAGATAGGGAGCACAATGTATTGGTTCCACCAATGTGACTGTGCCACGTTACCACTAACGCCTCATGTTTTTGATCCTGAGTTGTTTTAGTTTTTCCATTCTCGGGATGTGGGCGTCATTAGCAAGGCCGGCATTTATTGCCCATCGCTCGTTGCCCTTGAGTGGGTGGTGGTGAGCTGCCTTCTTCTTGAACCGCCGCAGTCCGTGGGGTGAAGGCGCTTCCTGCTAGGTCAGGAGTTCCAGGATTTTGACCCAGCGACGATGAAGGAACGGCGATACATGTCCAAGCCTGGATGGTGGGTGACTCCAGCATCCACCACCTTTGGAGAGGGGAGGGGGGAGTTTTCCAGATTTTCACGAACCTGTGGATGGTGGTGGTGTTCCCATGCACCTGCTGTGACATCAGGTGACACAATCTGCAAGGCGTCCAGGATTGTCGCCCCAGAATTGGGAAATTGGAGAGAGAGTCATCTTTATTCCAAGTAGCCAATTCAACACAGTTCTATTGGCAAAGGCCTGCGAGCAGGTTGCCTGCTGAGTTAAGGATGGCTCGTGTCCAGGGGCAAGGAAGGAACGTGGCAGGAATGGGATAAACAAATTTGCTTGTGGAGTACATTGCCCAACGCTACTGCGGTACCAGAGGCACAATTCACATTGGCACTGTATTAGGGAGTCAATTATGGGAGGGAAAGGGAAGCATCTTTAATCCAAAGCACTCCCTCTTACTGTGTGATTGGCTGGCACTAAATGCCCAACTTCACAGTTTGCTGCAAATCAGCACCCAGGAATGAAGGGATGCTCGCCTTCACCATTGGATGCAGCTTCCTGCGGACAGACTGTGACTGCTATCTGCCAACCTCACAACCTCAACTGCTGGTTTCTCTATGAGGTATTGGGGGAAGACAACTAAAACATTTCTCCAGCCAGGTAGGAGAGTTCAAAAAACCAAACTTGGGTGTGAAATACTTCGAATGTACATTAGGAACCGGAGGCGGCCATTCAGCCCCTCGAGCCTGTTCCGCCATTCCGTTAAATCAAGGCTGATCTGTAGCTCAACTCCATTTATAATAACAACAGAAAATGCTGGAAAAACTCAGCAGGCCAGGGCAGCATCAGTGGAGAGAGAAACGGAGTCAACGTTTCAGGTCGAAGACCCTTCGTCAGAACTGGAAAAAAACAGGAAAAGGGAATAGATTTTAAAGCAAGTTGGGGGGCTGGGAAAAGGGGGAGGGGATGAAAGAACAACAGGGAAGGTCAGTGATAGGATAGAAAGCAGGAGAGATTAAGAGACATTGAGAGACATTCAAGGCGAGAGGAGATGGTAATGGGACAGGTAAAGGAACAAAGGATGGCTCTAGATGGGGTGTGAATGGCGCTGGCAGAGTGATAGACAGCTGCCATGTGGGAGGGAAGAAAAAAGGCCAGACGAAAGTGTGGATTAAAAAAAATAAAATGAATGATATAATGATATGTGATAGGGGCCGAGGTTATGATCTGAAATTGTTGAACTCTATATTGAGTCCTGTAGAGAGCCTAATCGAAAGATGAGGCAAATCGAAACCCCGTTTACCCGCCTTTGCTCCATAGCCCCTTGATACCCTCACCTAACAAAAACCTATCGCTTGCAACCTTGAAAATTTCAATTGACTCCCAGCATCCACAACCTTTTGGGGGGGGGGGGGGGGGGAAGAGTTGTCCAGATTTCCACTAACCTTTGTGTGTAAAAGTACTTCCCCCATTTCATTCCTAACTGGCCTGGTTCTAAGTTTAAAGATTGTGGCCCCTTGTTCAGGACTGTCCCACCAGAGGAAATAGTTTCTCTGTATCTACCCCATCGCATCCCTTTATCATTTTAAGCAACGGACGTCTGAGTAATGGACGAGAGGGCTTGCCATTTTAAAAAAATGTTTTCCCCCAAATAATCTCCAAATTACAGAAACTCTCGTTTAAACAGCACCTAAATATCCGGAATTCTCTATTAACCGGCAAAATTCATATTCCGAAAACACCTCAATAACCGGAAATGTTGCCGAGTCCGAGTCCGAGTCTCCCGCGGTGGCCGAATTAGTCAGTGGGGGTAGTTCTCCAAACTGCCACTACTCGGCTTCTTGGCGCTGTCGGAAGTCCGAACACCTCAATATCAGGAGTCTGACTCTTTGTTTGTTAAAAATAGCCTCGGTAGATAACCCTCTCCGTCATCCGGAATTTTTAATCAACCGGCACCATCCTGGTCCCGTTGGTGCCGGATACCAGACAGTTTCCTGTACATGAAACCAAAGTGTTCGATTACACTTTACCAAGGACCTTGGCGGCCTCTGGGTAAAGCAACGACGCTATTGTCCCCCGCAGATTCATTTTGATAAATTATTGATGGGAAATGGCTTGAGGAAGGTCCAAGTTCTACTTGGAGAAAACATTCCAACATTCGGCCGTGTCGTTCGTGGCTCAGTGGGTAGCACACTCTCCGCTGAGTCGGAAGCTCGTGGGTTCAAGCCTCGCTCCAGAGACTTGAGCCCGTAATCCAGGCCGACACTCCCAGTGCTGAGGAAATGTTGCACCGTTAAACCGAGGCTCCATCTGCCCTCTCTCGGGAAAGATGTAAAAGATCCCACGGCACTATTTCGAAGAAGAGTGGGGGAGTTATCCTGCCTCCACCCCGGTGTCCTGGCCAATATTTATCCCTCAACCAACATCATTAAAACATATTATCTGGTCATCATCACATCGCTGCCATGTTTCCTATATTACTACAGTGACTACAAAAGTAGTCGATTGGCTGTAAAGCACTTTGGGACGTCCTGGGGTTGTGAAAGGCGCTATAGAAATGCAAGTTCTTTCTTTCTGTGCAGGCTAGATTACATGGCCGCACTCTCCGAGATGTCAAGTGTTCTAGTGTATACGCTCCCTATCACGGTGTACCATTACCTACCCCGCACCACAGCTCACTGTCGAGCCCACCCATAATTGAGCAACGACTCGCCCTTAAATCCAAGTGGTGACTAATAGTTAGGCTGTCGCCGCTTCTCTTCAAAATGGTTTCAGGGACCACAAGAAATCGGAGTCACTGGGTAGAGCCTGCACTCGTCTGACACGTAAACAGCAACAGAAGAACTGACATCAAGCCCTGTACGGTTTGGTGTGTTTTCATTGGCGCCGGTACAACGTAGAGGCCAGCTAACTGAAAACCTCTGGAACCTTCTTAATACAATCTTTGTTCTTTTAATTCAGGGTCAAACTTGGTGAATTTTGAGTTTCTCAGATAACAGCCCGAGTAAATGATAGGACAACTCATTCCCCCCCCACACCCCCCCCACCACCACCCCCCCCCCCCACCCATGGATTGCATGCATAAACACCAAGCCCTATTTTGTCTTTTCCAACATCCATGGTACTCACACGGTTATTAGCAATGTTCAGGGCACAAGTGGAGGCTCTATTTCAGTTACAACGCATCATCTGGTTATACTTTTGACATTTATTTTGGAACTGTCACTTGGGTAAGGCACCAAGGGGGTTGCCGATGCCTGTGGAGCCTAGCTCAGGGAGCTCTGCAGAAAGGTGGACACCGAACAGGAGAGAAAAAGGGGAGAAGGAAGGAGGAAAGCAGATAGAAGCTTGGTCAAAGGATAAGGCTTTGGGGAGTTGGCTGGTTACTTTCTAGGTCAGAAGGTCCAGCAAGTACTGCTGAATGAGTAACTGCTATTCAACTGTAGTATGGCTTCACCTTGTGCAGCACTGGTCATTCATACCAGGAGTCAATATGAAGCCCAAAGGGTTTTATTATTGAAGAATAAAGAAAACAGTCTTCAGGATTCAGGCTAAATAGGCTGAGGCAGGACCTGTGCACATAAGAAAGGTGTAAAAGGTTGTGAAGGGGGAAGAGAGAGAGAGGAAACGAGAGAGAACGAGAACGAGATAGAGAGAACGAGCCAATTACATTGTGACATTACATCGTCAGCCGGTGGCTCAGTGGGTAGCACTCTCGCCTCTGAGTCAGAAGGTCGTGGGTTCAAGTCCCACTCCAGAGACTTGAGCACAAAAATCTAGGCTGACACTCCAGTGCAGTGCTGAGGGGGTGCTGCATTGTCGGAGGTGCCGTCTTTCGGATGAGACGTTAAACCGAAGCCCCATCTGCTCTCTCAGGTGGACGCAAAATATCCCATGGCAGTATTTCAAAGAGGAGCAGGGGAGTTATCCCCGGTGTCCTGGGGCCAATATTTATCCCTCAATCAACATCACTAAAACAGATTATCTGGTCATTATCACATTGCTGTTTGTGGGAGCTTGCTGTGCGCAAATTGGCAGCCGCGTTTCCTACATTACAACAGTGACCACACTCCAAAAAGTACTTCATTGGCTGTAAAGCACTTTGAGATGTAATGCGGCCGTGAAAGGCGCTATAGAAATGCAAGTTTTTCTTTTTTTCTTTCGTACCTCCATAGGCAGTTTCCATTATAAAATGTGGACACAGGAATTTAAAATGGGAATAATTGACAGAAATTGGGCGCAGACACAAGATTAAAAAATATATATTTGATATATAGAGATGGCGATACCTTAAAAAAGATGCCTTTCACAGGGCGATTGATGGAGTTCTTACATATTTGTGAGATGGGCCAGAGGTGTAACCAGAGGCATCGCTTCGGTGCAGGAATGCTGTGCAAACATGCTTTATAAATCCTCTTGAGGGTGTGCATAGTTGAGGCCCAATCCCAAACAGAGTCCTAAACAAGTGCTCAGTAAATGATAGAGTGAGAAGAGCAAACTATACAAAGAGGTCATCCAGATCCTCAGCCAGCCATCTTCCGTGTGCAGAACAGAACATTCCCTTGTTCTAATTCCATTAAGTAAAATGCGTTGCAGTTTTATTGTTTTGCTTTACGAGTCAAAAGCATAACGGCGCATTAGATGGAATCATTAACAAAAGAATGGGCAGACTTGGAGGGCGACTGGGGAAGTTATTGATATGATGAAGAAGCAACAGAGTTAGGGATCGAACGGGCTAGGGTGGGAGGAGGCTTGTGTGGAGCATAAACACCGGCATAGACCAGTTGGGCCGAATGGCCTGTTTCTGTGCTGTACAACATTGCTGAGCCAACAGCATCCAAGTTGGATAAAACTGATGGACTACTTTATTTTTTTTTTATTCGTTCACGGGATGTGGGCATTGCTGGCAAGGCCAGCATTTATTGCCCATCCCTAGATGCCCCTTGAGAAGGTGGTGGTGAGCTGCCTTCTTGAACCACTGCAGTCCGTGTGGTGAAGGTGCTCCCACAGTGCTGTTAGGGAGGGAGTTCCAGGATTTTGACCCAGCGACGATGAAAGAATGGCCGATATACTTCCAAGTCTGGATGGTGTGCGACTTGGAGGGGAGCTTGGAGGTGGTGGTGTTCCCATGCACCTGCTGCCCTTGTCCTTCTAGGTGGTGGAGGTCGCGGGTTTTGGGAGGTGCTGCCGAAGAAGCCTTGGCGAGTTGCTGCAGTGCATCTTGTAGATGGTACACACTGCAGCCACGGTACGCCGGTGGTGGGGGGAGTGAATGTTTAAGGTGGTGGATGGGGTGCCAATCAAACGGACTGCTTTGTCCTGGATGGTGTCGAGCTTCTTGAGTGTTGTTGGAGCTGCACTCATCCAGGCGAGTGGAGAGTATTCCATCACACTCCTGACTTGTGCCTTGTAGATGGTGGAAAGGCTTTGAGGAGTCAGGAGGTGAGACACTCGCTGCAGAATACCCAGCCTCTGACCTGCTCTTGTAGCCACAGTATTTGTGTGGTTGGTCCAGTTAAGTTTCGGGTCAATGGTGACCCTCAGGATGTTGATGGTGGGAGATTTGGCGATGGTAATGCCGCTGAATGTCAAACAAAACGTCTGGGCTTCTAGATTTCCCGGCAGCGAGGAGGTCCCTTCCATCTTCACAGCGACACGAGACGTTGTCGCGGTCCTACCAAGGCCAGAGTTCTTCTGCGACAGTCGAGCTTTGCCGCTCAACAAGCAGTCATGGTGGAAACGAGGAGCGTGAATCTCTGACCCTGTGAATGCACAGCCTCTACCAACAGGAAAAGACTTGGAAATCTTGAGAGCATTAACGGCGCTCTTAGCAAATGGGACTTTGGTTAACAAAACCATAAAAAGGCTCGTCAGACAGCATCTGTGAAAAAACAAGTTGCATTTATATAGCGCCTTCAACATAGTAAAACGTCCCAAGGCGCTTCACAGGAGCGTGATCAGACAAAATGTGACACCGAGCCACATAAGGAGATATTAGGACAGGTGAATAAGGTAGGTTTTAAGGAGCGTCTTAAAGGATAGTTTAAGATATTACAACAAGTGACTACACTTCGAAAGTACTTCATTGGCTGTAAAGTGCTTTGGGACGTCCTAGGCAAGAGATTTAAGGAAGGAATAGGTCCAGAGCTTGGGGCCAGACAGCTGAAGGCACGGCCGCCAAGAGCAGGGCAAAGGAAGTCGGAGATGCTCAAGAGGCCAGAACTGGAAGCCAGGAGAGCATTGGAACAGAAGTCACTGTTTCAGGACTTTGGTTAAACCGTGTCCCTTGGCAGATCATGGCAATCTCCTGGGTGAAGCGGCCACACGTTACAGGGTGGAACTAGTTAACATTTTGGTAGTGGGAGAACGAGAGCTATTTCAACATGTAAACAAATACTCAGGCCAACATTGTTCAGATCAAATAACCGAAGCCTGCAGATTATACGCATGGCCTTGTTAGGGGCAGTTATCCCATCTGAACAACAGTCTGCATTGCAGGTGATGTTTCTGAAAAGGCTTCAGGAGAGAGCAGAAAGTGTTACAGTCTCTTTTTTAAAACAATTATATATACACACACACACACATATAGGGGCACCGAAAGACAGCGAGTGTTCTAAAAGCAAAACAAAATTATTACCCGAAACCTACAGATGGGGGTGGGGGGGTGGGGGGAGTGGTTAAAGCTGATGGCATCAGTAATGTCAATCAGTGATGTCAAAACACCCCTGACATAAGAAAACTACTGAGCACTTGGTTTGAGTAGAAAACAAGGCTTTAATCAACTGTTTCACAACCATGAGATTCTAGTTACATCACTAGTTCCTGGTTACAAAAACGTCCTGAGCAAGCTGGGCCCACGCCCGAGTATTTATACTCCTTGGACGGCGCCACCAGCTGGTCGCCCAGTGTTATTTCATGAGTCATTTCTTCATGAATGATAAGATTCATGACAAACCCCAAGATATGAAAGTATTTCTATCTGTGAATTGGAAGTTATGTTGGTGATAGCTAACATTATTTGGAACATAGTGCTGGGTCAGAATGAGGAGACGGTGCAACACAGAGGAAACCAATGGGGTGCAGTGCAGTGCAGCGTAGCGTTGAGGGAGCTACAGAATGAAGCAGCAATGCTAGCACTGATTGACAGAAGTGGGCAGCGAGACATTCGGTAATAGGACGCTCGTCACCTCGATGGGTTTTCATGAAATTCAGACAAAGGCTGCCAGGAAAAAGCACGAGGTCCCCCAGAGAGGTGTTTGTTGGGCACGTTGTCGCAGCGTGTGAAATTCTGTCAACAGGGGATATTTCCAGTACTCTGGGCCCCTGCAGTTTCACTCACAGTGCAGCCTGTACCACAGTCGACTGGTGCTGAAACATGTACCCCTGAAGTGACTTACAAAAGTTCTATAATTGGTCTTTTCATTAAAAGCTTTGCCACGTAACAAATACAGTGACGTAACAGGTCACTGCACCATACTCAGTAGGAGGGGTAAGTGGAACGTGCAGAATCACTGCTGTAAAATGATTTTTTTCTCCCCCTTTTTATTGCTGATTCTCTCCCCCCCCCCTCCCCTCCCCGAGTAAATAATTATCTTCCTGTTTAGTCCTGTTGGAGTTCCAACTCTCTACTCCCAAGCGAATGGGTAGGAGAGAGGAAGCCTCTTCGCAGATCTCTGCCAATGCCGCGGCTCAGTGGGCGGCTCTCCCTCCTCGGAGTCAGAAGGTCGGTGGGTTCAAGTCCCCACTCCAGAGACTTGAGCAAATAATCCAGGCCGACACTTCCAGTGCAGTGCTGAGGGAGAGCCGCACTGTCGGAGGTGCCGTCTTTCAGATGAGACGTTAAACCGAGGCCCCCGTCTCAGGTGGATGTAAAAGATCCCATGGCACTATTTCGAAGAAGAGCAGGGGGAGTTCTCCCCAGTGTCCTGGGACCAATATTTATCCCTCAACCAACATCACTAAAACAGATTATCTGGTCATTATCACATTGCTGTTTGTGGGAGCTTGCTGTGCACAAATTAGCTGCCGTGTTTCCTACATTACAACAGTAACTACATTCCCAAAATACTTCATTGCCTGTAAAGCTCTTTAGGACGTCCCGAGGTCGTGAAAGGCGCTATAGAAATGCAAGTTTTATTTATTTCTTTTCCTTGTAACTTCTTCATACTTAAGGCTGAACCTCATATTACAAGGAGGAAAAACAATATATAACATTACCAGAGTGATGGGATGAAACCTCATGTTGACTACTCCAGATCTCAACCACGCTGCTCTGGGAAGATGCACCCCATCCATCACCTTAAACATTCACTCCCTCCACCAGCGGCGTACCGTGGCTGCAGTGTGTACCATCTACAAGATGCATTGCAGCAACTCGCCAAGGCTTCTTCGGCAGCACCTCCCAAACCCGCGACCTCTTCCACCTAGAAGGACAAGGGCAGCAGGCGCATGGGAACACCACCACCTCCAAGTTCCCCTCCAAGTCACACTCCCTCCGAGACACCCTAGTCCACTCCTCTATCACCCCAAACAGCCCTTCCCCTTCGCCTGGCACCTTCCCGTGCAAGCGCAGGAGATGTAACACCTGCCCCTATACCTCCCCCCTTCCCACTGTCCAGGGCCCCAAACACCCCTTCCAGGCGAAACAGCGATTTACTTGTACTTCTTGCAATCTAGTATACTGTATTCGCTGCTCATGATGCGGTCTCCTCTACATTGGGGAGACCAAACGCAGATTGGGCGACCGCTTTGCGAACACCTCCGTTCAGTCCGTAAAGGGGACCCCGAGCTTCCGGTCGCCTGTCATTTTAATTCTCCGCTCCATTCCCACTCAGATTTCACCGTCCTCGGCCTCTTGTATTGTTCCACGGAAGCTCACCGTAAACTCGAGGAACAGCACCTCATCTTCCGATTAGGCACTTTACAGCCTTCCGGACTCAATATCGAGTTCAACAATTTCAGATCATAACCTCGGCCCCTATTACTTTTTTACTTACATTTTTTCCACCCCTTTGTTTTGGGTCCTCCTTTCCCCCACCGCCCCCCCCTCCTTTCCTTTTGTTTCTCTCTCTCACCTGGCAGCTGTCTCTTAGCTGCCAGTACACTTCACACCTAATCTCAGCTGCCTTTTGTCTCCACGGGCCTATTACCATCTCGTCTGGCTTCGAATACCTTTTATTGTCTCTTTTGTTCGATCGCAGCCTTGCCTTCGATCTATTTTATTTTCTTTCCAGTTTTGAAGAAGGGTTTCGACCCGAAACGTCAACTCAAATTTCTCTCCACGGATGTTGCCTGAACTGCTGAGTTTTTCCAGCATTTTCTGTTGTTATTTCACACACCATCCTGACTTAGAAGTATATCGCCGATCCTTCATTGTCGCTGGGTCAAAATCCTGGAACTCCCTCCCTAACAGCACTGTGGGGGCACCTTCACCACACGGGACTGCAGCTGTTCAAGAAGACGGCTTACCACCACCTTCTCAAAGGCAATTAGGGATTGGGCAATAAGCGCTGGCCTTGCCAGCAACGTCCCACATCCCATAAACAAATTTTTAAAAATGCTGAAAAACAGACCCAAGCAAACAAATACAGAGAGCCCCTCGTCCCTGCTTGGCTTCTGCACCGCAGAACAGCTGGCTATGCAAGAGCTAACTGGTGGAGGTCTGGCGGTAGGCCTCAAGCTTACATGTCTGGCCAAGGAAGGCACCTGGTGCGGGGAGAGTCAAGGGAAAAAATAAAAATGCAAGCCAACAAACTCCACAATAACTGATTTACGTTTTTCCTGCCAGGAAGCAGCCCACTCACTCAATCATAAATAAAGGAGACTAACATTTTAAAAATTCTCATCAATTCCAATGCTTCACAATCAGCATCATTCCAGTTGGGTCGAATGGCTCGTTTCTGTGCTATACATCCTCTGTAAACACCTTGGGACCTTTTGTTACGTTAAAGGCGCTATAGAAATGCAAATTGTTGTTGTTATTGAAATTCTATGTGCGTAAAAGGACAAAGTTCTTGTATTTATGTAGCACCTTTTCACATCCTCAGGATGTCTCAATGCCAATAACTTATTTTTGAAGTGCAGCCGGCATTGTTATGTAAGCAAATACTGTAGCCAATGTACACACAGCAAGATCCCACAAACACCAAAGTGAGTTGCACCATCCCTTCGTTTGTTTTTGGTAGTGTTGGTTGAGGGATAAATGTTGGCCCGAAGAACTCCCCTTGCCCTTTCTTCAAACAAACAGCGTTACGGGATCTTTTACCTCCATCGCAACAGGCAGACTGGGCCTCGGTGGAATGTCTCATTCAAATGACGGCACCTCTAACTCTTAGTACTGTACTGAAATGTCAGTCTAGATTAGGTGGCTGGCTTGGAGCTTTGTAAGGAAAAGTAAAATATAATAAATTATCCTGCTGTGGTTCGCCAAAATATTAGGACTTACAACATAGACCTGAATAATAACAGGCTTGGACACTAGAGACAGATCTACTTCAGAGATTTATTGAAAATGAAGAGATTATTACAAGCAAGCAATCTGTCGATATACTCACAAGGGGACTAAGAGTTTATCATATCCAATGTGGTTCTTAGCCTTGAATAACAAAAAGCTTATGGCTCTGTCCCATATTTATAGCTTTTACTAAAACACACCTACGGTGGTCACAGGATATGATGTAACCCTAGCACCACGTGCTATCCCCTTTGACTAACCCCGACTTAAACTAGTTCTGCAGTATGTCGCAGTGTCAGTTGTGGCTCCGTTGGTAGCACTCCCGCCTTATGGGTTCAAGTCCCACTCCAGAGACTTGAGCTCAAAAATCTAGGCTGACACTCCAGTGCAGTGCTGAGGGAGTGCTGCACTGTCGTGGGTGCCGTCTTTCAGATGAGACGTTAAACCGAGGCCTCATCTGCTCTCTCAAGTGGACGTAAAAGATCCCATGGCCACTATTTTGAAGAAGAGCAGGGGAGTTCTCCCCGGTGTCCTGGGGCCAATATTTATTCCTCAATCAACATCACTAAAACAGATGATCTGGTCACTATCACATTGCTGTTTGTGGGAGCTTGCTGTGCACAAATTGGCTGCCGCGTTTCCTACATTACAACAGTGACCACACTTCAAAAAGTACGTCATTGGCTGTAAAGCACTTTGGGACGTCCTGCGGTCGTGAAAGGCGCCAGAGAAATGCAAGTCTTTTTTTTCTTTTAATGACCTGTTTTGGCGGAAAATTGCTTGCTGCTGCATTATGCTCCAGTTCTTCCAAGCTTATCTAGTCTCCGCACTTTTCTATGACACATCTATTTTAATCCTAACACTGCCAAACTACTCTGAACCCCACATCATCTCTTGGCATTTTTGCAAGCTTTGCAGTTAATCACATATGCTAACCATCCCACGGTGCTCTTTGTCTATGTCAAGTTGTCAACTTGTTATGCTTTACATTTCCTTACAAGCTTGAACTTATAACTTTTTTGAATTAAGAGGCGCGAGCACCTCTAATTGAAACCAAGTGACACTGTTAACTGTTCCGCCAGCATGTGGAGATAAAACATTTCCGAAGGAGGTGCAAGAAGACTGGTACGGTAGTAAGTCAGGAAAGAAGAGAGGTTGCATTTAAATTTTAAATAGCATGGAGAGAAAGAAACAAAAGAAATAGGAAACAAGACTGAGAGGCAAGAGATCAAGTCAGAGAAACTCAGAATATGAAAACAGTAATTTAAGAAGAATAGACAGTGAAAGCTTCACACAGACTGGAGAGAGCACTGGGCGGTAGTGAGAGGCACACTGGAACCAGATTAGCGTTGATGCCTTCAACAACAACAACTTGCATTTATACAGCACCTTTAACGTAGGTAAACGTTCCAAGGCGCCTCACAGGAGCGATTAACAAATGAAATGTGACACCGAGCCACATAAGGAGATATTAGGACAGGCGACCAAAACCTTGGTCAAAGAGGTAGGTTTTAAGGAGCGTCTTAAAGAAGGAGAGAGAGAGAGAGAGAGAGAGAGAGAGGGAGGGGTAGAGATGTGGAGAGGTTTAGGCGTGGAATTCCAGAGCTTAGGGCCGAGGCAGCTGAAGTACTTTGATTACATTTTCTTCCACTAACAGGTGAGAGTGGAGCCCAGAACAAGTATTTAACTACTTCTCAAAAGATAAACATCTTATAAACAAAGGTTGAGGCAAAAATCAAGTCATAACTGCGTTACGCTTGGCCTTAACCGAGTAAGAATAAGAGTTAAGGTAATTCCACACTCTAGATCGCCTCCTATGTAGAATCTGCCACACAAATTTATATTTACATATTATTTACCCTCCTAAGCGGGAGTAGTGTCTTAAACACCATTATAACCATGTTTAAGCATAGTAAAACCAATTTATACTGGAGTTCAATTTCTACGTCATTGCTGGGAATGGCAGAAGGTGACGGAGGGCAAACCCTTAAGTCCTGTTTTTGGAAATCCAAATGTGCACTCGAGTTTATATTTCCTAATGGTACAAGGGGGTTTCACAGCCAGTTCCAGATCTGACCTATTACACCGCTTGTTGCTGCACAGAGGTCGAACCTGACATTCAGGCTGACCTCAACCGTGGTGCCAGAGATATCCGAGCTTGTCCCAATACACCCCCAATTTGTTGGTGTCTCTGGCCCTTGTCTCTATGGCTTACATTCTTTTAAGATATTCTTGACATGGGAAAGGCTTCAAATTCGATGGAAAAATGATTTTTCTTGCTACGTTTTGATCTTTCACCTGTGCAGTTGAAACACTGCAGCTGGCCACTGGCCTCTGAGATCAAGTAGAGAAGAGACTACACTTTGGTAAACTCGTGCAGCAGATTTCACATCAGGAAGCAGTCCAGCTTGTGGAATTGCCTTAGTTCGTCTTTTTACCCTGCTAAAGCCGTCCATAACGCGGTAACATAAGAAATAAGAGCAGGAGTCGGCCATTCGGCCCCTTGAGCCTGCTCCGCCATTCAATAAGATCATGGCTGATCATCGACCTCAACTCCACTTTCCTGCACTATCCCCATATCCCTCGATTCCCTTAGTATCCAAAAATCTATCGATCTCTCTCTTGAATATACTCAACGACTGAGCCTCCACGGCCCTCTGGGGTAGAGAATTCCAAAAATTCATCACCCTGTGAGTGAAGAAATTTCTCTTCAGCTCAGTCCTAAATGGCCGACCCCTGATTCTGAGACTGTGACCCCTGGGTCTAGACTGTGATTCCTAGTTCTATACGACCCAGCCAGGAGAAACAAATGAAGGGCTTGATTTGCTACAACTCTCAGAAATTTGAATACTTGACATTTTTATTTCATTAAAAAGGCTTGCATTTCTATAGCGCCTTTCACCACCACCTGACATCCCAAAGCACTTTACAGCCAATGAAGTACTTTGTGAAGTGTGGTCACTGTTGTAATGTAGGAAACGCGGCCGCCAATTTGTGCACAGCAAGCTCCCACAAACGGCAATGTGATAAAGACCAGATAATCTGTTTTTTAGTGATGTTATTAAGGAATAAATATTGGCCGGGACACCAGGAATAACTCCCCTGCTCTTCTTCGAAATAGTGCCATGGGATCTTTTACGTTCACCTGAGAGCGCAGATGGGGCTTCGGTTTAACATCTCATGCAATATAATAATAATAAAATCATACAGCACAGAAGGAGGCCATTCACTAGGTTGACACTTCAGCCCAGTACTGGGGGAGTGCTGCATTGCTGGAGGTGCCTTTTTTCGGATGAGATGTTACTGAGGCCCTGTCCACTTTCTTAAGTGGATGTG
This sequence comes from Somniosus microcephalus, assembly GCF_052327205.1. Classification (NCBI taxonomy): domain Eukaryota; kingdom Metazoa; phylum Chordata; class Chondrichthyes; order Squaliformes; family Somniosidae; genus Somniosus; species Somniosus microcephalus. Next base: position 10,442,700 of record NC_141009.1, read on the forward strand.
ACAGATCACATAGCACTATTCGAAAAGGAGCAGGAGAGCGATAGAATCATACAACACAGGAGGCCATTCAGCCCATCGTGCTTGGGCTGGCTCTTTGAAAGAGCTATTCAATTTGTCTCACTGCCCTGCTCGTTCTCCCGAAACCTGCAAATTTCTCCTTTTTAAGGAAATTTTCTGTCTTGATTCACTCTGACCTCAGTTGCTGCCTGCACATGTCCTGCCTTGATCAGGAGGACAGAGGACGTTAACCCAGGGACGCCATCACTGTTTGGTTGACCTTCGAGAAGATCTACTTTTATATTATTGGCAGGGGATCCCCTCCCCTTCCTCCAGCAAGACCACCACCTGCAAGTCACACACCATCCTGACTTGGAAATATATCGGCCGTTCCTTCATGGTCGCTGGGTCAAAATCCTGGAACTCGCTCCCTGACAGCGCTGTGGGAGCACCTTCACCACACGGACTGCAGCGGTTCACCACCACCTTCTCGAGGGCAAATACACCCACATCCCGCGAACAAATACATTTAAAAAAAGCCAGTCTACCCTCCTTCTTTAACAACCAACACAACAACGGAGAAGCTCAAGATCCTAAGGAAAGCCAGCCGCAAATGACAGAAGAAAAAAAGACATTGATTAGAAGTCGGCATCCAAATCAAGCAGGCTGACGAAACGTTCCGAGACTTGTGCTTTTCCTCAATGGAGGGAGTGCAGCGAAGATTCACCAGACTGATACCTGGGATGGCAGGAATGACGTATGAGGAGAGATCGGGTCAATTTGGGCTTGTATTCGCTGGAGTTTAGAAGAATGAGAGGGGATCTCATTGAAACTTATAAAATTCTAACAGGACTAGACAGACTAGATGCAGGAAGGATGTTCCCGATGGTCGGGGAGTCCAGAACCAGGGGTCACAGTCTAAGGATAAGCCATTTAGGACTGAGATGAGGAGGAATTTCTTCACCCAGAGAGTGGTGAGCCTGTGGAATTCTCTACCACAGAAGGCAGTTGAGGCCAATTCATTAAATATATTCAAGAAGGAGTTAGATATATTTCTTAAGGCTAAAGGGATCAAGGGATATGGGGAGAAGGCAGGGACAGGGTACTGAGTTTGGATGATCAGCCATGATCTCATTGAATGGCGGAGCAGGCTCGAGGGGCCGAATGGCCTACTCCTGCTCCTATCCTCTATGCTTCTATGTTCTCCAAGATTAACACACAGCCACCTGACCGGATCTCAAAAAAGGTGTTTTCTTCTTTTTGCAGAGAGAAAAAGTGGAATACACACAAAATTCTCAACTTAAAACATGCGATGAGAGAACAGCACAAGCCGAGCCTCAAGCTGTGCCCAACTGCAGCAAAATAAAGTCTAGTTCTTGTCCCGGTGCTGGCAATAAATGTCGAAAAAGTGGTGGGAAAAAAAAAGTTCTGTGTGGCGATTGCTGAGCTTTGAAAGCAGGCAAACTATTGATTAATTACACGGTGTAAAAGTAAAGCAGGCACTGATCTGGTAACGTGCTCGTGAAAGCATCTTTCCAGTTCTATTTTAAGATCTAGCGTTTGTGTAAAATCTCAAGGACTGCAACTAGATTAGCGTCAACAATCTACTCTTTAAAATAACAACACCGTACGGCTGAATACTTTCACCTTCTGTGCGGTGATCCATGATTTTTACATTCCCCATGTCATACAATTTCAACAAAAAAAAACCCCTTGGGACGAAGTTCACACAAGAGAGGAGAAACACCAAGAGATCTTTTAGCAAAAACTGTGACGGCTCAATTGCATAAAGAGTGGGAGTTTTTGCAGCAAGCAGCAGTGAGTTCTTGGGAGACCTGTGAGGGCTTAATCTCAAATTACACATGTCTGACCCGATGTGCAACATCTGCAGACTTTGTTGATTTTCACTCAATTTCAAACTGGTTCAGGAGAAAAGCATTAATGGCTTGTCGACCTTTAAAGGGGACGTGAGTTTCAGTGCACAAGATTCTTGATCTTTCTTTGTAAAAGGTGTGACGCAACAGTCTTGGTGACACTTAAATGAATGTGTGTAAATATATATTTTTTAAACCCTCAAATAGGGTGCTCTGCACAACACAAGGACCCAACTAAACACTCCAAATGACTACCTCCACAACAATACAAGGCAGCTCCTTCAGCTGCTTTCACCTCTCTTCTGTTATTTAGCAGCCTTGTAAAGCTCATTTTAAACAACCACGGTTAGAAACAGAAATCCCCACCACAGGTGGTTGTTGGGTCCACTTGCTATTTAAAAATACAAGCACATCAGAGGCCAGTGTGCTAGCTCCCAATACCAACACTTCCAACAAAAACATTCAACTGCGTCGTGTAGAGTTTTGCTCTGAAAGGTGCATACAAGCCTGCATGTGCAGCTCCTACTGTTTAAAAACCACAGTAAAACACGACTTCATGGCTCAATTAACATCCTCTGTAGAGGTTCATTGCAAATTCAACCTAAGATGAACGTTTGTCCAAAGCCTCTTTGAATGCTTATTGAAAATATCAAATCTAAACCTGCTCCTGCCACCTCATCCAAATTGTGTAAAAACAGCACACCGACTGGTTCCAGTTTTCTCCATTCTCCTTGTGCGCTCAATACTCGTGGGTTGCTCTACCCCTCCGAGGTAAGCAGGTCCTAGCAATCGCCCCCTGTACCTGTCTGCCCCTGCAGAAGTGCGACTTTGTGGGCCAGTCGTGTCCTGGGTTCAGTGGAAATGCAGTAAATATAGCCGTGAACAAGTGCTGATAAGAAAGCGAGAGAGAAACCTACTTGCTCCAAACCAGTTTCACAGGCAGCGCAAGCCATCTGCTGCAGCCACTAACGATGACAGATTGACGTAACCCTCAGAAATATCGCCGCCCAATTCAACACAGTCCATCTTGCAAATACGCCTATTCGGCAAGTGAGCTCAAGGAGGTCCAGAACCACCTTTAAGCAACTTGCATATACGCCCAAGCTCCGCCCCCTTAAGTTCCCAGCATGTTAATGTGATCCCTCAGTCAATCACACATGCTCACACACGCTCTGGCCACTCTGTGATGGGTTTGTTGAATGCAGCCTGTGTTGTCCACTGTACAGGGAATTCCACTCCGAAGTAGCATTACTGAACTCTAATAATAAAATGAACACAAAGCGCGACAGGGACTTTGAGGAGAATGTGCCATCCGGCATAGATGGACTGTGTGACGGGCGATCCCGAGGGAATGAAAATGAAAGAGTTACACTTTAATCATTTCTCAGAAGTGTCTCCAAGTGCTTCAGTCACCGTTAAGTAGGCGAGTGCAGAGGGAGATTGTCCACGTAGTGAAAACCCGCAAACAGCAGCGAGTCTGCCGGCAATTAAATCTGCTTTGGGTAGTGCTGGCTACAGCCCAACACGTTAATGCAGCAAACAATGGGCAGCTCTCATGGCTCAGTGAGCAAACATATCACAGAGTGTGTAACCGAGGCAAGGAGATCAGAGAGGCCCCAGGTTTAATCCCCGATCTGTGCTCAGCTTGAAAGACTTGCATTTCTATAGCGCCTTTCATGACCTCAGGACATCCCAAAGCGCTTTACAGCCAATGAAGTACTTTTTGAAGTGGAGTCACTGTTGTAATGTGGGAAACGCGGCAGCCAATTTGCGCGCAGCAAGCTCCCACAAACAGCAATGTGATAATGGCCAGATCATTTTTTTAAAAATTGATGTTGGTTGAGGGATAAATATTGGCCCCAGGACACCGGGGTTAACTCCCCTGCTCTTCTTCGAAATAGTGGCCATGGGATCTTTTACGTCCACCTGAGAGAGCAGACGGGGCCTCGGTTTAACGTCTCATCCGAAAGACAGCACCTCCGACAGTGCGGCACTCCCTCAGCACTGCACTGGGAATGTCGGCCTAGATTTTTGTGCTCAAGTCCCTGGAGTGGGACTTGAACTCACAACCTTCTGACTCAGAGGTGAGGGTGCCACCCACTGAGCCACAGCTGACACAGTTTGGATGATGATGCAGCACTAAATTGGGCTCAAGTTCCCCAAGGCGAGCGGGGGGGGGGGTGGCGGGGGGGGCGAGGGAAGAATACCATGAGACAGGGGTACTTGCTTTCCACTGCTGTCCAGTGACCCCTCCACCTTTAGGTTAGTGTGTCGTTTGCTGGCAGCAGCAGAATTGTATTCAACCACAATCTGTAACCTCATGGCCCGGCATATCCCTCACTCTACCATTACCATCAAGCCGGGAGATCAACCCTGGTTTAACGAAGAGTGCAGGAGAGCATGCCGGGAACAGCACCAGGCATACCAAAAAATGAGGTGTCAACCTGGTGAGGCTACAACACAGGACTACTTGCATGCCAAACAACGGAAGCAACATGCGATAGACAGAGCTAAGCGATCTCACAACCATCGGATCAAATCAAAGCTCTGCAGTCCTGCCACATCCAGTCGTGAGTGGTGGTGGACAATTAAACAGTTAACAGGAGGAGGAGGCTCCAAAAATATCCCCATCCTCAATGATGGTGGAGCCCAGCACGTGAGTGCAAAAGACAAGGCTGAAACATTTGCAACTATCTTCAGCCAGAAGTGCCAAGTGGATGATCCAGCTCGGCCTCCTCCTGAGGTCCCCAGCATCACAGATGCCAGTCTTCAGCCCATTCAATTCACTCCACGTGATGTCAAGAATTGGCTGAAGACACTGGATACTGCAAAGGCTATGGGCCCTGACAACATTCCGGCAATAGTACTGAAGACTTGTGCTCCAGAACTAGCTGCGCCCCATGCCAAGCTGTTCCAGTACAGCTACAACACTGGCATCTACCCGGCAACGTGGAAAATTGCCCAAGTATGTCCTGTCTACAAAAAGCAGGACAAATCCGACCCGGCCAATTACCGTCCCATCAGTCTACTCTCAATCATCAGCAAAGTGATGGAAGGTGTCGTCGACAGTGCTATCAAGCGGTACTTACTCAGCAATAACCTGCTAACTGACGCCCAGTTTGGGTTCCGCCAGGGCCACTCAGCTCCTGACCTCATTACAGCCTTGGTCCAAACATGGACAAAAGAGCTGAATTCCAAAGGTGAGGTGAGAGTGACTGCCCTTGACATCAAGGCAGCATTTGATCGAGTGTGGCATCAAGGAGCCCTAGCAAAACTGAAGTCAATGGGAATCAAGGGGAAAACTCTCCATTGGTTGGAATCATACCTAGCACAAAGGAAGTTGGCTGTGGTTGTTGGAGGTCATTCATCTCAATCACATGACATCACTGCAGGAGTTCCTCAGGGCAGTGTCCTAGGCCCAACCATCTTCAGCTGTTTCATCAATGACCTTCCCTCCATCATAAGGTCAGAAGTGGGGATGTTCGCTGATGATTGCACACTGTTCAGCACCATTCGAGACTCGTCAGATACTGACGCAGTCCGTGTCCATATGCAGCAAGACCTGGACAACATTCAGACTCGGGCTGACAAGTGGCAAGTAACATTCGCACCACACAAGTGCCAGGCAATGACCATCTCCAACAAGCGAGACTCTAACCATCTCCCCTTGACATTCAATGGCATTACCATCGCTGAATCCCCCACTATCAACATCCTGGGGGTTACCATTGATCAGAAACTGAACTGGACCAGCCATATAAATACTGTGGCTACAAGGGCAGGCCAGAGGCTGGGAATTCTGCAGCGAGTGTCTCACCTCCTGACTCCCCAAAGCCTTTCCACCATCTACAAGGCACAAGTCAGGAGTGTGATGGAATACTCTCCACTTGCCTGGATGAGTGCAGCTCCAACAACACTCAAGAAGCTCGACACCATTCAGGATAAAGCAGCCCGCTTGATTGGCACCCCATCCACCACCTTCAACATTCACTCCCTCCACCACCGGCGCACTGTGGCTGCAGTGTGTACCATCTACAAGATGCACTGCAGCAACTCACCAAAGCTCCTTCAACAGCACCTTCCAAACCCGCGACCTCTACCACTTAGAAGGACAAGGGCAGCAGACGCATGGGAACATCACCACCTACAAGTTCCCCTCCAAGCCACACACCATCCTGACTTGGACCTGTATCGCCGTTCCTTCACTGTCACTGGGCCAAAATCCTGGAACTCCCTTCCTAACAGCATTGTGGGTGTACCTACACCATATGGACTGCGGCGGTTCAAGGCGGCGGCTCACCACCATCTTCTCAAGGGCAATTAGGGATGGGCACTAAATGCAGGCCTAGCCAGCCAGCGACGCCCACATCCCAGCAATGAATAAAAATATATATATATTGGCCTTGGAGCAGGTGCAGTGCAGATTCTCCAGAATGATACCGGGGCTTAGAGGGTTAAATTACGAGGGCAGGTTGCACAGACTGGGCTTGTATTGCCTTGAGTATAGCAGATTGACGGGGTTATCTACTCGAGGTGTTTAAAATGATTAAAGGATTAGATAGAGAGAAACGATTTCCTCTGGTGGTGGAGACCAGAACAAGGAGGCAGAACCTTAAAATTAGAGCTGGGCCATTCATGGGTGATGTCAGGAAGCACTTCTTCACACAAAGGGTAGTGGAAATCTGGAACCCTCTCCTCAAAAAAGATGTTGAGGTCAACGGGAAATTTCAAAATTGAGATGAATAGATTTTTGTTAGGCAAGGGTATTAAGGAATGTGGAACCAAGGCGGGTAGATGGAGTTAAGATACAAATCAGCTATGATCTCACTGAATGGTAGCACAGGCTCGAGGGCTGAATGGCCCTTGATTCGGTCCACTGTCCAGTTCAAATGGAGCTATGTTGCCTGGATGAGTGCAGTTCCAACAACACAAGAAACTCAAAATCATCCAGGTCAAAGCAGCCCGCTTGATTGGCACCCCATCCACCACCTTAAACATTCACTCCCTCCACCACCAGCGTACCGTGGCTGCAGTGTGTACCATCTACAAGATGCACTGCAGCAACTCGCCAAGGCTTCTTCGACAGCACCTCCCAAACCCGCGACCTCTTCCACCTAGAAGGACAAGGGCAGCAGGTGCATGGGAACACCACCACCTCCCAAGTTCCCCTCCAAGTCACACACCATCCTGACTTGGAAGTATATCGCCGATCCTTCATCGTCGCCGGGTCAAAATCCTGGAACTCCCTCCCTAACAGCACTGTGGGAGCACCTTCACTACACGGACTGCAGCGCTTCAAGGCGGCGGCTCACCACCACCTTCTCAGGGGCAATAAGACGGCCACATCCCGTGAATTAATTAATTATTTTTTTAAGTTTGTGCGTATAAGCTTCACTTCCACTTCACAATAAACCTCTTCTCTCTCCTGGATGCATATTGCTGCAGGCTTTCACTTCCTTCCCATGGTTCGCAAGAACTTCAGAACCAGGAGAGAGAGAGAGAGAGAATTATTATGGGGCATGAAGAGAAGCCACAGTCTCTTGCCAAACATGTAAAGCAACACCTCCACCTTAAATCATAATTTTAAAAAGGCAGTAAACCAGAGAATACAAAAATGCAATATTTAAATTAAAATGGGTGAAAATCAGAAACACCGCCACAAAGCCAAAAAATGGTAAATTAATCAAAAGCAAAAAAGCAACCTGACACGTCTTGGACTGTGACTGCGGTACATGAACGAGGCATAGGGCAGATACGAACTCAGAAGGGTAATTCTTGCTAACTCTGCATCAAATAAACTAATTTTTGAAAGAGGATTCACGTGAAGCATTCATACTCAAAATGATGCATTGTGCCCATAAAATGTACACAAGACCTTTCCACAGAACTTTTCAACAACTTAAATCGTGATTGAAAAGGAAACATGCTAAAACATATCAATACCAAACTTCATTTTTTGACAGCGGTTTTTCTTTTAAAGGGAGCAAATCTTTCTCCACGTGATTGATTCCTGATCTGTGCCGTGTGGTCTTGGGGAGGGAGACAAGCTGATTCTCTTAAAGACGGGAGGGAAACAGAAAGAGTCAAGTTGTGTTATTTTGACACAGCTCTGTAGTGACCATTAATGGCGGCCTAGAACCAGGTCATAGAATATTAGAATTTTACAGCGCAGAAGGCGGCCATTCAGCCCATCGTGCCTGTGCGAGATCTTTGAAAGAGCTCTCCCATTAATCCCACTCCCCTGCTTTTTCCTCATGGCCCTGTAAATGTTTATTTTTCAAGTATATATCCAATTTCCTTTTGAAAGCACTGAATTTGCTTCCACCGCCCTTTCAGGCAGTGCATTCCAGATCACAACAACTCGCTGCGTAAAAATAATTCTCATCATCTTCCCTCTGGTTCTTTTGCACATTTACCTTAAACTGTGTCCTTTGGTTACCGACCCTTCTGCCACTCGTAACAGTTTCTGCCTATCTACTCTATCAAAATCTCTTTCAATACCTTTATTACATCTCCCCTTAACTTTCCTTGCTGTAAGACTTCTCTAGTGATCTACCCATCTTCTCAGTTGTATAACATTGCATAGGATATACGGCACAGAAACAGGCCATTCAGCCGAACCAGTCCATGCCGACATTTATGCTCCACTCGAGCCTCCTCCCGTCTTTCCTCATCTCACTCTATCAGCATAACCCTCTATTCCCTTCTCCCTCATATGCTTGTCCAGCCTCCCCTTAAATGCATCTATACTATTCGCTTCAACCACTCCCTGTGGTAGCGAGTTCCACATTCTCACCACTCTCTGGGTAAAGAAGTTTCTTCTGAATTCCCAATTGGATTTCTTGGTGACTATCTTATATTGATGGCCTCTAGTTATGCTCTTCCCCACAAGTGGAAACATTCTCTATGTATGCACTGTATCATCATTTTAAAGACATCTATTAGGTCACCACTCAGCCTTCTCTTTTCAATCCAGCCTGTTTATCCTTTCCTGATAGGTGTACCCTCGCATTTCTGGTATCATCCTTGTAAATCTTCTCTGCACCCTCTCCAGTGCCTCTATATCCTTTTTATAATATGGCGACCAGAACTGTACGCAGTACTCCAAGTGTGGTCTAACCAAGGTTCGATACAGGTTTAGCATAACTTCCCTACTTTTCAATTCTATACCTTAGTATATTTAAAATAGTTGACAGTAAGTAATACAAGGGCTACCTACAAGACCACATTTTTTTTTTTTTTTTTTTAAGAACCATCTGCTAACTTGACATCCAAGATGTGATGTCACTTAACTCAACCATCAATCTTACCACTGACCTATTTCACAATTTGCAGTTGGAATGCTCCCTTAATCCTTTGATGTCCAAAGTTATTTGCTCCACAACATTTTTCCAATTCAGTGCGGTATTTCACAAAGTACTTTGACGGCCCTCGCTCTTAGCTGCTTAACAGAACAATTTCAATACTTGAGGCTTAAATCAGAATAAATGTTGTCTTGCTCAGCAGATTTAGTTGCAAGAATGATTTAATTACCAAGCTTGTCATAACACTTTAATACACCCCTGGAGTCCGTTCTGGGCGAATGCTGATTTTGAGTGAGATGTAACCTGGTCTCCTCACCTCCAGTGTTCAGCGTACTACTGCAGTATCTAGCACGCCCCCAGTTATATTGGCACACACAGCGCTTACTCAGGCCTCCGCTGCATGGACAGCAACCCTCTTCTTCTTCTTAGGCAGTCCCTCGGAACGGAGGATGACTTGCTTCCTCACTAAAAATGAGTTCTCAGGTGACTGATGAGTCCAATGCGGGACCTACAGTCTCTGTCACAGGTGGGGCAGACGGTGGTTGAAGGGGCGGGTGGGTGGGGTGCTTGGGTTGACGTGCGCTCCTTCCACTGTTTGCGCTTAGCTTCCGCTTGCTCCCGGCGAAGAGACTCGAGGTGTTCGGCGCCTTCCCGGATGCTTCTCCTCCACTTTGTGCTCTGGTCTTGGGCCAGGGATTCCCAGGTGTCGGTGGGGATGTTGCACTTTTTCAAGGAGGCTTTGAGGGTGTCCTTGAAGCATTTCCTCTGCCCACCTGGGGCTCTCTTGCCGTGTCAGAGCTCCGAGTAGAGCGCTTGCTTTGGGAGTCTCGTATCGGGCATGCGGAAGATGTGGCACCGCAGATACCTCTGTCTCTTAAATTAGCTAATGGCGGGAAGGGACAAAGAAATAACTCTGGGGGTTAGCTTTGATCAAAAATGAAGCAAGGATTTTCTAAGTGCTTTCAAAGGACCGCACTGATCGGCAGGTAGAATGGGAACCAACAAACCAAGAGGCAAGACACAAGTTACCCCAGTTAGGTTTTGAAAACTTATTTTTGCCCATAGATCTCCCCCCCCTCCTGCTAAATACTATATCCGTACATGCTGCCCGATGTCATTAATCCTGAAACATTTGTCCATACCAAAACCACCAACCAGAGGGACAGAAGGTGAACGTGAATGTGGTGTGACGAGGACTCTCTGCAAGTCCTTAAGGCCTTAGTCGTTAATAGACACTGAATTACAGAACACTCGTCTGGACAACAGGAGCCTCCTCCCCACCCTCACCAATCATCTTCCCCTCAGGGCCTTCCTTCCTTCCTTCCTTGTCCAAATTGCAATGTGCCGAGTTCAACAAATCTTTTTCTTATTTTGCGCAGGTGGCTGTAATGTCGGGTCTCGCCATCACTCAGAACATGTGGCACTGTGACTAGGTGATGGCTGTACGTGCTACACTTGTTATAATGATCTATTACACATCCCACAACGCGCTGTTCTGCACCCTACAAGGCTCTCGGCTACAACGTTGCCTGTTACACACCCCTTGACGTAAGAAAACTACTAGGCACTTGGTCTAAGCGTTAAACAAAGCTTTAATCAACTGTTTTACAACATGGAGGTCTAGTTGTGTCCTTCACTAGTTCCTGTTAAGAATGTCCTGCGCAAGCTGGGCCCGTGCCCGAGTATTTATACTCTCCCTGGACAGCGCCACCCGTAGGCCGCTCAGTATTATTTCATAAGTCTTTCTTTCATGAATGACTGATTCATGTCACCCCTCCTTCATTATAAGGTTCTGTTACATCAGTCTCACTTCACCTGCTTAAAACCCTCAACTGAACACCATCCCTGCACCTAATGTCTTCAGGTTATTTTTGTTGTGGGACATTGCTGCTTATCCACTCCTTGTTGTAACACGCTGGCCAGCTCCTGAAGACCGCGTTATCATGGGACTAAAGCAACAGCATCCATTTCCCGGCTCTTGGGGGCAGGATTTCCAATAATACACGACATGGCTGAATCAGGAAGAAGTCGATGCAGTCTGGCGTTAGGTACAAGCTCTCTTTCATTTCAAGGGTTTCAAGCACTTGAGGGTAGGAAAGCCGGAGATCTTAGGAGGGGACAAGCTCGTCAGTGTTCTGTCAGAACATTACTGCCCTGGAGTGGTTTGCAGTGGGCGAGTGAATATCAGTTTCCACTTGTGGCAAGTGGATTGGCTGAAAAGGAACATCCGACGCACACGGGATAAAATGTGCCGCCTAGTGAAATGTAACCCAATTTTCATCAACAAAAAAACTAATTAAAATTGGCCGTGAGTTTTGCCCCCATTTAGTAGTGGACTTGTGGATGCAACATTTTAGAAATTTATAGCGTTTTGCCAAACCTAATAGAAGATTAACCTTTTTTATTAGTCACACGTCGCTCCTTCTTAGTGTTTCATGGGGCGAGAGGCTTCACATCGTTGGACTATGAAGCACTTGTTGGCTGGCATATTCTGCCAATGGCGCTGTCGAGTCAGAGGTGGCACAGCTTAGTAGCAAAACTAACCTTACGATCACCTAGCCCCAATGATTTACCTCGGGTTACCCCCTTCCCGCTAGACCAGTGCGACAGTTCTTGGGAGTGTCTGATTCGGCATCCAATTAGAGAGCACCCTGGATGTTATCGGAGGAGAGTAGATATCAAAATGCATCTCAATTATTTCCCTACGCATGTTTTCAATTTAAATTTATCGCCACTCATTGATACGGACTATATGCAAGATCTTCTTTACAACTTCCCCTTTTTTAGTTGCCGGGATAGAATTGTCTGCTGCACTGTTAGCAGATAGAAAAAGATAACTGAAACCAACTCTTCTGGTAATTTAATTTATGATAGCCAACCCATGAATTTGTACCATTAAAGTCACGCATATGCACTGACATGAATCTTGTCATTCATGTAGAAATGATTTATGAAGTAATACTGGGCGGCCTGCTGGTGGCGCTGTCTGGGGAGAGTATAAATACTCGGGCATGGGCCCAGCTTGCTCAGGACATTCTTTAACAGGAACTAGTGAAGGACACAACGAGATCTCCATGTTGAAAAACAGTTGATTAAAGCCTTGTTTAATACTCAGACCAAGTGCCTAGTAGTTTTCTTACGTCAAGCACCATTTCCATAGAACGGTAACTTTTGGTCAAAAAAAAGGGGGAAAATGTGATTGAATGCAGCTGGGGACGCGGGAGAACATCTTCGGAGCCCGATTTTCATATTTAAAGAGGATCCCATCGGCCATGGGCTGGTCGCCTGTAAGTTAAAATCACAGTTGGCAAGATTGGGCGGGAAAGGAGTGGGCAAGTTCCCCCCCCCCCGCCGCTCAATTTTAACTGCTCTGGCCTGGCGGAAACCTGGAGTTAAAATTGAGCCCAATTATTACCTCGCTGCAATTGTTACGGCATCTATGCCAGGGGTCCTCACTAACCTTGTGTCAAGGTGAAGAACACAATCACGCGCAATAAAGAGAAAAAGGAAAGGCTTGTATTTATGTAGCGCCTTTCACGATCTCAGGGTGTCCCAAAGTGCTTTACAGCCAATTAGGTACTTTTACAATGCTTTGCGACTCCCATAGCCCCACGCATATAGCAACTCCACCCACTTAGAAACATAGAAAAATAGGAGCAGGAGTAGGCCATTCGGCCCTTCAAGCCTGCTCCGCCATTCAATATGATCATGGCTGATCCTCTATCTCAATACCATATTCCTGCTCTCTCCCCATACCCCTTGACGCCTTTTGTGTCTAGAAATCTATCCATCTCCTTCTTAACTATATTCAGTGACTTGGCCTCCACAGCCTTCTGTGGTAGAGAATTCCACAGGTTCACCACCCTCTGAGTGAAGGCATTTCTCCTCATCTCAGTCCTAAATGTCCTACCCCGTATCCTGAGACTGTGACCCCTCGTTCTAGACCCACCCCCCCCCCCCCCAAGCAAGGGGAAAACATCCTCCCTGCATCCAGTCTGTCTAGTCCTGTCAGAATTTTATACGTTTCAATGAGATTGCTCTTTCATTTTCCTCAAAGCTTTATTCAGTACCATTTTCTCTCTCTCATCGATCCCGGTTCCAGCAACATCGCAGAGCTGGCTGGGTGCAGATGCTTACAGACACATGGAGCAGTTACTCTATAAAGGGCTGCAGACAAGAGGCAGGTGAACTCTAATCCCTACTGATCTACGCTACACATTCAAATGTGTGATCACTGACTTGCATTGGCTCCCGGTGCAGCAACGCCTCGATTTCAAAATTCTCATCCTTTGCTTTCAAATCTCTCCATGGTTTCAGCTCCCTCCCCATCTCTGTCACCTCCTCCAGCCCCGCAACCAATGCTCCCTGTAATTTTGTTTTTTTTGGGGTGCGCAGTTCCTTTAACGGGCTGCGGGGCCAATTCAAAATTCCGCACACGGGCGGTTTCTTGCATTGAAAAGCCGGTGAGCGGCCTGCGCGGGACCTCCAGACCGCCGCACGGCCCGCGCAACTTAGGAACGTTGCCTGCCACCCTCCGAGATCTCTCCGCCCCCCTCCAACTCTGGCCTCTTGCGTATCCCCGATTTCCATTACTCCACCATTGGTGGCCGTGCCTTCAGCTGCCTGGGCCCACCGAGCTCTGGAATTCCTTCCCGAAAACTCCGCGCCTCTCTCTCTTCCTTTAAGACCCTCTTTATAATTTATCCCTCTGACCAAGCTTTTGGTCACCTGTCCCAATATCTCCTTATGGGGGCTCGGTGTCAAATTTTGTTTAATAATGCCCGGGGGAAGAGCCTTGGGACGTTTAACTACATTAAAGGCGCTATATAAATGCAAGTTGTTCTTTACTTTGAATATACACTTCAGGAGAGAAAAAGGCCATACAAAATTGTGTTTTTTTTGTGTGTGTGTTCTGACGTAAGAAAATTACTAGGCACTTGGTCTAAGCATTAAACAAAGCTTTAATCAACTGTTTCACAACATGGAGGTCTAGTTGTGTCCTTCACTAGTTCCTGTTAAGAATGTCCTGCGCAAGCTGGGCCCGTGCCCGAGTATTTATACTCTCCCTGGACAGCGCTACCCGCAGGCCGCTCAGTATTATTTCATAAGTCTTTCTTTCATGAATGACTGAGTCATGTCATGTTCTGTGTTCTTTTCAACGGCTAAGCAACAGAACAGCTGTCGAGAATGAGAAAAATGTAACTTCATTTGACAGTCTAAGAGTACTGTTGCCTAAAAAAGAGAGCACAATTCCTTCCCTCTTACCGCTCTGCATTGCTTCCTGACTGAAGACAGAAATGTACCTTGCGCACCTCTGGGGTTTCTGCCGCTGCTCTTAGGGCAGCTGCAGGGAGATGCGAGTGAGAGAGGGGGAACAGGGCAATTCAGCCTCTGACTTTCTGCCTAGGCCTGGCTGGGATCAGGGTCCCACCAGGTGGAGAAGCAAGTATGTACTTGTGTGCCGCTGCGACAATGCGCTCTGCAATCCCGGGTCGTCTTGCCGTTCTCTTCAATTGATAAAAATGAGGATTGGACACAAGAGAGAGACTGAACTCGAATCTGCTACAAGTACAGAAACTTTCTGTTTCTTGTGGTATGTTTACCCATAATATATTAAATAAAATAAATATAAAATAAGATAATAAAATAGATCATAAATATATGATATTGCATATAATAGTATACATAATGTAATATAATTAGATTCAATAATAACTTTCAAAGGAGAATTGAATAACTACTTGAAGGGAAAAATTTGCAGGGCTACGGGGAAAGAGCAGGGGGAAGTGGGACTAATTGGATCGCTCTTTCAAAGAGCCGGCATATTCACAAAGGGCTGAAAGCGCACAGAAGGAGGCCAATCATTCTTATGATTCTATAATGAGGCATTGAACATTCCCATAGAAGTAAACGGGAATAAAAAGGCGACGACACAGAAACTAAAGCGGAGAAAAGCTCCAGCGCTGCGAAAATAGCTCCCAAACTATCAGAGTCCTCGGCGAAGGGCACAGGAACGCCGATTAGGACCCCCGACTATAGTCACGCGACAATTTCTACCGAGTAACCTGCCAAGATTGCACGGGTCGATTATGTAGTGCATTGTTTGCTGAAGCACGATAACTGAATGATCTATTATGAGAATCAATGAACAACTTTCAAGGTCAACAGACTAACACAATAGAGCAATCAGCAACTTAACAACAAGTACTTTGAAGTACAGTAATCCACGTTTTATGCACGCATGACTCCTAAAAGAAGGGGCAGAGGATTATTAGGACAAGTGAACAGATGCCGCCATTAACAGCAGAATATTACTAATTTTTGGTTTGCACTTCACCGATTCCATTAAACCAGAACAGGGTAGCATTCCCATATTATTTTTTCCCATCTGGCACAGCAAAGGTAGTTGGACTGGCTCCCACGCCTCAACCAAATTCTACTTTATAAAACTTGCCACTAAAAGAAAGGACTTGCATTTCTATAGCGCCTGTCACAACCTCAGGACGTCCCAAAGCGCTGCACAGCCAACGAAGTACTTTTTGAAGTGGAGTCACTGTTGTAATGTAGGAAACGCGGCAGACAATTTGCGCACAGCAAGCTCCCACAAACAGCAATGAGATAATTGCCGGGAAGAACTCCCTTGCACTTCTCCGAAATGGGATCGTTCATATCCACCCGAGGGGGCAGACGGGGCCTCGGTTTAACATCTAATCCGAAAGTGCAGCTCTCCCTCTTTCTTCACGTCTCCTGATGGTACCGTTATATTAAAAAAAAGGTTGCAGGAACAGTAACAAAACCAAACAAAGAGTAGGGGGTAGAAGGGAAAGGCTGCAACATGATCTCAAGGTTCTGCCTGTGCACTTTATGCTGCACCTGTTCCCTTTAATTGCCGCATTTTGTTACGATCACTCTCTGCTGCAGCAAAAATAACAGCAACCTCTGGCTGCAGCCCTGACAGAGTTACGTTCCAAGTGCAAAGTGTCTGTTCCTGTTTCAGTAGCTCTTCCATCTGTTTACTTTACAGCTCCAACTCCGAGATCTTCAAACTACATCAAGACTTTGTTTACCAAGTTACAGCACAGAAACTGGCCATTCGGCCCAACTGGTCCGTACCGGTGTTTATGCTCCACACGAGCCTCCGCTCAGCCCTCTTCCTCTAACCCTATCAGCATAACCTTCTATTTCCTTTCTCTCTCATGCACTTATCCAGCTTCGCCATAAATGCATCGGCACTATTCGCCCCAAACCAAACCTTGTGGTAGCGAGTTCCACATTCTCACCACTCTCTGGGTAAAGAAGTTTCTCCCGAATTCCCTAGTGTGTGTCAGCTGTGGGTAGCACACTCGCCTCCAAGTCAGAAGGTTGTGGGTTCAAGTCCCACTCCAGAGACTTAAGCACAAAAATCCAGGCCAACACTCCAGCGCAGTGCTGAGGGAGTGCCGCACTGTCGGAGGTGCCGTCTTTCAGATGAGACGTTAAACCGAGGCCCCGTCTGCTCTCTCAGGTAGACGTAAAAGATCCCACGGCCACTATTTCAAAGAAGAGCAGGGGAGTTATCCCTGGTGACATGGCCAATATTTATCCCTCAATCAACATCACTAAAACAGATTACCTGGTCATTAACACATTGCTGTTTGTGGGAGTTTGCTGTGCGCAAATTGGCTGCTGCATTTCCTACAACAGTAACTACACTTCAAAAAAAGTACCTCATTATCTGTAAAGCGCTTTGGGACGTCTGGTGGTCGTGAAAGGCGATACATACATGCAAGTCTTTCTTTCTTTCTATTGGATTTAGTAGTGGCTACCTTATATCTATGTCCCCTAGTTTCAGACTCCCCTCCACAACGTGTGAATCCACCTCAGGATTCTAGTGAAACCACTTCCAAGAGATTTGAAATATGTTGCATGTCCTTTTTGTTGTTGTTGAGGAAGGGGCAGGGGGGGTGGGGGGGGGGGGGGGGAGATGGAGAGGGTATGTGGCGATGGAGGCAGCAGCGTGTCCAAACTGGGCAGGGGGACAAGCCAGTGCTGACAAAGAGCCAGTGTTCCGTCACAGCTCAGCAAGCTTTTGCTAACTCGAGCAGGGGCTCAGTTTGATTTATTGGCAACTTCAACACCTTCGCCCCTTGATTTTAATCAGAGTTAAAAGCACCGTCAGATAGTGAGGGTTCAGGTATCCCACCAATAACAATGTTGCAGGCGGTTGACGTGAATTACCATTTACTGCATGGACACCAACGAAGAGCATGCCACGTTTTAAGTGTGTACATTTTATGATACAGGAAGCTCTTTGGTATCCGGCACCGACGGGACAGGGATGGTGCCATAGAGTCATAGAGTCATAGAGTAATACAGCACGGATAGAGGCCCTTCGGCCCATCGTGTCCGCGCCGGCCATCAAGCCCTGTCTAATCTAATCCCATATTCCAGCATTTGGCCCGTAGCCTTGTATGCTATGGCATTTCAAGTGCACATCCAAATGCTTCTTAAATGTTGTGAGGGTTTCTGCCTCCACAACCCTTTCAGGCAGTGAGTTCCAGACTCCAACCACCCTCTGGGTGAAAAAGTTCTTTCTCAAATCCCCTCTAAACCTCCCGCCCTTTACCTTGAATCTATGCCCCCTAGTTATCGACCCCTCTACTAAGGGAAAAAGCTCCTCAGCATCCATCCTATCTATGCCCCTCATAATTTTGTACACCTCAATCATGTCCCCCCTCAGCCTCCTCAGCTCCAAGGAAAACAAACCCAACCTGCCCAGTCTCTCTTCATAGCTGAAGCGCTCCAGCCCTGGTAACATCCTGGTGAACCTCCTCTGCACCCTCTCTAACGCGATCACATCCTTCCTGTAGTGTGGCGACCAGAACTGCACACAATATTCCAGCTGTGGCCTAACCAGTGTTTTATACAGCTCCATCATAACCTCCTTGCTCTTATATTCAATGCCTCGGCTAATGAAGGCAAGTATCCCATATGCCTTTTTTACCACCTTATCCACCTGTTCCGCCGCCTTCAGGGATCTGTGTACTTGCACACCCAGATCCCTCTGACCCTCCGTCTTGCCTAGGGTCTTTCCATTCATTGTGTATTCCTTTGCCTTGTTAGTCCCCCCAAAGTGCATCACCTCGCACTTTTCCGGGTTAAATTCCATTTGCCACTGTTCCGCCCATCTGACCAACCCATCTATATCGTCCTGCAGACTGAGGCTACCCTCCTCGCTATTTACCACCCTACCAATTTTTGTATCATCCGCGAACTTACTGATCATACCCTTTACATTCATATTCCAAGTCATTAATGTAGACCACAAACAGCAAGGGACCCAGCACCGATCCCTGTGGTACCCCACTGGCCACAGGCTTCCAGTCACAAAAACAACCTCGACCATCACCCTCTGCCTTCTGCCACTAAGCCAGTTTTGTATCCAATGTGCCAAGGCACCCTGGATTCCATGGGCTCTTACCTTCTTGACCAGTCTCCTGTGCGGGACTTTATCGAAGGCCTTACTGAAATCCATGTATACCACATCCACTGCGTTACCCTCATCCACACACCTAGTCACCCCCTCAAAAAATTCAATCAAATTAGTCAGACATGATCTTCCCTTGACAAAGCCATGTTGACTATCCCTGATTAATCCTTGCCTCTCCAAGTGGAGACAAATTTTGTCCCTCAGGATTTTTTCCAATAATTTTCCTACCACTGATGTTAGGCTTACTGGCCTGTAGTTCCCCGGTTTTTCCCTACTACCCTTCTTGAATAATGGTACTACATTAGCGGTTCTCCAGTCCTCTGGCACATCCCCTGTGGCCAGAGAGGTCCTGAATATGTGTTAGAGCCCCCGCAATCTCCTCCTTTGCCTCACACAGCAGCCTGGGATACATTTCATCCGGGCCTGGGGATTTATCCATTTTTAGGCCAGCTAAAACCGCCAATACCTCCCCCCGCTCGATGTTAATATGTTCGAGCATATCACAGTCCCCCCGCCCTATTTCTATGTCTACATCGTCCTTCTCCATAGTGAAAACAGACGCAAAAAATTCATTCAGAACCCCTCCTACATCTTCCGGCTCCACACACAGATTGCCACTTTTGTCCCTAATGGGCCCTATTTTTTCCCTAGTTATCCTCTTACCCTTAATATACTTATAAAACATCTTCGGATTTTCCTTTATTTTGCTTGCCAGTGTTATTTCATGGCCCCTCCTTGATCTCCTAATTTCTTTTTTAAGTATCCCCCTGCACTTTTTGTACTCCTCTAGGGCTTCCTCCGTCTTTAGCCTTTTGTATCTACCAAAAGCCCTCCTTTTTTTCCTAATCCATTCCCGTATATCCCCTGACATCCAAGGTTCCCTGTGGTTTTTGGAACCACCCTTGACCTTTACGGGAACATGTTGCCATTGTATGATCTCAATCTCCCTTCTGAAAGCCTCCCATTGCTCCGATGCGGATTTTCCTACAAGTAGCTGATCCCAGTCCATTTTGGCCAGATCCTGCCTTATCCTATTAAAATCGGCCTTCCCCCAATTTAGAACCTTTATTTCCGGCCCATCCCTGTCCTTTTCCATGGCCACCTTAAATCTTACCATATTATGGTCACTATCACCAAAGTGCTCACCTACTAGCACTTTTTCCACTTGGCCGGCCACATTCCCTAGAATTAGGTCCAGTACCGCCCCCTCTCTTGTAGGACTTTCTACATGCTGGCTCAAAAAGCTCTCCTGGATGCACTTTAAGAATTCTACACCCTCTGAGCCTTTCACACTCTGACTATCCCAGTTAATATTGGGGAAGTTGAAATCCCCCATTATTATTACCCTATTATTTGCACATTTCTCTGAGATTTGCCTACATATCTGTTCCTCTATCTCCCCCGGTTGATTAAAAATTCCGGATGATAGAGAGGGTTATCTACACTTCTCTCCCCTTTCTAGTCGTTGGCATATCTTGATTTTCTGTTTTAAAGTTAACACCACTCTCTTCCTTTTGCTTGGACCAACTTTTGGGAATTCCATAATGCAAGATGGGGAGATAGTTCACGATAAAGATGGAGAGACACACAGAAAAATGGTGGATCAGAAGAGACTACCGGCAGCGCGGGAGAGTCAGGCTCCTGTTATTGAGGTGTTCCGACTTCCGACAGCGCCAAGAAGCCAAGTAGTGGCAGTTTGGAGAACTACCCCCACTGACTAACTCGGCCACCGCGGGAGACTCAGACTCGGACTCGGACACATTCCCGGTTATTGAGGTGTTGTTTTTGGAGTATGAATTTTGCCGGTTAATAGAGAATTCCGGATATTTAGGTGCCGTTTAAACGAGAGTTTCCTGTAGTCTCCATTCCCTTCCACAGAAGTCTCATCCCTAGAAGGTACAGTCATCGAACAAACTCTAGTGTCCGTCGAGGCTGGGCTTGGAATCTGGTTTCACTGAATGGAGAGAAACCTCTAATATGAACAATTATCCCAACAAACATTCAATCCATCTTACAGGACTATGAAACAGAAACAAGTGCAGCTCATGCATACGGAGGATCCAGTTACAACTGTTTATTCCGATTACAATGACCTCAGGAGCAACAGAGTTACGATCAGGCCTTTGGCTAGTAACAGCCCAGTTACGTGGCTCACCCAAGTACTGAAGTTGGGAAGCTGCTCTACTCTGATGCCCAAGGCTTTGAGGGCCGTATTAACGGGGCTTGGGGCTTCACGTGGACATCATCGCTTCACTGCACTGGTACCAGCCATCCTCTTGATTTGAGTAAAACTAACCAATTCATGCTGAGTTATGAATCCTTAGAGCAGAGAAGGCCAAGAGGAGATTCGATAAAGGCGTTTCAAATCATGAAAGGTTTAGATCGAGTAAATAAAGAGAAACTGTTTCCAACGGCTGAGGGGTCGATAACCAGAGGGCACAGATTTAAGGCGATTGGCAAAAGAACCAGAGGCGACATGAGGAAAAACTTTTTTACGCAACGAGTGGTTAGGATTTGGAATGCGCTGCCTGATAGGGTGGTGGATACAGATTCAATAGTAGCCTTCAAAAGGAAATTGGATAAATACTTGAAGGAGAAAAAATTGCAGGGATATGGGGAAAGAGCGGGGGAGTGGGACTGACTGGATTGCTCTTCGAAAGAGCTGGCGCAGACTCGATGGGCCGAATGGCCTCCTTCTGTGCTGTATCATTCTTTGATTCCCCCAAGGATCTTTCCTTGGCTCATTCTTCTTCCTCATCTACATGCTGGCCTTTGGCAACATCATCTGAAAACATGGGGTCAGCTTTCACACGTGCGCTGTGGACACCCAGCTCTAGCTCTCCACCACCTCTCGTGACCCCTCCACTGTCTCTACCAGGCTGCTTTTTTGATGGCCGTAATTTCCTCCAACCCAAACTCTGGGAAGACCAACGCCATCACCTTTTGGCCCCCCCCCAGCACAAACTCCGCACCCACACCACCATCCTTGGCTACTGTCTTCGCTGAACCAGACTGTAACCTTCTCTGACAATAGCAAAATACTGCGGATGCTGGAAATCTGAAATAACAACAGGAAGTGCTGGAGACACTCAGCAGGTCAGGCAGCATCGAGGAGAGGGAGAGAAACAGAGTCAACGTTTCGGGTCGAAGGGTTCGGTTTCTCTCTCCTCGATACTGCCCGACTTGCTGAGTGTTTCCAGCACTTCCTGTTGTTATTTTCTAACCTTCTCTTCCTATTCAACCCCAAGACGAGCTTCCAACTCCATATCCCCTCCGTCACAAAGACCACCTAAATACCGGTGCCTACCTTCGCCCCCTACCTAATCCCATCTGCAGCTGAAGCATTCATTCATGCCTTTATCATCTTCAGACTCAATAATGTGAAAAGGCCAGCATGCAAGCAGAGAGAGAGAGAGAGAGAGAGAGAAAGAGAAAGAGAGAGAGAGAGAGAAAGCAAGGGTGAGATTGATTCAACCCATGATCCTGGCCTGAATTTTAAACTGGCGAGAGGGCCATCTGCTAATCCAATGTACCTCATCTGCTCCCATCCAAAGAAAATGCTACGTGCATGTATCCAGGATCTTGGAGCACCGTGCTTGTGCTCACAGCAGGGCGGAACGTTGTGTTACTCCAAAAATTCATTGCTCAAGAGGACTGTTTGCAGAGACGCAAAACATTTGTGGGCGAAAAATATTTCATTCCGTAGTTTAAATGGAGAATCCGCTGGAGGTCACGAGTTCTTTAATCTAATGAGAATCGGAGATACTTCAAGCAAGAAGGGACAGCAGCGATTCTGAAAGCTGGTGTAATTCTTACTTGAAAAAGTTAAAATTTGCACATAAATAGCAATAATTTAATTAACCAGATAATCTGATTTTTTATTAGTAGTGTTGGTTGAGAGATAAATGTTGGCCAGGGCACTGGGAGGGCTATGGGGAAAGAGCAGGGGGGAGTGGGACTAATTGGATAGTTCTTTCAAAGAGCACGACGGGCCGAATGGCCTCCTTCTGGGCTGTACGATTCTCTGATGCTTTGAAATTCACGCCTAGCAACGTGAATACAACACAAGGTGTTACGGGTGGTATTTTAGGACCCTCTTATGCATAAACAAGACAAACCATTATTGTGTATGAATGGTCGGGGAAGAAACAAGGGACGTGCAAGTCAAAAGTGAAGTTGGAATTGCCATTTGTAATCTCGAGCTACCGGTGTAATGAAAGTGTTAAATTTGGATTAATTTTAACCACAGAAAAAGATTAGCTGGAGCAAACTATTTTTTCCTATCCCACAGGTTTATCTGTGTTGCGCTCATCAAATCCCAATTTCTGGGAGCTCCAACACAAGCACTTGAGGTATAATTAAGTTAAAAAAAGAAATGTTTTATTCGTTCCTGGGATGTGGGTGTCGTTGGCAAGGCCGGCGTTTATTGCCCATCCCTAATTGCCCTTCAGAAGAAGGTGGTGGTGAGCCGCCTTCTTGAACCGCTGCAGTCCGTGTGGTGAAGGTACTCCCACAGCGCTGTTAGGGAGGGAGTTTCAGGATTTTGACCCAGCGGCGATGAAGGAACGGCCGATATATTTCCAAGTCAGGATGGTGTGTGACTTGGAGGGGAACCTTGGGGGTGGTGGTGTTCCCGTTTGGCATTCAGCCAGGGATCCTGCTGCTGATCACTCACTTGATCAGCTGCTTACGGCCAAGAAAGTACCTTTGAGGTGTGGTCACTGTTGTAATGTAGGAATATTGGCCTAATCCTATATATATAAAAATGTTATCGTACAATTCCTGAAGGGGTAGGCTCCTAAAACATCAGCCACTGCTGCTTTGTAACTGCCTGACAACCTGGCCAAGGACATGCTCCTGGCATATGTAGAAACGCCCTTTAATTTTTAATAAACCACTCCACGCCCAGTCTCTTGCTACAACCAGGCCACCTTTGTATGTAATGTTTTGTCTGCTAACACTCCTGTGAAGGGCCTTGTGAAGTTTTTAATATGTTAAAGGCACCATAAAAATGCAAGTTGTTGCTGTAATAATCCACTTGCCTGGATGAGTGCAGCTCCAACAACACTCAAGAAGCTCAACATCATCCAGGACAAAGCAGCCCGCTTGATTAGCACCCCATCCACCACCTTAAACATTCACTCCCTCCACCACCGGTGCACCGTGGCTGCAGTGTGTACCATTTACAAGATGCACTGCAGCAACTCGCCAAGGCTTCTTCGGCAGCACCTCCCGAACCTGCAACCTCATCCACCTAGAAGGACAAGGGCAGCAGGCGCATGGGAACACCACCACCTCCAAGTTCCCCTCCAAGTCACACACCATCCTGACTTGGAAGTATATCGCCGTTCCTTCATTGTCACTGGGTCACAATCCTGGAACTCCCAACCTAACAGCACTGTGGGAGTATCTTCACCACACGGACTGCAGCGGTTCAAGAAGACAGCTCACCACCACCATCTCATGGACAACTTGGGATGGGCAATAACTGGTGGCCTAACCAGCGACACCCACATCCCATGAACAAATTTTTTTAAAGTACCGTACTGAGGGAGTGCTGCACTGTCGGAGGTGCTGTCTTTCGGATGAGACGTTAAACCCAGGCCCTGTCTGCTCTCTCAGGTGGACGTAAAAGATCCCACGGCCACTATTCAAAGAAGAGCAGGCGAGTTCTCCCGGTGTCCTGGCCATCATTTATACCTCAACCAACATCATTAAAAACTGATTATCTGGTCATGATCACATTGCTGTTTGTGGGATCTTGCTGTGCCCAAAATGGCTTCTTTGTTTCTTACATTACAATGACTACACTTCAAAAGTACTTCCATTTGGGACGTCCTGAGGTTGTGAAAGGTGCTACAGAAATGCAAGTCTTTCATTCTTTCTTACCCCTTACTTTCCAGAAATGGTCACTAACTTGTCCTCACCTGACTTCTAGACACATGTACTTCCAGCAGGGGTCACTTCAGGAGCAGGGACCTTGGCCAGTCTTTCCCACCCGTAACCCAGGGACAGTAACTCCGCAGAAAGGGATCAAACCTGGAACAGACAGGAATCAAACTTGGTACGGCTCAGCTATTCACTGGAGATACTTATTCTGCCGTTTCCAATTTGGAATCTCTATGCCAGAATCTCTTTACCTGTGGCAGATCTCTTGTAGGAGCATAGGAACAGGAGGAGGCCATTCAGCCCCTCGAGCCTGTTTCACCATTTAATTAGATCATGGCTGATCGGAATCTTAACTCCATCTAACCGCCTTGGTTCCGTAACCCTTAATACCCGTTGCTGAACAAATATCCATCAATCTCAGTTTCGAAAGCTTCAACTGACCCATAGCTTCAACAGCTTTTTTGGGGGGGGGGAAGAGTTCCAGATTTCCACTACCCTTTGTGTGAAGAAGTGCTTCCTGACATCACCATTGAATGGCCTGGCTCTAATTTTAAGGTTATGCCCCCTTGTTCTGGACTCCCCCCACCAGAGGAAATAGTTTCCATCTAACTTACCTGAAACAAAAAGCGTTCTTGTGACCCCCTTAAACTTGTGCACATCACACCTAGTAATGACAACCTCTTAAAGTAAGCTCCTCTCTGTCAACTAATCATCATAATTTCAAGGGGGATGGAGTATAAAAATAGGGAAGTCTTGCTAGAACTGTACAAGGTGCTGGTGAGATCACACCTGGAGTACTGCGTACAGTTTTGGTCTCCTTATTTAAGGAGGGATATACTTGCATTGGAGGCAGTTCAGAGAAGGTTCACTATATTGATTCTGGGATGAGGAGGTTGACTTATGAGGAAAGGTTGAGCAGGTTGGGCCTATACTCATTGGAGTTTAGAAGAGTGAGAGGGGATCTTATTGAAACATAAGATTCTGAGGGGGCTTGACAGGGTAGATGCAGAGAGGTTGTTTTCCCTCGTGGGGGAATCTAGAACTAGGGGGCATAGTTTCAGAATAAGGGGTCACCCATTTAAGATGGAGATGAAGAGGAATTTCTTCTCTCAGAGGGTCGTGAATCTTTGGAATTCTCTACCCCAGAGAGCTGTGGAGGCGGAGTCATTGAATATATTCAAGGCTGAGATTGACAGATTTTTGAAAGGTAAGGGAGTCAAGGGTAATGGGGAGCGGGCAGGGAAGTGGATTGAGGCCAAGATCAGGTCTTATTGAATGGCGGAGCAGGCTCAAGGGACGGAATGGCCTATTCCTGCTCCTACTTCTTATGTTATGTTCGTTTTTGGTACAACTAGCTTGGCAAACCCAGCACACGACTGAGAAAGCTGCATTGTTGGAGATGTTGCCTTCAGGTGAAATATTAAAGCTATGCCCCCATACCCCGTTCCCCTGCCCCCCCCCCCCCAATCTTATCGTGTGGTTCTCGTGGACATTAAAGATTCCAGTGGCACGACTCAAAGATAATCAGGGGGTTATCCCGGTGTCCCGGCCAACAATCCTCCTTCAGCCAACACCACCCAAGCATTGATTAACCGGTCGTTAATCTCAGTGCTCTTTGTGGAATCTTCCTGTGCCAAAATGGCTGCCACAATTGCCGACATAACAATCACCGCACTTCAAAGTAATTCACTGTAAGAGGTCATAAGGCTCTATGTAAAGGCAAATGACAAGCTCGTCTCCACACAACGTCCTGTCGTGTGACCGCATTATACAGTGTGGGACATTCATCACAACGACAACTTGCATTTACAGAATGCCTTTAATGCAGTAAAACGTCCCACGGCGCTTCACAGGACGGTTATCATAATAAAATTTGACACCGAGCCACATAAGGAGAAATTAGGGCAGGTGACCAAAAGCTTGGTCAAAGAGGTAGGTTTTAAGGAGCGTCTTAAAGGAGGAAAGAGAGGTAGAGAGGTGGAGAGGTTTGGGGAGGGAATTTCAGAGCTTAGGGCCTAGGCAACAGAAGGCACGGCCACCAATGGTTGAGCGATTAAAATCGGGGATGCTCAAGAGGCCAGAATTAGAGGAGCGCAGATATCTTAGGAGGTTGTGGGGCTGGAGGAGATTACAGAGATAGGGAGGGGCGAGGCCATGGAGGGATTTGAAAACAAGGATGAGAATTTTAAAATCGAGGCGTCGCTTAACCGGGAGCCAATGTAGGTCAGCGAGCACAGGGGTGATGGGTGAACGGGACTTTTTGCGAGTTAAGACACAGGCAGCCGAGTTTTGAATGACCTCAAGTTTACGGAGGGTAGAACATGGGAGGCCGGCCAGGAGTGTGCTGGAATAGTCCAGCCTCGAGGCAACAAAGGCATGGATGAGGGTTTCAGCAGAAGATGAGCTGAGGCAAGGGCGGAATCGGGCGATGTTACGGAGGTGGGAATAGGCGGTCTTTGTTATGCTGCAGATGTGTGGCCAGAAGCTCATTTCAGGGTCAAGTATGACACCAAGGTTGCGAACAGTCTGGTTCAACCTCAGACAGATGCTAGGGAGAGGGATGAAGATGTGCAAAGGAACCCGGTTGAATCCCTTGTTTCAGCAATATATATATACATTATAATAGAGTAAAACACAGTGACAGATCAAAGAGTCACGTGCAGCAGCACAGTGAAGGATATTCTTCCACAATGGACAATCTACAGAGTAAAGCTACTTTGTCATTTCAGTCTTTGTTTCTTTTTAATAAAACCTCAAAAGCAGTCAACCTATTGTATAAAAGTACATGACTGGGATCAGTAGTTTTGAAAGAACGCCACATGAAGCAGGACTCACTGTAATCGGAGTCAATCTCCCAGCAAACTACTGAACCTGGTTATGTATCCTTGACAAGCACTTATACAAAGCAGGATCTATGGTTGCTGTATAGGTTAGAGTCCAGATCCCAATCTGGACTGGTGCGTGCAGCTCTGATGACCTAACCACAGGAAGGATATTTCTGCCTTTGAGAGGGTAGAGAGACTGGACAGGCTGGGGTTGTTTTCCTTGGAGCAGAGAAGGCTGAGGGGGGACCTGATTGAGGTGTACAAAATTATGAGGGGCATAGATAGGGTAGATAGAAAGGAACTTTTCCCCTTAGTAGAACTCACTGCCTGAAAGGGTGGTAGAGGCAGGCACCCTCACAACATTCAAGAAGCATTTAGATGAGCACTTGAAATGCCATAACATACAAGGCTACGGACCAAGTGCTGGAAAATGGGATTAGAATAGACAGGGCTTGAAGGGCCTGTCTCTGTGCTGTATAACTCTATGACTCTATGAGAGAGAGAGAGAGAGAGAGGCAATGAAAGTGATTGCAGGTATCTGGATTTAAGTTATTAGAAAAAGCTAAGGATTTTGGCCTTGTTTTCTTTGCAAAAGAAACCCAAAAGTGACTTAATTGAAGGCTTTATGAAAGGAACCGACAAAACTGATTCATGGAATATAGATTTACGGTGACAAATGGCTCAAATGCCCAGACGTTAAGAATAAGGAGGAGAAATTAGGTGGTAATTTTTGCACCCAGAGTGATTGATAGTTATGGAAGAGATTACCAGGGAAATTGATCCATTAAAAAGGGACAGGCTAATTCAATCTAATGACTTCTTCTGGTCCTAAAAAAAAACTATTATCAGAATACCATTAACAGAGATTGAACACAGGATCCTAACAAAAGACTTGCATTTCTATAGCGCCTTTCACGATCACCAGACGTCCCAAAGCGCCTTACAGCCAATGAAGTACTTTTTGAAGTGTAGTCACTGTTGTAATGTAGGAACCGAGGCAGCCAAGTTGTGCACAGCAAGCTCCCACAACCAGCAGTGTGATAATGACCAGTTGTTTGAGAGATTAATTGAGAGATAAATATTGGCCCAGGACACCGGGGATAACTCCCCTGCTCTTCTTCAAAATAGTGCTATAGGATCTTTTATGCCCACCCTAGGGGGTAGACGGGGGCCTCGGTTTAACGCCTCATCCGAAAGACGGCACCTCTGACTGTGCAGCGCTCCCTCAGCACTGCATTGGAGTGTCAGCCTAGATTTTTGCGCTCAAGTCTCTGGAGTGGGGCTTGAACGCATGACCTCCTAACTCAGAGGCGAGGGTGCTACCCACTGAGCCCCGGCTGACCCACCTAAATCTCAAAAGGGAAAGCCTGCACTCTCACTGGTGTCTCTTAATCCTCCCTTGCTCACGGTTTCTATGGTTTAGAATTAAGAGCCAAGTAAATAACTTATTTGTGTCTCTGCATCCTTGCCTCCGAGTCAGGAGGTTGTGGGTTCAAGGGACGCTCCAGAGACTTGAGCACATGATCTAAACTGATACTGCGGTGCAGTACGGGGGGGCGGGCATGCTGCATTGTCGGAGGTGCTGTCTTTCGGATGAGAAATTAGAAACAGATTTAGAAAAACAGCAGTAGTAGGCCATTCGGCCCTTCGAGCCTGCTCCGCCATTGAGTATGATCATGGCTGATCCTCTATCTCAATACCATATACCCCCTCTCTCCCCATACCCCTTGATGCCTTTTGTGTCTAGAAATCTATCTATCTCCTTCTTAAATATATTCAGTGACTTGGCCTCCACAGCCTTCTGTGGTAGAGAATTCCACAGGTTCACCACCCTCTGAGTGAAGAAGTTTCTCCTCATCAAATTACTGAGGTCCGACCACTTTTTTTTTTTTTTTTTTTTAAAGTGGATGTAAAAGATCCTATGGCAGTATTCGAAGAGGAGCGGGAGAGTCATAGAGCACAGAAGGAGGCCATTCAACCCACTGTCTCTGTGCCGGCTCGGTGAAGAGCTATCCAATTAGTCCCACTGCCCTGCTCTTTCCCCATAGCCCTCCCAGTATTCTGGCCAACATTTCTCTCTCAGCCAACACTACTAATAATAATCAGATTATCTGCACTCACCTACATTACAACTGTGACTCCACTTCAAAAAATAATTGGCTGTGAAACACTTTGGGATTTCCTGAGGATGTGAAAGGAGTGTTCATTCAGCAAAAAAAAATGCATTAAAAATTATTCAATATTCTCTTTTATTTGTACAAGTCATCTACTTTATTCCCCAACTGTTTACAGATTACACAGTCCATTCCACAACAAGAGGAAAAACAACTGGATATATCTAAAGGCAGAAGGACCTTTAGGCAATATTGTAGAGCCAATTCTTGAAGCAACTCTACAATGTAGAAGCTCTAGCACCTTGAGGCAAATGGGACTATTGAGAATGAAGTGCCACATTCAGATGATGACTATTCCCCTTCAACGAACATGCAAGGTGAAATGTCAGGTAAGAGGTGTCAGGTAAACAGCACAAACTGTTGCGGCAGTTCCGCGCTTCAGAGACGGGTCAAATGGCTTCATAATCTGGTCATTAAGATCAAGCGAGACCTCTCCCTGCCAACTTAAGCAGGAGATTCCCTCCAAGGAGGTACCACAGTTTCACAATTAACACATCAACTCAAAGGCAAAGTAAAAATAGAATGATCAACTCTGGAGAGTTTAAAAATTGAATTCTTGGTTAAAGTTCAACACTGCTGAGTTTCAATCCATATTTTAATGTTTCTAAATTATTTCTATATGTCTTTATAGAATATCTCCTTTCCCCAGGAAAGGGAGCAGCCACATAAGCCAATTCCAAACACGAGAGATACACGAAGAGGTTGGCTCACAGTCAATGTTCCCTGATTAATAATTGATCGCCATAGGCTTCCTATATGTTTTGAGGGGAAAATTAAATAATTAAGGGGGATGGGATTAACCCATGCACTTTCGTGTCAGCTGTGGCTCAGTGGGTAGCACCCTCGTCTCTCGAGTCAGAAGGTTGTGGGTTCATAGTCCCACTCCAGGGGCTTGAGCACATAAAGCTAGGTTGACACTCCCAGTGCAGTGCTGAGCGAGTGCTGCACTGTCAGAGGTGCTGTCTTTCAGATGAGACGTTAAACCAAGGCCCTGTCTGCTCTCAGGTGGACGTAAAAGATCCCACGGGCACTATTTCGAAGAAGAGCAGGGAAGTTCTCCCCGGTGTCCTGGCCAATATTTATCCCTCAACCAACATCACTAAAACAGATTATCTGATCATTAGCACATTGCTGTTTTGTGGGACCTTGCTGTGTGCAAATTAGCTGCCGCATTTCCCACATTACAACAGTGACTCCACTTCAAAAGTTCTTCATTGGCTGTAAAGCGCTTTGAGACATCGCGTGGTCGTGAAAGGCGCTATATAAATGCAAGTCTGTCTTTTCTTCTTTTAACTTGGTCCACTTATTATCTGGTTTATAAAAGAGTCAAAAGGCAGTGTGGTGGGACCCGGTCATCTTCCACCAGTCTTCGCTGTGGAATGGTGTGCAGTTGTAAGGATAGAAAGAAAGACTTGCATTTCTATAGCGCCTTTCACGACCTCAGGACATCCCAAGGTGTTTTACAGTCACTGAAGTACTTTTGAAGTGTCGTCACTGCTGCAATGTAAGGACGCCAAAAAGAAAAAGAGAGGGGTTGCAAAACCGGAGACAAGAACATGCTGCGTGATGTACAACGATGGCCGAACTTGATTTGACCATTCGGCACAATCATTTAAATCTCAATTTAATCATTTAAATTTCAGCCCATTGAGGGGTATGCTAACGTACAAGTAAGTCTAATTAGTGTTGGATATTTCATTTTAAGCTGAATTATTTTCTTAATGTTTCCTTCATTACAACAGTGACTACACTTCAAAAAGCACCTCATGGGCTATAAATGCGCTTTGTGAGATGTCTTGGGTTGTGAAAGGTGCTATAGAAATGTAAGTCTTTCTGTATAACAATGGAATGTTATGAATCATATTCCCATACATAGATAACATTGTTCAATCCCATTCTGCCCGAACCCATTCTAGGGAAAAATTTAAGATCACAAACAGCCTTCAGACCATCAATTCGCCTGGTCCAATGATCAGATACAACATGCTTCGCGCATCCGTTGCATTTAATATTTTAAGTACAAGTCGTCAGAACTAAACTCACAACCTGGCGTAGTAAAGAAGCAAAAAAAAATCTTTCAATGATACCGTGTTATGTAACTAAAAATGTTAATGAACAGAAGGCAAGAAGGACACCTACCGTGAAACAGATGCCGCCTTTTGCTCTATAATAAAGAGGAGCGTTCTTGCTCACCTTGCTGTGCCTTTCAGAATGGTCTAAAATAAAAATCCAACTCCGCTTACCTCTGGTTTACAACACAGCTGGGACTAAATCGGATGATTGCGCCTCTCCTCGCTTGTGGGTTTTTCTTTTATGACCTAATAAAAACCCAGGAGTGTTTTGGAGCTGTAAAGACCAGGTGTGATTCAGCGACCGTGCTGCCCGAGAGTGAATATCACAGGTGCGAGAGCAGTGTCCCCACCACCAATATATCAGGTTTCCAGCGTGTGAAGGCTTGAAAGGAATTCAGTAATGTGAGTTGACTGCAGTAAAAATTCCACCTGAATTCGACAGTACAGCTACCCAGTGAGGCTCGCTTAAAAAAAATAGTATTTGGTACCAGCTCAGAATTAGATACCAGGGCTTTTCCAAGTGGACATGACTTAGCCATAGAGTCATAATGGCATAGGAGGCCATTCGGCCATCGAGTCCGTGCCGGCTCTCTGAAGAGCAATCCAGTCAGTCCCATTCCCCCGCTCTATCCCCATAGCCCTGCAAGTTTATTTCCCTCAAGTGCTTATCCAGTCTCCGCTTGAAAACATTGAGTGTCTCCGCTTCCATCACTTCGTCAGCAGGGAGTTCAAGGTCCTCACTGTTAGATCCGTGTATCTTGATGTTGTGTCCTTCAATAATTAGACAACAACTGCAGGGAACGATTCAACAGGTGTTTACTGAATGAGGGTTACTCTAGAACTAATTGTACAGATCACTACTCAGGGTTTATATACAGGTGTGGTCACTGCCGGTACTACAGTATACAGGAGCTGTAAAAAGTAGTTCTCCCCTTAAGGGTACATACATTACACTCACCACTCGCGTAAAAAAGTTTTCCTCACATCCCCCCCTGTATCTCTTGCCCAAAACCTTAAATCTGTGTCCCCTAGTCCTTGTACCATCAACCAGTGGGAACAGCCTTTCCCCGACAAGCCTATCCAAACCCGTCATAATCCTGTACACCTCTATCAAATCACCCCTCAACCTCCTTTGCTCTAATGAAAACAAATCCAGATTCTCCAACCTGTCCTTGTAGCTAAGATCCCCCATCCCCGGAACCATTCTGGTAAATCTCCTCTGCACCCTCTCAAGGGCCTTCACATCCTTCCTAAAGTGTGGTGACCAGAACTGGACACAATACTCCAGTTGTGGCCTAACCAGCGCTTTATAAAGGTTCAGCATAACTTCTCTACTTTTGTACTCAATACCTCTATTTATGAAACCCAAGGTCCCATATGCTTTGCTAACCACTCTCAATATGTCCCGCCACCTTCAGGGACCTATGCACATTAACTCCCAGGTCCCTCTGTTTAAATGATTTAATTCTCCTGTCATGCCTGGGTAAGGGAACTACTGGTACGGACTGCATTTCATAAAGTGTTGCAAACTCATAATCACCTTTATAGATTCCAGCCATTCTTTATGAAACCATTTCAAGTGGTATCCCATCTGACATACCTACACAATGGAGATCATCTAGTGCGGTGGAATCTCCCATGTTTCTTCTGTTGGGTAGATTCCACAGTAACAACAGTAACTTGCATTTATGTAGCGCCTTTGACATAGTAAAACATCCCAAGGCGCTTCACAGGAGTGTTAGCAACCAGAATTTGGCACCGACCCACATAAGGAGATACTAGGCCAGGTGACCAAAAGCTTGGTCGAAGAGGTAGGTTTTAAGGAGTGTCGTAAAAAGGAGGAGAGAGGTAGAGAGGTTTGGGGGGGGGGGGGGGGGGGGGAATTCTAGAGCTTAGAGCCCAGGCAGCTGAAGGCACGGCCACCAATGTTGGAGCGATTAAAAATCGGGGATGTTTGAAACCAGAATTGGAGGAGCGCAGAGATCTCTGAGGGTTGTAGAGCTGGAGGAGGTTGTAGAGATAAGGAGGGGAGAGGCCATGGAGGGTTTTGAAAACAAGGGATCAGGTAAATGTACTGTAACTCTGTCTCCTCGGCATCTTGTTGCATTGGCTCATCAACAAGTTGAGGCACCTCACCAACAGTCCCTGAAGCCTTTGGAGTGCTACGACCTCAGGTATGAAACTCACGGATTCAAAAGCCATTGCCGATACTCCGCCATCCTACTCGAACCGCTTGGCTCATAGACTTCTTTTACCAACACAGAGAAAACAAACACCCATAAATTTTAACATGGCAAACAGCTGCTTGTACATTTTTACCTTCGTAAGAAACACTATAAAATAGTCGAAAGCTCCCAAAAAGTAGAGGTCACAAGGCAAGTTTAGGTGAAGAAGGTTCCTTGGCCTATTTGATTTCGTCCTTCCAGATTACTTTCAGCTTCAACACCCAGCTAAGCAAGTAGATTGGACCTCGCTTTCATGTCTCATCCAAAAGAAGCATCTTTTTCCGATTCAGAATTCTGTTGGTTTTACTGTGGCTCAGTGCCAACAATCTGGCCTGTGAGCCAGAAGGTTGCGTGGGGTTCAAGTCCCACTCCAGAGTCTTGAGCACATAATCTAAACTGACACTCCCAGTGTGGTACTGTAGACACTGCCGTCTTTCAGGTGAGAAATTAAACCGAGGCCCCGTCTGCTCTCTCAGGTGGACGTAAAAGATCCCACGGGCACTATTTTGAAGAAGAGCAGGGGGAGTTCTCCCCAGTGTCCTGGGGCCAATATTTATCCCTCAACCAACATCACTAAAAGCAGATTATCTGGTCATTATCACACTGCTGCTTGTGGGAGTTTGCTGTGTGCAAATGGGGTGACGTGGTTCCACTACAACAGTGACTACACTTCAATAGTACTTCATTGGCTGCAACGCTCTTTGGGAACATATCCTTCTATTCCCGAAGTCATGAAAGGCGTGTATAAATGCAAGTCTTTCTTTTTTACCTGCACAAAATCGAGGCGATTGTTGAAATGCTGCTGTTTAATGTCCATTATATAACCACCAACAACAGCAACAACTGCATTTATATAACGCTTTTAATGCAGTAAAACATCCCAAGGTGCTTCATGCAAAACATATCATGTTATAAATATTTAAGAAAAAGCCTTGCGACTGGAATTTTGGATTCTTTCCCATAAGATAGAAGGGAAAAGCCGAGGTGGAACGTCTCGGGGTGTCCTCGACCATCTCTTTGTGACTGATTTTGCATTGGCCAAATGCCAAGCATCAGCCTCCCCGTTTTAGCTGGATGTGATGTTCGGCAACCAAAGACAGAACGTTTCATAGCAGAATATATTACCGTCAGTGTCAACGTGTCGGGCTGAACAGCAGCTTCCAGCTTATACCTGGAAACAAAATAAGCTATATGGAAACAATTCAGCTTTGCGAGAACCATTTAAAAAAATGATTGCAATGGTTTGGTTTAATCAACTTAAAAATAGCATGAAATTGGAGATGCGTTTCAAAGGCTTTATTTTGGATTATGCTACGGTAGAATTACATAGAATCTACAGCAAAGAAATAGGCCACTCGGCCCCACAGGTCCGTGCCGGTGTTTATGCTCCACACGAGCCTCCTCCCACCTTCTTCATCTGACCCCATCAACATGTGAGGTTATTCACTTTGGTAGGAAGAATAGAAAAACAGAATATTTTTTAAATGGTGAGAAACTTTCAAATGTTGGTGTTCAGAGAGATTTGGGTGTCCTCGTGCAAGAAACACAGAAAGCTAGCATGCAGGTACAGCAAGCAATAAGGAAGACAAATGGCCTGTTGGCCTTTATTGCAAGGGGGTTGGAGTATAAGAGTAAGGAAGTCTTGCTACAATTGTACAGGGCCTTGGTGAGACCACACCTGGAGTACTGGGCACAGTTTTGGTCTCCATATCTAAGGAAGGATATAGTTGCCTTGGAGGCAGTGCAACGAAGGTTCACTAGATTGATTCCTGGGATGAGAGGGCTGTCCTATGATGAGAGATTGAGTAGATTAGGCCTAAACTCACTGGAGTTTAGAAGAATGAGAGGTGATCTCATTGAAACATACAAGATTCTGAAGGGGATTGACAGGGTAGATGCTGAGAGGTTGTTTCCCCCTGGCTGGAGTGTCTAGAACTAGGGGGGCAGAGTCTCAGGATAAGGGGTCGGCCATTTAAGACTGAGATGGAGGAGGAATTTCTTCACTCAGAGGGTTGTGAATCTTTGGAATTCTCTGCCCCAGAAGGCTGTGAATGCAGAGTCTTTGAGTATATTCAAGGCTGAGATCGATAGATTTTTGGACTCTCGGGGAATCGAGGGATATGGGGATCAGGCGGGAAAGTGGAGTTGAGGTCGATGATCAGCCATGATCTTATTGAATGGCGGAGCAGGCTCGAGGGGCCGTATGGCGGAGCAGGCTCGAGGGGCCATATGGCGGAGCAGGCTCGAGGGGCCGTATGGCGGAGCAGGCTCGAGGGGCCGTATGGCGGAGCAGGCTCGAGGGGCCGTATGGCGGAGCAGGCTCGAGGGGCCGTATGGCGGAGCAGGCTCGAGGGGCCGTATGGCGGAGCAGGCTCGAGGGGCCGTATGGCGGAGCAGGCTCGAGGGGCCGTATGGCGGAGCAAGCTCGAGGGGCCGTATGGCGGAGCAGGCTCGAGGGGCCGTGTGGCCGACTCCTATTTCTTATGTTCTTATGTTCTAACATAACCTTCCATTCCTTTCTCCCTCAAGCACTTATCTAGCTTCCCCTTAAATGCGTCTATGATATCCGCCTCAAAGGTGACTGCACTCCAAGAGTACTTCACTGGCTGTAAAGCACTTGGAGACATCCGGTGGTCGTGAAAGGCGCTATAGAAATGCAAGTCTTTCTTTTTTTTTCTTTCAACCACTCCCTGTGGCAGCGAGTTCCACGGTTCTAACCAGTCTCTGGGTGAAGAAGTTTCTCCCGAATGTACAGAAAACCATTTGGGCAGTTTAGGTAACACCTGAAATGTACTTTTAAAACTGGAGCAGACCCACTGCAGCGTAAAGGTAGCACAGTCTGGAGCGCGCGCTCCTCCTGAGTAACTACAATCAATGGTTTTACAGTTCTCAGTTTTAAGACAGTTGGAATGATGTAACAGAGTCTAAAAGCATCGTGTCAAGATGACCTCTGGCAATTATAGACTACTTTCACTTTTAACTCAAAACTGCAATGCAGCATGGATAACCGCGAAGGAGTTGTCAACTCCAACACTCCATTTTTATTTTCAAATAGCAAAAGTCAGCCTTTAGGGCTTAATTAAGTCAAGGCATCATTATCCATTTCAGAACTTTATTTGTTTAAAAAGCAGATTTATGTCTCGTGTTGAAAGTGTGCTGGCGTGGAATACACTGCGAATGAAAGAACCATCAGCGATTCTGAGCATTTATGTAGTTTTACCGAATACAAGCCAGCATGAGAGAATAATTTCCATACGTTAATAAATGACAAAGTATACGTGCCATTCACAAGTTGAACTGGAATTAGATGTAGCCAGAAAAATAAAATGCTACGATAGCAGTTTAAAAAAAAAGTGTTTTCTTCTCACTTGCTCTCGTTTTCACACTTTCAGTGGCCACTGACCATCCAACAAACTCCCCAGCCACGTGCATCATTATCCCAACAACAGCTGACAAGTCTACGAACACCATCGCTACTGGGCGATGATTAGCGAACGGATGACAGGATTCCAGTAAGGGAATCTCACCAACGTCACTGCTATGGAGTTGTTGGTTTTCTCG
The DNA here is from genome assembly GCF_052327205.1 of Somniosus microcephalus. Taxonomy (NCBI): domain Eukaryota; kingdom Metazoa; phylum Chordata; class Chondrichthyes; order Squaliformes; family Somniosidae; genus Somniosus; species Somniosus microcephalus. The sequence goes on from NC_141009.1 coordinate 10,480,090, forward strand.
TTTGGAGTCATGTGTCACACCAGTAAGCGGACCTCTCGCCCCCTACGATCCGGAGCGTAAATTTTACTGTCCAAATAGCTCGTTAAACAACCGCGTGACCTGAGGATTGCAACGTGGAACCATTGCCTCGTACGCATTCTCTTGTCTTGGTGAATGGTGGCCTGCAAAGCACTCTTATGAGATGAGGTACAACTGTAAATCAACCAACTGGTTTATTTTACATAGAGCACATGAATGAACAGAATACAGTTTTCACAGTGTGACAATGTGGAATGTACACACACACACACTCCTTTGACCCCCCCTTGCGTAACTCTGTGTTCCGGGTAGGGAGGGATGTTCAGCCCCCTGCGCTACCATACTCCACACCAAATCCACTTTAAGTACAATTTATCTCACATTGCTAAATTAAGCCACAATAGCCATCTATCAACATTAGCGAAGATGTTTGCACTTGTGGGAGAGTCCAAAACTAGCGGCCATAAATATAAGATAGACACCGATAAACCCAATAGGGAATTCAGGAGAAACTTATTTACTCAGAGTGGTTAGAATGTGGAACTCGCTACCACATGAAGTGGTTGAGGCGAATAGCAGAGATGCAGTTAAGGGAAAGCTAGATAAACACCTGAAGGAGAAAGGAGTAGAAGGATATGCTGATGGGGGGAGTTGAAGTAAATAGTGGGACGAGGCTGGTGTGGAGCATAAACACCGGCATGGGCCCGTTGGGCCGAATGGCCTGTTTCTGTGCAGTAAATTCTATGTAAATGAAAATCCATCTTTGCTGAGAGCCCAGTTTACAACCGACTGACCCCTGGTGTTTTCCCTTTGCCCCTTGCAAAAAGAAAGAGTTTCACGGCCAGATCCCTCTCTGGGTAGCTTACTGACACCTCCAATTACCAAGCTCCAGCCTACTTTCGTGTCTGTTGGGTCATAGAAACATAGAAAAATAGGAGCAGGAGTCGGCCATTCGGCCCTTCGAGCCTGCTCCGCCATTCAATATGATCATGGCTGATCCTCCATCTCAATACCATATTCCCGCTCTCTCCCCATACCCCTTGATGCCTTTTGTGTCTAGAAATCTATCCATCTCCTTCTTAAATATATTCAGTGTCTTGGACTCCACAGCCTTCTGTGGTAGAGAATTCCACAGGTTCACCACCCTCTGAGTGAAGAAATTTCTCCTCATCTCAGTCCTAAATGGCCGACCCCTTATCCTGAGACTGTGACCTCTGGTTCTAGACTCTCCAGTCAGGGAAAACAGCCTCCCAGCACCTACCCTGTCAAGCCCTTAATGTGACATTTAATATTATAAGCAGCATTATGAGTTAACAAGATTCCGTGTTACACTGCAGCCTCCAGGAGGGATTTGTAATACGGGGCATATTTAAGGTATGGAATGAAGGGCAATAATTAAAGATATAACATGTATGTTTTGAATCCGACTCTTGTTCTGGGTTATTTTGATACTCTTAATATTTTATTATGCATCAACTAAACCATTAAAATTATTTATGTTGAAATGCAGGATTGAGCCCTACCCAGTAATGTGCTAACATCTTATCGAGCAAACCCATTCCATTCAGATTGCACTTTACAGTCGACACACATCAATTGCCTCATTAACCGACCATAAATGCTGACAGTTTTATTAGCACAAACTCAACTGCGTCCTGTACAAACAGGATTTAAATGGGTGGACAAACACTGCAGCCTACCCATATAGGTGGACTGGACTCCAAAACCTTACACATCAGGTTTGATTAGACAAAGCCAGGTAATCATGTTTTCATTATTCTGGGCCAAAGGGATTCCCCATTTTATGAAGTTGTCCCCCCCTTCCTTCAGCGAAGGCCCAACGGAGATTGGCACGTTGCAAAGAAGCACCGCGAATCCGGATGGAGCCGAATTAGATTCGCAGAATTTTTGAAAACTTCCCCAGTCCGTCTTTCGGATGAGACGTTAAACCGAGGCCCCGTCTGCTCTCTCAGGCGGATTTAAAAGATCCCGCGGGCCACTATTTCGACGAGGAGCTGGGGCGTTCTCCCCGGTGTCCTGGGGACAATATTTATCCCTCAACCAACACCGGTAAAAATAGATTTTTTGGCCATCTTAAATCATTGCTGTTTGTGGGAGCTTGCTGTGCGCAAATTGGCTGCCGCGTTTCCTACATTACAACAGTGACCACACTTCAAGAGTACTTCATTGGCTGTAAAGTGCTTTGGGACGTCTTGAGGTGGTGACAGACACTATAGAAACACAGGTTCTTTCTTTCTCTTTTTCAGTCTGAATCCAGGGTCACCTTACCTGAAACATAAAAACATAGAAGATAGGAGCAGGAGTAGGCCATCCGGCCCCTCAAGCCCACTCCGCCATTTAGTGAGATCATGGCTGATCATCCAAATTCAGTACCCTGTCCCTGCTTTCTCCCCATATCCCTTGATCCCTTTAGCCTCAAGAAATATATCCAACTCTTTCTTGAATATATTTAATGAATTGGCCTCAACTGCCCTGTGTGGCAGAGAATTCCACAGGTTCACCACTCTCTGGGTGAAGAAATTCCTCCTCCTCTCAGTCCCGGCCATCGGGAACATCCTTCCTGCATCTAGTCTGTCTAGTCCTGTTAGAATTTTATAAGTTTCAATGAGATCCCCTCTCATTCTTCTAAACTCTAGCGAATTCAGGTAATTTTTTTTTATCAGTGAGCTGCCAAATTATGTCCCTGCCAGGAAATCAAAAAGCAGGTGATTTGTTTGAGAATAACAGAGTGGAGGGACACACCTTTTATTTTTCTTTCCTAGGTTGATTTTGTGATCTTTTGAGGCGAGGGTCATCAATACTGAAAAAATTAGACCAGCAAGTGAATGTGAAGCACGCCCAGGTCAGAGGTCAGAAACAGCACATTAAGAGGCAAAGAAAAAAAACAAACCCTGTAACAGCTTGGTCTAACCCCAACAGTGCAGGAGATCACATCTTGTTGCGCCCGTGTGATACTTTCTTTTCTAACACCAGCCATCACTGTGGTATCTCTGAACAAAACCGTCTATTTTGTGCCATAGGAGCAGGAGGAGGCCATTCAGCCCCTTCGAGCCTGTTCCGCCATTCAATGAGATCATGGCTGATCTGCGACCTAACTCCATATACCCGCCTTTGGCCCATATCCCTTAATACCTTTGGTTAACAAAAAGCTATCAATCTCAGGTTTAAAATTAACAATTGATTTAGCATCAATTGCCGTTTGCGGAAGAGAGTTCCAAACTTCTACCACCCTTTGTGTGTAGAAGTGTTTCCTAATTTCACTCCTGACAGGTCTGGCTCTAATTTTTAGACTCTGCCCCCTAGTCCTAGACTCCCCAACCAGCGGAAATAGTTTCTCTCTATCTACCCTATCTGTTCCCCTTAATATCTTGAAAACTTCGATCAGATCACCCCTTAACCTTCTAAATTCTGGGGAATACAACCCTAGTTTGTGTAATTACAAGGCAATATTTATTGAATCCCAAACTTACAGGATCGGTGCCGCTTAACACTTAAAAATTCACTGGCTGCAGTGGGAGGGTGCATGGGAGCCAATTTAAAAGATATTTTCCAGAATTCTTCCAATAAATAAATAAATATATAAGAAATGCATTTTTCTTAATTTTACTGGATTGATGTAGATTGAAAAACAGTGCAGTTGTTTTGACACGGGTATTTACTCGATCATATGAGACATATTAACTAGTAAGGAAGCTTCAAATGTCCCTGTAAGTAAAAATGCCCTCCTTTACAGTACTGGCAGTTTCTGCCGTGGGTTGCACCAGACCCCCTACAAAATGGGCCGGGCCCCTTGAGAACTGGACGCGTACATCTCGAGATTGTGTAGCCCAGGGATAACAATTAGCCTATTTAGCACTTTTTTCAATTCACGGGTTGTATTCTCACTACATCTGCTGTCTCTCGAAAGACCGACGTTATCACACTTGGGGCCAACTCGGTACAGGCTAAAATAACTATTCAATTAATGCTCGCTTAAAAAACTAGCCAAGACATCGGGAAAATACTGAGAACTGTATAAAAGATCCGGAAACATTCCACAAGAGTTAATTTACCCTTTCTGAGCTTCAGCCTTTCTTCAGTTGAGAAAGACAAACAGTTCAGCAAATAACCTTTCTGGCTTTGCCCTCTTCAACAATTATATACTTTCGCTGAAGGGGTAGTCAACTACAGTTCCAGTGAGGATTCTCAGAGGTACGTGCAGTATAACTGCGTTGTGCTTCATTCGCACTTTGAACAGCCTGCTTGATCTGTGAGTGACATTTAGTCCCACCTTGGCTGCCTCCAATTGAGAGAGTTTGGATTTTCTAAATGCCGCAGGAAACAAATATCTGCCGAGAGTTCCTAAACGACTCGGTTTTAAGAGGCACGGTAACTCGAGGTTCTGCGAGGACCAGCGAAGAACGTTTCGCTGGAGAAAAGCCAAGCTTGGAAAATGACTCCAGACTCAAGTATTCCAACTGTCTTCTGGCTGGCCTCCCATTCTGCACCCTCCGTAAACTTGAGCTCATCCCAAACACTGCAGCACATGTCCTCCTAACTCGCACCAAGTCCTGTTCACCCATCACCCCGTGCTTGCTAACCTACATTGGCTTCTGGTCCAGCAACACCTCAAATTTTAAATTCTCATCCTTGTGTTCAAATCCTCCACTGCCTCGCCCTCTCCCTATCTCAATAACCTCCTCCAGCATTCCTCCAATTCTGGCCTCTTGTACATCCCCAACTTCTTTCGCCCCACCACTGGCAGCCATGCCTTCAGATGCCTATGCCCGAAGCTTGGAATTCCCTCCCTAAACCTCTCTACGTCTATCTCCTTCTTTAAGACGCTCCTTAAAACCTACGTCTTTGACCAAGCTTTTGGGTCGCCTGTCCTAATAAGAACATAAGAAACAGGAGTAGGAGCCGACCATTCAGACCGTCGAGCCTGCTCCGCCATTCACTAAGAGCATGGCTGATCTTCAACCTCAACTCCACTTTCCCGCACTATCCTTATATCTCTGGATTCGCTTAATATCCAAAAGTCTATCGATCGCCGACTTGAATATACAACGACTAAGCTTTCTCCTCATCTCAGTCCTAAATGGCCGACCCCTAAATCTCCTTATGAGGCTCAGTATCTAACTTTGTCTGAGAACGCTCCTATGAAGCACCTTGGGGTGTTGGACTACATTAAAGGCTTTATATAAGTGTAAGTTGTTGCAGTTTTAGTCCAGTGGTTTTATACAATGCATGGGTAAGGGACAACGCCTAGTGCTACCTATCTAAAATGTCATGATGATATTTTCAACTGTATGCTCAGAAAGTGGTTCCCCAGAACTTATGAAACCTGCGATACTCCTACAGTAGAGGCAGGATGCAGAATGATCAAGTAACTCTCAGTGGCCCAAGCCTTGCGTTTTCACATAGAAACAGTGCAGAACAATAAAGCCTGTGTGGCTCTGATATGGGTTATTACTACTGCTAAAGATGCTATTGACGAGCTCACTTATCAAACTCAAAGCTGAATCTTGGCACATGTCCCTCTCGACAATGATCCTGTTTATGGGAATTTACTAAACTGTGTGCAGCATTAAACCCCCGCAGCATTCCTGCGTTAGGTAAACGCATTATGCAAAGAGTATTACAATCTCTGCGTAAAGCGATACTTGATGCAAAATGAATTGAATTAGCAACTTTCAATTTTGTCACGGCAGCATTAGATTGCTCAACTGGACAAACGTTGCATTTATTTCAAAATACTCAAAAGAAAACAATTAATCATTAAAGAATGCTATCAAGCATCCTACTTCACAACACAGATCAATGTCTTTTGGATCTCAACCATTTAGGTACGAAAATACATCACAAGAAATCTCAAAATGCAGCGACAGCTCCTTTTCCAATAAGTGACAGAATAGTTAAGACATACATTGGGACAGTGGTGTCCAACCTCCGGCTCCTGAGCCCTGGTAATGTGACCCTTGAAGCCCAGGCAACACAGCCCCAGTTGCACTAATATGTCTGCAAATTTGTCCAGTTTGAATTTTGCGGACCTGGATTTTGGGGGGGGGAGGGGAAGCCATTTATAATGCCGTTGCCTCAAAGGTAAATACATCCTAATCATAGAATAGGACAGCACAGAAAGAGGCCATTTGACCCATCGAGTCTGTGCCGGCTCTTTCGAAGAGCAATCCAGTCAGTCCACTCCCCCGCTCCTTCCCCATATCCCTGCCATTTTGTTCTCCTTCAAGTTTTTATCCAATTCCCTTTTGAAGGCTACTATTGAATCTGTATCCACCGCCCTATCAGGCAGCGCATTCCAAATCCTAAACACTCGTTGCGTAAAAAGGTTTCCCCTCGTGTCGTCTCTGGTTCTTTTGCCAATCATCTTAAAACTTTTGCCCTCTGGTTAGCGACTCTTCAGCCATTGGAAACAGTTTTGATTTCTTATTACTAGCACGTCAACATTCTGCACATTGCCGGGAATCCCGTGGATTGAAGCTCTGTATGTGGCGCCCGAGGCTCCATGGTTTCCATTTACGTAGCGCACAAAGACAAAAGCTTGGGCGATCTACCCTATGACAACCAAGTGTCCGACAGTTCAAGACAATTCTCCAGCTTTGCCTTTCTGCTTTCTGTAAAACTATTAAAACACTCTTTGCTCACTTTGTGATCTACCAACCCGTGCAGCCAATCTCAAGGTAATGAACTACAACAATGACAACTTGCAGTTGTATAGAGCCTTTCATATAGTGAAATGTCCCAGGGCGCTTCACAGGAGCGGAATGAGACAAAAACTGACATTGAGCCAAAGAGGGAGATACGAGGACCGGTGACCAAACTCTTGGCTGAAGAGGTAGGTTTTAAAGAGTGTCTTGAAGGTGGAGAGGCGAAGAGGTTTGGAGAGGGTATTCCAGAGCTTGGGGCTTGGACAGCTGAAGGCACGACCACCAATGGTGGGGCGAAGTAAATTGGGGATGCGCAAGTGGCCAGAATTGGAGCAGCGTAGCAATCTCAGAGAGTTGTAGGGCTGGAGGGGGTTACAGAGATAGGGAGAGGCAAGGCCATGGAGAGATTTGAACATGAGGAGGACAATTTTAAAATCAAGGTGCTGGTGGACCGGGAGCCAATGGCGGTCAGCGAGCACAGGGATGATGTGTGAACAAACTTGGTGCGAGTTAGGATACAGGCAGAAGAGTTTTGGATGAGCTGAAGTTTACGGAAAGTGGAAGGGGAGAGGCTGGCCAGGAGAACATTAGAATAGTCAAGTCTGGATGAATGGCCTCCTTCTGTGCTGTAACTATTCTATGATTCTATTTTGCAGGGCTACGGGGAAAGGGCGGGGGAGTGGGATTGGCTGAAGTGCTCTTGCAGAGAGCCGGCACGGGCTCAACGGGCCGAATGGCCTCCTTCAGTGCTGTAACCATTCTATGATTCTATTTTGCAAGGCTACAGGGAAAGGGCGGGGGAGTGGGATTGGCTGAAGTGCTCTTGCAGAGAGCTGGCACAGGCTCGACGGGCCTCCTTCTGTGCTGTAACCATTCTATGAGGGATGAGGATGAGGGTTTCAGCAGCGGATGGGCTGAGGCAGGGTCAGAGGCGGGCGATATTACGGAGGTGGAAGTAGGCAGTCTCGGTGATGGAGAGAATGTGGGGTCGGAAGCACAGCTCAGGGTCAAACAGGACGGTGAGATTGCGAACGGTCTGGCCCAGCCTAAAAGGGTGGCCAGGGAGGGGGATGGAATCGGTGCCTAGGAAACGGAGTTTGTGGTGGGGGCCGAAGACAATGGCTGCGGTCTTCCCAATGTTTAATACAAGTTGAAGGAGGACAGCTGGTAATAACGTGTGGCTAATGGTCACTCAACAACATCTGAATGCTTTCATCCAAAGTAACAGGCTGCAGGTTTGTACCACCTTCAGAAAGCCAAACAGCTATTGCCTGCAACCAGCAGCATTATTAAAAAGACTTACATTTCTATAGCCCCTTTCACGACCTCAGGACGGCCCAAAGCACTTTACAGCCAATGAAGTACTTTTTGAAGTGTAGTCACTGTTGTAATGTAGGAAACGCGGCAGCTAACTTGCACACAGCAAGCTCCCACAAACAGCAATGTGATAATGACCAGATAATGTTTTTTCAGTGATGTTGGTTTAGGGATAAATATTGGCCCAGGACACCAGGGATAACTCCCCTGCTCTTCTTCAAAATAGTGCCATGGGATATTTTACATCCACCTGAGAGAGCAGACCAGGCTGTGTTTAACATCTCATCTGAAAGACGGCACCTCAGATAGTGCAGCACTCCCTCAGCACTACACTGGGAGTGTCAGCCTGGATTTTTGTGCTGAAGTCTCTAGAGTGGGACTTGAACCCACAACCTTCTGACTCGGAGGCGAGGGCGCTGCCCACTGAGCCACGGCTGCTACGGTTTAACAGGTTAATGTTGTATGCTGAAAAAAAAATTCCCAAGGAGATAAATAACGATTCACTGCCACAGAGCGTTAATAATAAACTTAATGCTCCATGCCAAAAATTTCCAATCGTCTCCTGGGCAATCATGCTTTCACTCAGTGCAAAAAATTGCTTTCCATTACAGAAGGACTTGAGAGACAATGAGAAGCGATCGGCATAAAACGCATCAGGAAGCAAAGGGAATCATTTGAAATGTACAGACAAAGTGTCCAGCGACGGAAAATACCGGAGCAGCAAAGGTGTCCCTTGTAACTGGCTTGTGTATGAACTTACCTGGTGTTTATCAGTTAGATTTAACAGCCTTAAAAGGGACATATACCATCACGTTAACAGAAGAATAATACATTGAGTTCCACATGGCATAACAGTCCTGGTGTCATAAAACAGCGCATCCTTTGACTTACCGTGAGCAGGGCCATGGGAGATTTACTGCAAAATATTTAAGTCTTAGCATCTGGCGTACATTCATCACACACCAGACGTCTTATTTTGTTACGGAAATAAGCAATCTTTGAACAAAAAGAAAACTAGTCACTGACCTGGAGCCTGCAATTTGCAAGCACCCTGCAATAAAATTCTGATCGATTTCAACCGCTGCTTACTTCAACAGAAGCTCCAGCTTCGCAGCATCATCCGACTTATTGCGAGTAATGACACGACGAGAGTTCTGCAAGTGTTAGCGTAACAGTATCCTCGCCTTCGGCCCGTAGCCTCAGTGGGAGGGGATTTTGGAGACTCGGCAGTTCAAACTCTCCTCCTACCCACGTTATCCTTCTCAGTTGGATGGTTGAACCTGTGGACTTCCCCAAGGACACCTTTGATGTTCCTTCTTTGTTGATGTTGACAGCAACACTGTGTGACAGGAAGGGACCCTCCCCTTCTCCAAGCCATTTTCTCATCTGTCTCGCAAGTGAGGAGCATGATTCTCAAAACACGCTATCCCACAGGAAGATCTTCACAGGATCAGTTACCTCCAAATCTCGTCAATAAAAGTCCACATCAAATCTTAGCATGAAAATATAGACCATTCTGAAAACCTTGATGATACACTAGAATCAATGAAACAATCCAAGCAGAAGACACTGCCGTCAATATCCTCTTCAACCAAACTTACCTCATACAAGAACCGGACAGGGCAACTAGCAACATTCTCCTAGACTGTGCCCAGCAGTACAGCAGAGAGCAGAGTTCTATCATTGTGTAACCTCATTTGGTGAGCATTGTTCTTCAATAATAACAGAAAACACTGGGAAAACTCAGCAGGTCAGGGCAGCATCCGTGGAGAGAGAAACAGAGTCAACGTTTCAGGTCGAAGACCCTTCGTCAGAACTGGAAAAATAGCAGGAAGAGGGAATAGATTTTAAAGCAAGTGGGGGCTGGGAAAAGGGGGAGGGGACGCAAGAACAAAAGGGAAGGTCAGAGATAGGATAGAAAGCAGGAAAGATTAAGAGACATTGAGAGACATTTCTATCCTATCTCTGACCTTCCCTTTCGTTCTTTCATCCCCTCCCCCTTTTCCCAGCCTCCACTTGCTTTAAAATCTATCCCTTTTCCTGCTTTTTTTCCCCCAGGTCTGACGAAGGGTCTTCGACCTGAAACGTTAACTCTGTTTCTCTCTCCTCGGAGGCTGCCTGGTCTGCTGTGTTTTTCCAGCATTTTCTGTTGTTATTTCGGATTTCCAGCATCCGCAGTATTTTGCTATCGTATTATTGTTCTTCAATGCCTGCCCCAGTCTCTCTCTCTCTATTCAGCTGCATGTTTTTAAAAACATGTCACACACACACACCCCCACCCACACACACACACCCCCACACACCCCCACACACACACACACACACACACACACACTGAAGTATCCAACGGTTTACCCCTAAACAATCCTTACTTGGACAACACGAGCTTCCAATTGAGTTACCAACTGGCGTTTGGAAACTTGACAACTTTCTTTTGTGACTGAGCCTGACAAATCTGGAGTGTTTGTAAAGCTGGTCACTGAAGAATCCAGAGACCATTCCAGACAAACCAACCCATTAACAGTGACATGAAAATTGAACACATCCCTCATTTTTTTTAAAAACTTGCATTTTTATAGCTCCTTTCACGACCTCAGGACGTCCCAAAGCGCTTCACAGCCAATGAAGTACATTTTGAAGTGTAGTCACTGTTGTAATGTAGGAAACGCGGCAGCCAATTTGCGCACAGCAAGCTCCCACAAACAGCAATGTGAAAATGCCCAGATAATCTGTTTTTAAGTGATGTTGGTTGAGGGATAAATATTGGCCCCGGGACACCACGGGATTTTTTACGTCCACCTGAGAGTGCAGACGGGGCCTCGGTTTAACGTCTCATTCGAAAGATGGCACCTCCGACAGTGCCGCACTCCCCTGGAGTGGGACTTGAACCCACAACCTTCTGACTCAGGAGAGAGTGCTGCCCACTGAGCCACAGCTGGACTACTCTCATTTCCTCCACCTGGTCACCAAGCATGATTGCCAAAAACTGGCTTCCTCTACTTCACGCTAACTATAAAAGTCTCTCGGAGTTTCGGAGTCTGCAGCCACACGTTAATACAGCAGAATGTCTATGGTGGGATATTAAACTGCAGCACGCTCAGTGTGGGTTGAAACGTTTGCTGGGGTAATAAAATATACAGCGTGCGTACAGAAAGCAATCCTAGCATCAGTAACACCAGCCAAAAGAATTACACAGACACGACCAGGGTTCTCCCTCACTCCAGGAAGGCACCAGCCAAAGCTGAGGCACACTGGGGATAGTGGGATCGCAACCGTAGATCAAAGTGTTTGACATGAATCAGTCATTCATGAAAGAAAGACTTATGAAATAATACTGAGCGGCCTGCAGGTGGCGCTGTCCAGGGAGAGTATAAATACTCGGGCATGGGCCCAGCTTGCGCAGGACACTCTTAACAGGAACTAGTGAAGGACACAACCAGACCTCCATGTTGTAAAACAGTTGATTAAAGCTTTGTTTAATGCTTAGACCAAGTGCCTAGTAGTTTTCTTACGTCAGTGTTTACATAGAATTTACAGCACGCAAACCGGCCATTCAGCCCAAATGGTCCACGTCGGTGTTTATGCTCCACACGACCCCCCTCTATGCTCCACACGAGCCCCCTCTCACCCTATCAGCATATCCTTCTGATGAAAAGGTAATCGACCTGAAACTTTAACTCTGTTTCTGGCTCCACAGATGCTGCCTGGCCTGCTGAGTATTTCCAGCATTTTCCGTTTATATTTCAGCATGTCTTTCTAGTCCTTTCTCCCTCATGTACATATCTAGCTTGCCCTTAAATGCATCTATGCTATACAAACAAGCCCTTATATCTGTAGCCAGGGTAGGAGGGAAGACAAGATACCAGGCTTGATTCAAGATTACGTGTCCAAAAAAAAGAGCCTTTAAATTTCATACAAATGGCACTTATTTAAATCTGGAGTTATTTTTGTTTAATAACCTGACCTCCCGTATGTTGGACCAGACATTGCTGCTCAGAGCATTGCCCAGTGGACTCACTCCTCTGAAAGCTAAACACAAAAAGACTAGCGTCACTACAGCACACTCTGGCATCTGAGGGGAGTTGGAGACTTTTTTTAAAAGTTGGAATTATTTCGAGAAGCGTCTTAGAATCAAAGCTGTGGGCCTCAAAAAAAAAACGGAGAAATTAGTTCACATTTAGTTGTGAAGCAAATACAACTCACATTTAATTAGAGAGAGACTGTTTCTAGGTCATCAAGCTGGCTCGTTTTGGGTTTTCCACCTTCATTTTACATATTTAGTGACCTTTACTTGACAAAGTTCTTGGAAGAAAATACCTTAATGCTGGAGCTGGATAAGACATGGAAACACACAAAACTGCGGGTCACACCCACAAAACCAACACCTTGCGTCAACAGGGCACAACTCAGCCGTTCAAACAGATTTCAAAAACCAAAGAGATCTTAACGGCAAATCACTGCAAGTCTTGTACTCGGTTAAGTTATACATCGAGTGCTACCGTCACCCACTATGTCCTGCTCTGCTTTTTCTGGCGATTACATCTTTTGTAATAAAATAAAGTTCATCAGTGACATTTTGATTGCTTTAAAAAGTAGCAATGCCTACCTTGGGCTTCATAATCGGTGTGGTAAGGAGAAGACCGTCTGACCTGCTGAGCTGAGCTTATGCCGAGCACGGACTGCAGTCTTGACACATTCCAATGGGCTGTGAGTTCACCATTTCGATCGCCGATCTGCAAGAAGACATCGCCAAGGCTGAGAACTAGGCACAACACGAGAGATTACTTGACAAGGTTACCCCGCTGTGTGGTTTGGAGGGGAGGAAGGTGAGAAAAGAAAAAAAAGCAAGAAATTTGGGAGATCCAACCGGCTGCTCCGGTGCAAGTGATGCAACAGCACAGACCAAATTCAGAAGCTGCACTGCACGGAGATGTTTCATTGAGTTCTCTCTGTCGCATTCCAGACCACCTCCTGTTTATTATTGTTCAACGGACCCTCGATTCGGATTGCTGCATCGCAGATGAAGTCTTCAGTTTGTGCACATTTTATACACACATTACGCCCCAGACCGAAGCGAAAAGGACTGCCGCGAATGAGAGCTGCTCGCTTGCCCCGTACCACCTATATTCAAGCTGATATTGCACCGAGTACAATGCTACACTGAAAGGCTTGTGCAAATCTTTCAATCGCTGTGTTTTAAAAGGTACCGAGTTATTGGCACCGAGTTCCGCTTTCGGGAAGTTGTATGTTTTTGAACATTACTTGGGAGACCTGAATGCTAAATTGGGTTTATTTGTTTTGGGTTTTTTTTACAAATTAACCCATACCCTACTGAACAGCTGCATTAAACAGAGGGGTTTGAACTGGATTGCATTTACACACTCCGCATGCCTCTGGAGATGGAGCAGGCGGTGTCCGCCGGCACGCTCGAGACCTTCCGCGACCGGTGGGCGCCGCGGGGACTGGAGTGCATCATCACCCCGGCCAATCAAATTTTAATTTAATTTGTTAAGGTTTATTTAATGTTTTATTAAGTTACAGTTTATTCGTTTAATCACCCAACTAAAAAGAGTACACACTCCTCATTCAGGGGTTGATAGAAAAGTGTGAAAGAACACCAGTTAGCACAAGTCTCCACTGTTAACAACATATTTTATTCAGATGAGAATTTGATATATATTCAATGTGCTTTCTTATTTTTTTTGGACAACTCCCCCCACCCCAACACCACACCACCAAATATACCCATTTCAATTTGTCATCTTTTGTTTCTTTGGAACTAGATGTAATATCTCCAAATTTGCAGACGACACAAAGCTGGGTGAGCGTGTGTGCTGTGAGAAGGATGCCGAGAAACTCCAGGATGATTTGGACAGGTTGGGTGATTGGGCAGAAGCATGGCAGATGCAATATAACGTGGATAAATGCGAGGTTATCCACTTTGGTGTCAAAAACAGGAAGGCAGATTATTATCTGAACAGCAATAGATTGGGAGAAGGGGGAAGTGCAACGAGACCTGGGTGTCCTTGTGCACCAGTCGCTGAAGGTAAGCATGCAGGTGCAGCAGGCGGTTAAGGCAGCAAATGGTATGTTGGCCTTCATAGCGCGAGGGTTTGAGTACAGGAACAAGGATGTCTTGCTGCAGTTGTACAGGGCCTTGGTGAGACCACATCTTGAGTATTGTGTGCAGTTTTGGTCGCCTTATCTGAGGAAGGATGTTCTTGCCATGGAGGGAGTTCAGCGAAGATTCACCAGGCTGATACCTGTGTTGGCAGGAATGACATATGAGGAGAGATTGGGTCGATTGGGCTTATACTCGCTGGAGTTTAGAAGAATGAGAGGGGATCTCATTGAAACTTATAAAATTCTGACAGGACTGGACAGACTAGATGCAGGAAGGATGTTCCCGATGGTCGGGGAGTCCAGAACCAGGGGTCACAGTCTAAGGATAAGGGGTAAGCCATTTAGGACAGAAATGAGGAGGAATTTCTTCACCCAGAGAGTGGTGAACCTGTGGAATTCTCTACCACAGAAAGCAGTAGAGGCCAATTCATTAAATATATTCAAGAAGGAGTTGGATATATTTCTTAAGGCTAAAGGGATCAAGGGATATAGGGAGAAAGCAGGGACAGGGTACTGAACTTGGATGATCAGCCATGATCGCATTGAATGGCGGAGCAGGCTCGAGGGGCCGAACGGCCTACTCCTGCTCCTATCTTCTATGTTTCTAGGTTTCTGAACTTGTCCCATTACCATCTCCTTTTGCCTCGCACCATCATCCCTTTTGTCTTTTAATCTCTCCTGCCTTCCACCCTATCACAGACCTTCCCTTTGGTTCTTTCCTCCCCGCCCCCCTGCACTTGCTTAAAAACCTGTTACGTCTCCAACTTTTTCCAGTTCTGACAAAGGGTCATCGACCTGAAACATTAACTCTGTTTCTCTCTCCACAGATGCTGCCTGACCTGCTGAGTACTTCCAGCATTTTCTGTTTTTATTTCAGATTTCCAGCATCCGCAGTATTTTGCTTTTGTGTCATCTTCTTTGCTGTGTTTGAAGCAAAGTCACATCACCGTGAACCCATTCAATTCCCTGGACCCCAACATTTTGGAACTCCTTACCTCTCAAGAATCCACACTTCCTTCTACAAATCAAAGACAAATTCTCGATTTACCCTCTCTTGCTCCCTACTCATTTCGACCTTGGCCACGTGCTACAGAATCAGCTTTGGACCTTCCCTCTGGATTCTCAATAACAACAGCACTTCACATTTATACAGCAACTTGGTAACATCGCAAAACATCCCAAGGTGCTTCACAAGAGAGTTATCAAACAAACTTTGAAAACGAGCTACATGTGGAGATATTAGAAAGATTGGCATTTATATAGCGCCTTTCACGACCAGCAGACGTCCCAAAGAGCTTTACAACCAATGAAGTATTTTTGAAGTGTAGTCACTGTTGTAATGTAATTAGGACAGATGAGAGGCAGGTTTTAAGAAATGTCTTAAAGAAGGAGAAAAAGGTAGAGAAGCGGAGAGGATTAGGGAGGGAATTCCAGAGCTTAGGGCCTTGGCAGCTGAAGGCAGGGCCACCAATGGTGGGGTGATGGAAATCGGTAGAAAGACCAAGGTAAATCCACAAGAGTAAATACAACATTCCATGGAATTGGCTTCTCAAGCCCCTATGTGGAGAGTAAGAAGGTAAAATAACCAAGTCCATGAAATTCCCCGTAGGGTTGCAGCTCACCCTGGCAACCCTCTCAGAGTGGAACATAAGTAGTAAGAGCAGGAGTCGGCCTTACGGCCCCTCGAGCCTGCTCCGCCATTCAATAAGATCACGGCTGATCATTGACCTCAACTCCACTTTCCCGCCCGATCTCCATAGTGGCAGAGCCCTTGGCTGGCGCTCACTCCCCTGTCCTCCT
Organism: Somniosus microcephalus; assembly: GCF_052327205.1. Taxonomy (NCBI): domain Eukaryota; kingdom Metazoa; phylum Chordata; class Chondrichthyes; order Squaliformes; family Somniosidae; genus Somniosus; species Somniosus microcephalus. The sequence goes on from NC_141009.1 coordinate 10,496,013, forward strand.
GGTCAAAGAATGATGCAAGACACAAGAAGATCTGAAGATGGGAGGTGGTGGGAAGGAATAAATATAAAATGGGGTTAAAAAAATAAACGTTACACCATTATCTTTTTAAAAGCTGGACTTTTTGGTGTTTATATGCACATGAAGGAATGGTTGTGTTGGGAAATGGCACATTTTCCCTGCTTTTGACACACGGGCTCAGCATCAAGAAATCCTAGCTCCCGAACGGGCCAGATATCACGCACAGCTCCATCAGTACTGACACAACAGTGTGTCTTGGTTCCTTAGAACTGTGCCACCTACTATATCCGTGTGAACTGTTCTACTCCCCACACCAGCCAACCTTGCGTGCTCTCCAACATTGTGCATTGGATTCATTGGCATTTTTGTGCTTATGCTCGAACCCATGGCCCAACACAATACAAACAGGAGCCCTACAGGCACCAGAGAGAAGAGGCTTCCATCCTGTCAATTTCATCAAGCTCAAATAAAAGGCCCAATGGTGAAAGGGCAGAGTTCAATTCCATTGCACCAAGGCACTGATGCAGTCTATTTTTAATCAAATAATTCAGGGAGAAGAAAAATAATATTTACAAGAGCAAAAAAAAAAAAAGTTTTTTGTCTGTTTTTTTGTTTTTCATACAGACCCCAGCATCTGCAACATTTGACCCCTTGTGACCCCACCTCATTGTTCTTTGATGTAATGTTTTCCTGACTAACCTGTTTGGACACCATTCACACCTTTGATCGCTGTGATTATCTCTCTGCCGGGGTGTGATAAATGGCAGTTAGAAAGATTACCTGTAATCATCTGGCATTATTCTCTGACTATATAAGCTGTGTCTTTATGCATCTCTCCACTTCACCTGATGAAGGAGCAGCGCTCCGAAAGCTTGTGATTTCAAATAAAACTGTTGGACTATAACCTGGTGTCGTGTGACTTCTTACAATAAACGCTTAGATCATGTGTTACGAAGATGCAACAAAATCAAGATTCTTCAAGTGGATTCAACAACAACAACAACTTGTATTTATATAGCGCCTTTAATGTAGTAAAACGTCCCAAGGCGCTGCACAGGAGTATTTTAAGACAAAAAATGACACCGAGCCACATAAGGATAAATTAGGGCAGGTGACCATAGAAGATAGGAGCAGGAGTAGGCCATTCGGCCCTTCGAGCCTGCTCCGCCGTTCAATGAGATCATGGCTGATCATCAAATTTCAGTACCCTGTCCCTGCCTTCTCCCCATATCCCTTGATCCCTTTAGCCTTAAGAAATATATCCAACTCTTTCTTGAATATATTTAATGAACTGGCCTCCACCGCCCTCTGTGGCAGAGAATTCCACAGGTTCACCACTCTCTGGGTGAAGAAATTCCTCATTTCAGTCATAAATGGCTTACCCCTTATCCTTAGACTATGACCCCTGGTTCTGGACTCCCCGGCCATCAGAAACATCCTTCCTGCATCTAGTCTGCCCAGACCTGACAGAATTTTATAGGTTTCGATGAGATCCCCTCTCAATCTTCTAAACTCCAGTGAGTATAAGCCCAATCGACACAATCTCTCCTCATACGTCATTCCAAAAGCTTGGTCAAAGAGGTAAGTTTTAAGGAGCGTCTTAAAGGAGGAAAGAGAGGTAGCGAGGTTTAGAGAGGGAATTCCAGAGCTTTGGGCCCAGGCAGCTGAAGGCACAGCCACCAAAGGTTGAGCAATTATAATCAGGGATGCTCAGGAGGGCAGAATTAGAGGAGCGCAGATATCTCGGTGGGGTGGGGGGGGGGTGGTTGTGGGGCTGAAGGAGATTACAGAGATAGGGAGGAGCGAGGCCATGGAGGGATTTGAAAACATGGATGAGTATTTTGAAATCGAGGCGCTGCTTAACCGGGAACCAATGTAGGCCAGCGAGCACAGGGGTGATGGGCGAACAGGACTTGGTGCGAGTTAGGACATGGGCAGCCGAGTTTTTGATGACCTCAAGTTTACGTAGGGTAGAATGTGGGAGGCCAGCCAGGAGTGCGTTGGAATAGTCAAGTCTAAAGGTAACAAAGACATGGATGAGGGTTTCAGCAGCGGATGAGCTGTGGCAAGGGCAGAGACGGGCGATGTTACGGAGGTGGAAATAGGTGGTCTTTCTTATGCTGCGGATATGTGGTCGGAAGCTCATTTGAGGGTAAAATATGACACCATGGTTGAGAACATTGTGGTTCAGCCTCAGACAGCTGTTAGGGAGAGGGATGGAGTCAGTGGCTAGGGAACGGAGTTTGTGGCAGGGACCGAAAACAATGGCTTTGGTCTTCCCAATACTTAATTGGAGAAAATTTCTGCTCATCCAGAACTGGATGTCGGACAAGCAGTCTTACAATTTAGAGACCGTGGAGAGGTTGAAAGTGGTAGTGAGATAAAGCTGAATGTCATCAGCGTACATGTGGAAACTGAAGCTGTGTTTTCGGATGATGTCGCCAAGGGGCAGCATGTAGATGAGAAATGGGAGGGGGCCAAGGATAGATCCTTGGGGGACACCACAGGTAACGATGCGGGAGCGGGAAGAGAAGCCGTTGCGGGTGATTCTCTGGCTACGATTAGATAGATAAGAATGGAACCAGGCGAGTTCAGTCCCACCCAGCTGGACGACGGTGGAGAGGCTTTCGATGAGGATGGAGTGGATTCATCAGGCTCGAGTACTTTACACAATTCACTGCTACTCTGAGGTTGCGTAACACAGTCAAAGCCAACGCACATTATTTAGTAATAACCTTGTTCAGTTTTTTTTTTGTTCACCAGCAATACGATGTCTGGAAATGTTTGCGGGCAAGAGGGGAGATGAAGAGAAAAGAGGTGAGCATTGGAGATTGGTATCTTAACTGTTTGACTCTGCTTTCAGAAGACCACGATCATGGGAGGAACAGAAAGTTAAAAAGTGTTTTACTTGGGGTAGATCCTGCAACCAATCATCTGTACTTTATAATGGTGGGTGTGAGCACAATATCACTGAGTCACCAGCAGCCATGTAACAGGCAAGGCACATTCTGCTCATCAACTCGCTCCTTCAGCAAACACCAGGAGAAGGGTGTACGCTTATCAAAGCCGTGCTGAACATCTTGTACGTTGATGTAAGCTTGCTAACCTGGCTTTACCAGCTGGCTTGCATCAGCCGATAAGAAGCTGTAAAGCTGTCCCATTGAACTCCATCGCAGAACCAAGAGATTACGCACGATTTATTCAAAAATATAGACTTGCCATCAGGGATAAGCCTCAGCTTTGGATCTCCTTAACTCCTTCCCCCGCCCCCGCCCCCCCCAACCCCCTTAAGGTGTTTTTACATGCAGCGAGGTCCCACAAGTAGCAATGTGATATATTAATTTTAATGGCGTTGGTTGAGGGATAAATATTGGCCAGGACACCGGGAGTCTTCTTCAAAATATTGTCACGGGATCTCGCCTCAAGAGATTGCAGACGGGGGCCTCGGTTTAACGTCTCATCCGAAAGACGGCACCTCCGACAGTGCAGCGGAGCTCCCTCGGGGGGGGGGGGGGGGGGGGGCGTGTCAGCCTAGATTTTTTGCGCTCAAGTCCACGGAGCGGGTCTTGAACCCACGACCTTCTGACTCAAGAAGCGAGAGCGCTGCCCACTGAGCCACTGGCTGAATGGCAAATTGATGCAGATGCTGAAAATCAAAACAAAAAACAGAAAATGGTGGAAGCATACAGCACGCGAGGCAACGTCTGCAGGGGGAAAGACGTTCCTGTTTCGGACCCTTCCTTTGAAGCAGGTTCTGCACCCAGAACGTTAACTTGTCTTCATAGCAAGAGGATTCGAGTACAGGAGCAAGGATGTCTTGCTGCAGTTGTACAGGGCCTTGGTGAGACCACATCTTGAGTATTGTGTGCAGTTTTGGTCACCTTATCTGAGGAAGGATGTTCTTGCCATGGAGGGAGTGCAGCGAAGATTCACCAGGCTGATACCTGGGATGGCAGGAATGACGTATGAGGCGAGATTGGGTCGATTGGGCTTATATTCGCTAGAGTTTAGAAGAATGAGAGGGGATCTCATTGAAACTTATAAAATTCTAACAGGACTAGACAGACTGGATGCAGGAAGGATGCTCCCGATGGCGGGGGAGTCCAGAACCAGGGGTCACAGTCTAAGGAAAAGGGGTAAGCCATTTAGGACTGAGATGAGGAGGAATTTCTTCACCCAGAGAGTGGTGAACCTGTGGAATTCTCTGCCACAGAGGGCAGTTGAGGCCAATTCATTAAATATATTCAAGAAGGAGTTAGATATATTTCTTGAGGCTAAAGGGATCAAGGGATATGGGGAGAAAGCAGGGACAGGGTACTGAATTTGGATGATCAGCCATGATCTCATTAAATGGCGGAGCAGGCTCGAAGGGCCTACTCCTGCTCCTATCTTCTATGTTTCTATGTTATCCTCATGGATGTTGATGAAGCATCTGGTGCTTGGGTTTTGTGTGGGGGGGTGGGAGCAGGGGGATAATTCCCTTAGCCTTTGGGCGTTACACACATTCTCGGTAATTTCTGTAACTCCCTGCTTAATAAACCCTTAATTGCTGTTAATATTTGCATTACACGCACTGCAATAAATTATCTGCAAATACAGTGCGATCACACCCATCTAGTGAATCTAGCATTTCACCGTCACATCATCACAGTAGGTGACGGTAACCCAAGGTCAATCAGTATTCATTTTACTTGTCTACAGCAGAACTAAATATCTGGAGTTGCTGTGCAGAGCGTCTCTCTGGGAGATCGGAATTTTAATGCAGCTGAAAATAATTTATTTTATGCATTTGTACATCAAGGATCCTGGGGAGAAAGTATAAAAAAAACCCCACTATAATTAAGTATCTGCCGTCTGCTGCTGTTTCTAAACCACTTGAGCTTTTCTCTCGTGGTTTATGGCACGATCAGAATCAGTCAGTTGAATTATAGGTTATAAACCCCTTTCAAGCATCCACTCCTTTATACCACTGATCAATTTTAATTGCCCTGTAAAAGATGCCTAGTTACTGACTGGACTCTCCAGAATGTTTTCCAGACTAATGACCAGCAATTTTTACAACAGTTAAAATAATTCAGGTCTAACTAGAATGAAAGAACTTGGATTTATCTTGCACTTTACCACATCGCTCAAATATCCCAAAGCATTTTGCATAGAAAGAACTTGCATTTATACAGCATTTAACAACAATCTTAGGACATCCCACAGTAAGTTACACCCAATGAAGTACTTTTGAAGTGTAGTCACTGTTGTAAGGTAAGGAAATGCGGCAGCCAATTTGCACACAGCAAGCTCCCACAAACAGCAATGAGATAATGACCGGATAATCTGTAATAACAACAGAAAAAGCTGGAAAAACTCAGCAGGCCAGACAACATCCGTGGAGAGAGAAACAGAGTCAACGTTTCAGGTCGAAACCCTTCGTCAGAACTGAGAAAAAAGCAGGAAATGAAACAGATTAAAAGGCCAGTTTGGGGGCTGGGAAATGGGGGAGGGGATGAAAGATCAAAAGGGACGGTCTGTGAGAGGCGAAGAGACATTAAGAGATATTCAAGGTGAGACGAGATGGTAATATCACAGGTAAAGAGACAAACAATGGCTCTAGATGAAGTGTGAAATGCGCTGGCAGAGTGAGAGACAGCTGCCTTGTGGGAGAGAAAAAAAAAGGAAAAGGCACAAACCAAAGGTGTGGATAAAAAATATATAAATATAATAGGGGCCGAGGTTATGATCTGAAATTGTTGAACTCGATATTGAGTCCGGAAGGCTGTAAAGTGCCTAATCGGAAGATGAGGTGCTGTTCCTCGAGCTTACACTGAGCTTCCGTGGAACAATGCAAGAGCCCGAGGACGTTGAGGTCCGAGTGGGAATGGGGCGGCGAATTAAAATGACAGGCGACCGGAAGCTCGGGGTCACCCTTACGGACTGAACGGAGGTGTTCCGCTCTGTGTTGGTGGTGTTGGTTGAGCGATAATTATTGGCCAGTACACAGGGAGGTCTCCCCTGATCATCATCGAAATAGTGCCATGGGATCTTCTACATCAACTTGAGAGCGCAGGCAGGGCCCCAGTTTAATGTTTCATGCGAAAGACGGCACACCTCTTGATACTGCAGTACTGAGGGAGTGCTGCACGAACGTATCAGCCCAGGTTACGTGCTCAAGGCTCTGGAGTGGGGCTTGAACCCACGACCTTCTGCCTCGGAGACGAGAGTGTTACCACTGAGCCAAGGCAAGAGGCCTCAATGATTGAGTCTCATCATGTTTCCATCCTGATTTGCCCCAACATAGACAGCACATGTACAAAGTGGCCTCTCCTCCCAGACCCACATGGTTTCCGTTAGCCAAAATGTTCTCTTGGCCACCTTCAATTCCTCCTTTAGCCAAAACTCTGCCGGAAGTATCGAATCTTTAACTAATTACCACTCAGCTACCAGCCCTGTCCCAACCAAACTCTACGTACCACAGCTCACTGGTTTCAAAACTCATCATCCTTGTTTATTAATCTCCCCGTGACCTTGCTCTACCCTACCTTTTGCAACCCCCTCCATCCTATGACCCCCCCACCCTACATCCTCCACTATTCTTGCTCCAGTCTTTGATCTCTTGTCCCTTGCCATCAGCGACAGCCATCATGCCGTTGCATCCTGGAACTCCCTAATTGCCTCCACTTTACCACATCTGTCCCCATTTTCGAAAGCCGACCTCCACCGCTGTACCTTCACTCACCACCTCCCCCCACCCCTCTGCTTGGCGTCGACTCCCCTCTGTGGTGTGCCTTGGGATATCTCATTACGTTAAAGATGCTACTTAAGTGCAAGTTGTGGCTGTTGCTTCTCCTGTGTACGATTGAGAGAGGAAAATGAGCTGAATGCTCAAGGAGAATGCACTGTATATTACCTGACAAATTACAGGTTTATTTTGTTAACACAGACGTGACCATAATCCTCAAAGGATTCAGGATTTGTCCTTATACCAGCTTTGCCACAACCCCAAATCCAATTACTACATTATCCACAGAATCCCATTTTTTTTTTTTTTATATAAAAGAGATTTCATTTTTGAACATCCGTGCACTTGGGAGGGTTTCATCTGGCATAATTGCAAACGGTGTGAAAAATGACAAGCAACGTCAATTTGACTGAAAATTAATACCACAAATGATCCCGATTTCCTCCCTCTCTATAGAGAGGGGAAGATATGGGCAATTAAGGATGCAATGAGGTTCCTGCGAAAGACTCAGCAGTGATAAATTGATTTCGGAATAATCTGCCACTGCCCCACCCTTCATTTTTGACAAAGTGTAGCTCTTCTCAGTTGCATCAGACAATGCTCAGAAGATATTGGCTTAAAACAACCATTTCTAAGGTGAGCTACTTTTCTTCTCGCGACGAGCACCATCCTTGGCCAAGCACAGCCCTCTGTAGCGAGCCCTCAGCAAGTAAGCAAGAGCAGCCAGAGACAGGTGGTTATTAGTTAGTGGTTATGTTACTGGACCAGTAATCCAGAGGCCTGGACGAATGATCCATGAGACGCGAGTTCAAATCCCACCACTGGCAGCTGAGGAATTTAAATTCAGTTAATTAAATAAATCTGGAATAAAAAGCTAGTATCAGTAATGGTAACCGTTCATTGTAAAAACCCATCTGGTTCACTAATGCCCTTTAGGGAAGGAAATCTGCCGTCCTTACCGGGTCTGGCCTATATATGACTCCAGACCCACAGCAATGTGGTTGGCTCTTAACTGCCCTCTGAAATGGCCCAGCAAGCCGGTTGTATAAGGCGGCGGCTCACCACCACCTTCTCAAGGACAATTAGGGATGGGCAATAAATGCTGGCCTTGCCAGCGACGCCCACATCCCATGAACGAATAAAAAAAAGGTACAGCACTCGGCAGATGGAGACAGAGAAATGGCGCCGAGGCATCAGAAATAAAGGAGTCTGGAGCCAGGCCAGTGGTTGAGAGTTTAGGCCAGTCTTGAGGTTGAGGTTCAAGGCTGGTGTGGTATCCAACTGCCTCTTGAATCATTCCAGAGATTTTTCCTCCATTATCCTACTCAAACCATTCCACTTATTAATCATATATTTAACGACAAGTCTGATGAAAAAAGTATGGATAGGACTTGGCTTCACATACATATAAATTCCATTAGTTTTTGATTTTGTGCTCCTTTGTATAAACAAACAAATGTTTTCTTTAACCATGCAATGCATTACATAGGACAGCACAGAAACAGACCATTCAGCCCAACTGGTCTATGCCAGTGTTTATGGTCCACTCGAGCCTTCCCCCACCCCCTCTTCATCTCACCCTATCTGCATATCCTTCTCTTCCTTTCTCCCTCATGTACTTATCCAACTTCCTCTTAAAGTATCTACGCTATTGGCCTCAACCACTCACTGTGGTAGAGAGTTCCACATTCTCACCACTCTCTGGGTAAAGAAGTTTTTCCTGAATTCACGATTGGATTTATTGGTTGTTCTAACGTGACCATGGCCCATTAATCTCATTAAAACACTAGTCACACCTCAAGACATTGGTAAGCCATTTAGGACTGAGATGAGGAGGAATGTCTTCACCCAGAGAGTGGTGAACCTGTGGAATTCTCTACCACAGAAGGCAGTTGAGGCCAATTCATTAAATATATTCAAGAAGGAGTTAGATATATTTCTTAAGGCTAAAGGGATCAAGGGATATGGGGAGAAAGCAGGGACAGGGTACTGAATTTGGATGACCAGCCATGATCTCATTAAATGGCGGAGCGGGCTCGAGGGGCCGAATGGCCTACTCCTATCTTCTATGTTTCTTAAGACTCATAATCTGTTAACAGACTCTTTGTTAACAGTGAGAATAAGATAAATGGGTCATCTTATTTCAATCCCACAGAGGCGCTGAAAAATTCCCAATCTGGCACCTGTTAAACATAAAATTAAGTTGTTTTGAGCTTGTGGTGCTCTATTTTACAAGTTACTTGTGAATATATCAGCAAGAGTAGTGGAAAGGGAGTTTAAAAGGCGAATGGAATGTTGGCCTTTATATCAGGGGGCTGGAATACAAAGGGGTGGAAGTTATGTCACATTTATATAAGCTCTGGTTAGACCCCATTTAGATTACAGGTTGAGCGTCCCGAATCCGGCAACCTCGGGACCGAGGCCAAGCCGGTTTTCGTGTTTTTCCGGTCTTCGGCACATGTTCCTGATGTCCGAAGTCCGGAAAATCATCGCAACCTGGGCTCGGGCGTTTCCAGACTTTGGACATCAGAAACACGTTCCGAAGTCCGGAAATGCCTGGGCCTGGCTGGCGGCGGAAACAGGGTGTCCGGATTCCGGAACATTTTACAGATTCCAGATGACCCGGCCACCAATCGTCCTGGAGTCCGGATTCCGGAACATTCCCGATTCCGGAACTCTGGATTTTAGACGCTCAACCTGTATTTGCGTTCAGTTCTGGGCACCGCACCTCAGAAAGGATATACAGGAAACTCTCGATTTACCGGCACCTAAATAACCGGAAATCTCTTAACCAGCAAAATTCAGGAGTAGGTTCAGGTAAGTTTTACTTCATATTAGTGGCTGTTCCTGGATCTGTGGCTGTGTAACCGGGGTTCCTGCACCTGTTGCTAAGCAACAGGGAAGCCTGGATCTGTGGCCGCGTACGGGGCTCTCGTACCTTTTACTATACCTCTCTGTAATCCGGACTTTTTGATAAACCGGCACCACGCCGGTCCCTTTGGTGCCGGATAAAAAAGAGTTTCCTGTACTGGCCTTGGAAGGGGGAGCAGCGCAGATTCACCAGAATGATACCGGGGCTAAAAGGGTTAAATTATGAGGAAGTTTAAACAATATAATTGAAAAAGCCCTTTGGTTTAAACATATCGTCTGAAGGACAACATTTCAGCCAATGCAGCATTTCCTGTACACTGTATTGGAGCATCATCTCAGCTTATGAACTTAAATTCTTGGCACGGAGCTCAAAACCACATCCTTCTGACCCCCCAAGGTGAGAGTGCTTCCAACTGAGCTATGCTGACACACGAATCTTAACGTCACAAAAAAAGTGGAAGACTGTTACAGGACATTTAAGTCTACGGGATCCTAGCTGCAACACACAAAATGCTGGGGTTGCAATGAGATTGGTAACACTGCACTGTGGGATAGCTGTAGCACACTCAAATGGCATCAAGCAGTAGCTGAAGGACACCGGACGAACTTCTGCCTCCACTCAGCTAGGTAGGATGGGGTCAAAGGATTAATGAGCTTATCATTAACAAAGGCAGTCCAGGCCGATGCTGGAAATTGATCTCCAATGACCTCGATTAAAGTTATGATCTAAATAATGATCATGAATGGATCTGAATTTGCACAGTTGATCTGATAAATAAGAGTGCAGTGAATTCACAGATTGAACAACTGCATCACTTGTACAATGTGCAGGAGAAGAAAGAGGGGGGGAGGAGAAGAGAGAGGGGGAGGAGGAGAAGAGAGAGGGGGAGGAGAAGAAAGAGAGGGGAGGAGAAGAAAGAGAGGGGGAGAGGAGGAGAAGAGAGAGGGGAGGAGGAGAAGAGAGAGGGGAGGAGGAGAAGAGAGAGGGGGAGGAGAAGAGAGAGGGGGAGGAGGAGAAAGAGAGGGGGAGAGGAGGAGAAGAGAGAGGGGAGGAGGAGAAGAGAGGAGGAGGAGGAGAAGAGAGAGGGGGAGGAGGAGAAGAGAGAGGGGAGGAGGAGAAGAGAGGGGGGAGGAGGAGAAGAGAGGGGGGAGGAGGAGAAGAGAGGGGGGAGGAGAAGAGAGGAGGAGAAGAGAGAGGGGGGAGGAGGAGAAGAGAGAGGGGGGAGGAGGAGGAAAGAGAGGGGGAGGAGGAGAAGGAGAAATGGGCAGGGGAGAAAGGATGAGAGGGGAGGGGGAAGGACGGGGGGGGGGGGTGGTAGAAGAGAAGAGCCTACAAAGGACAAGTGCATGTGTAGTCAGATAATCTATTTTATGGTGGTGTTGGTTGAGGAAGAAATGCCGACCAGGACATTGGCAGAACCCCCTCCCCCGAACACAGCCACAGGACCATTTACATCCACCCAAGAATAACACACAGGTCCCTGGGTTTAATGTCTCATCCAAAAGACAGCATTCTCTGCCGTGCAGCACTCCCTCAATGAAGTCAGCCTAGATTAAGTCCACAGTGAGGCTTAAACCCACAACCTTCTGCCGATACCAAAAAAAGTCAGCTCTGTGGAAAATCTCTTGAAGTCAGTACCTGCTTGTGATTTTATTTCACTTGTATGCAGCAACAGAAATATGTGTTCAATAAATATAGCACAAACACAGAAAATCGCTGACACACACACAGAAATCTGATGACCTCGCAGCCGGACCCCTTGTGAGCCCCTCGCAGATTCCCCTGCGTCCAGAGACGCCAGTTCGAAAACCATCAGCCTAGACTGGCTCTACCAAACGTACCCCTTTCGCTTGTCTGACCACGGTGCCGGTTATGTTAAAACTTGCATCAGCCGGTGGCTCAGTCGGGCAGCACTCTCGCCTCAAGAGCCAGAAGGTCAGTGGGTTCAAGTCCCCACTCCAGAGACTTGATCACAAAAAATCTCGGTTGATAATCCCAGTGCAGCACCAAGGGAGTGCCGCACTGTCGGTGGCGCCGTCTTTCGGATGAGACGTTAAACCGAGAACTCGTGCGGCCTCCCAGCTGGAGGTAAGAGAAGATTTCAAATGAAGAGCAGGGGGCCGGTGTCCTGGCCAATATTTATCGCTCAAATCAACATCACTGAAACAGATTATCTGGTCATTATTGCCGTTTGTGGGATCTTGCTGTGCGCCAACTGGCTGCCACGTTTCCTACATTACAACAGTGGCTGCATTTCCAAAAAATATATACTTAATTGGCTGGAAAGCATTTTGGGACGTCCTGAGGTCGCGAAGGACAATTCGTTCCCCGTGTGTGGAGTGAGATCACATTCCTGAGTTCCAGTCAGCACCTGCAGAGCGGGATTGTGGGTGGAGTCAGCACCTTGGGGAGGGGGCAAATTGCAGAGAGCAAAAGAATAGATAAACCGCTGCTGGCATGGACACTTCAGCACAATCCTGCTTCATTCACCGACTGCTACTTGGGCCACAAGACAGCGTGGATATATTGGCCCAGATATTCCGATCCCTACGTGCTGTGTACCCGCCCGTAGGGACATCGGAAATGCCAGTTTCAGGCATGCACAGCGCATGCGCTGAAAACCAGCATTTCCGATCTGTCAAGAATGCTCTCGACAGATCCTCCGGCTGCCCTGGAGAAGGGCCTCTGCGGGCGGATAGTTCCGCTTTTTGGAGACCCACTGCCCGCAGAAAACTCTTACAATTCTTATGCCTGGTAAATTTTCCAGGATAAGTGTCGAAAAAAGTAAAAAAAAAAAATCACGGATTTATCATTTAAAAATACTTTTTTTTTTAAAAAGTTTATTTTTAGCCCCATAAAAAACTTATTTTTTCCAAAAATTAAAATTGCTTAAAATACTCAATTTTTTGTAATTTCAAGTCATTTTAAAAATGTGATTAAAAAAAAATTTATTTAATGTTTTACTATGTTTTTGGGGGCGATCTCCATTCATATATTTGACAGGTCTTCCCGTCAACTGTATGAAGGGAGATTCCCTTCTGTGATTGGCTCCCCATGGCCCACGTGATCCCAGGGACGCTGCGAACCGCCTGCGCCTCTGGGATACGTGGGCCCTGCGCACCGGCAGTTTGGAGAGGCCCAGGAGCGGAAGTGCGTGCGAGTCCCGGGAGCACCTCAGGTAAGGGTGCAGATTTTTCCAGATCGCAGCCCTCTGCCCGCGGGCGGCCTGCGATCGGAAAATACGGGCCATTATTTCATTTACATTCTTGCAATATTTAAGAATGCCAAAAAGTCGTGGAACGAGGAATTTTAATCGCCAAGAAAGAGAGAGGTGACGAGCTGCTGCCTATTATAATTTTAACTTTGTATCTCGCTAATGGAATGTTTCTTGACAGGGAGGAAATTTGTCTTTGGAAAGAAGTCACCACATAGCAACAGGGGAACTATATCTCTAATTACTACACAAGATGAAAATATTTATTACAGTAATGGCATTTTTTAAAATTTACTTTCACCGCTTCACCATCGGTAGCTGTGCCTTCAGCTACCTGGGCCCTCTGGATTGGAATTCCCTCCCTAAACCGCTCCGCCTTTAAAGGCGCTCCTTAAAACCTACCTCTCTCGCCTGTCCCCAGTATCCCCTTATGTGGCTGGGTGTCAAATTTTGTTCGATAATTGCTCCTGTGCAGCGCCTTGGGACGTTTTACTGAGTTAAAGGCGCTGTATAAATACAAGTTGTTGTTGTTTCGATCACAACTGCAGTGTCATCAGAACGGGTGGTGGGTGAAGAATTTACTTGCGAGCAGAATGTACGTTGCTCACTCGTGTTTGTGGCACTGGTCGGTTATTTAGTTCTCTTGTGGCACAGTGAGTTGTGTTGTCGGCTGCTCGCAACAGAGGCTCCTCAATACCTTGTCTAACAGCATGACGATCCACGCCCAAATTCCTGGCTTCTGAGTTAGGGGGAAAAGTCACTGCTGCAATTAACCTGCAGCACGCGGCTAAAATGAGCTCCAATTAAAAAGAGGCCAAATTATTCCTTATAACAATTACATCCTCAACGTTAGAGAGACTTGGTTCTTCAGCAACTGAGTCAGTTTCTAATTAACCCAATTCTGCACATGTAATTTAGATGTGATTACAGTGATTAATTAACGTGTTACCACTAATAGCAGAACAATTATACATCCCACAGTTCATAACCACAGGATTTGAATTTTGAGTTACTAATTTAAACATATGAGCAGTTGACTGCGCAGAGGACACGCGCTGCTTCATTCTCCCTCGATTCCTGTACTTCCAGTGTCACTCAGGAAATGTATAAACAAACAGAAAACCAGGCAGAAAGTACAGAATCTGTTGGCAGCCGCAGTCAAGTCGATGGTACAAATCTATGGCTGCGGAGAAATACATTATGAAGCACTTGCTGGTGGTGAAGACTCCTTTCAGCATTGCCTTTCATTTCAGAGTCAATAAACGATTCTCTATTTTTATATGCTGAATGTGAGATTTATCCTGCAGGTCAGCCAGACCGGAATAACCAGTCCTCCTCATGCAGGGGGCGCTGCAGGCAAACAGCGGGACATCAAATAGGAACAGGAGGAGGCCATTTAGCGTCTTGAGCCTGCTCCGCCATTCAACGAGATCATGGCTGATCTGCGACCTAACTCCATATCCTTGCCTTTGGCCAATATCCCTTAATACCTTTGGTTATGAAAAATCTATCACTCTCAGATTTAAAATTAACAATTCATCTAGCATCAATTGCCGTTTGCGGAAGAGAGTTCCAAACTTCTACTACCCTTTGTGTGTAGAAATGTTCTTGAAGAGGGAGCAGAGGAGATTTACCAGAATGGTATCAGGGATGAGGGACTTCAATTATTAGACTTAGAGAAGCTAGGATTGTTTTCCTTCGAGCAGAGAAGGTTAAGGGGAGATTTAATAGAGGTGTTCTAAATTACAAAGGGTTTTGATAGAGTAAATAAAGAGAAACTGTTTCTACTGGCAGGAGGGTCGGTAATCAGAGGACACAGATTGAAGGTAATTGGCAAAAGAACCAGAGGGAAAGGGCAGTGGAAGCAGGTTCAATAGTAACTTTTGAAAGAGAATTGGATATATACTTAAAAAAGAAAACATTTACAGGGTTATGGGGAAAGGGCAGAAGAGTGGGACTAATTGGATGGCTCTTTGAGAGAGCTGGCACGGGCACGATGGGCCGATTGGCCTCCTTCTGTGCTGTATGATTTTATGATGGGGCTCACCGTGTTCAGTTAAGTCAGCCAGCTGAGCGATTCAAATCAGGAAGGTCCCAGGTTCGATTCCGGGCCTGTGCCTCGTGGGCTGATCTCAGCCAGGGCGACGATTAAAGGCGCCAAGATTGATTTCAGCGCCCCTGATTTAGGGAAGAGAGAATGGGCCAGGGTTTCCCGGTTCCCGATCAATGTCCGGCAACCTCTGCCGGAAGGGCGGATGTTGGGGTGAGGACACGCTTGCTGCCGAGACTCATGCACGGATAACAGCCGCATTTGGTGAGGTAGGTAAGGGTAACTACAAGGGGTCAATTCATTTGGGGGGGGGGGGGGCGGGGAAGAGAAATTGGTGGACAAAAGTTGGCTAAAAAATCTGATTACATTACAAGCGTACGATGAACTATATTTTAAAACAAATGTCCTGTAGAATGTTTTTTTATTTTACTTTAATGGGGACTTATAAAAGCAGAGGGGGAGTTTTAGCCCTGCCTCTTACTTTATATGTGGTTTCTTTCTCCTTTCTCTGTACGTGTTTTGCTGCCAAATTAGGATTGAAGTTGAAAATTAACAGGAGAGTATGCAATGTTGCTGCACCAGCATTTAATAGTTTTCTGTGCAGCTTAAAAGTCTAGTTCGATGACTTTTTTGGTGCCAATGTTGAAGTTCAGACACTTTTTAAAATTGCTGTCTTACCAAGTAACTAGAAAGTGCTCTTGGCTTCGATTCTGCAGCTCTTCGCTCACCAGAGGGATTTGGGTGCCAACAAGGAGAGCCAATCTCTCAACTCTAGCCTAGGCCAAACAAGCCAAAACTGATTTTTCATTAATTTCCTATGATTTATGCAGCTAGCTCTGGAACCAATTCTGATGCATCGGGTTTGTGTTTTTGGAGTTTTTGGGTCTGGTAAGTTCTGGGTTGAAGAACCAGGAGCCTTAGTCCTGAATAAATCATACAAACAATGGGGCACAGGAGAGAAAAAAAGGAGAGTGTGTCGAACTATAGCAACGTGACTGTAATTGACGTTCCCACAAGTTCTGTGCTGGAGTGGGGCAAGGCAGAGCTGAACTCGACGGGTCCTGATCCAACTTCAAACACACTGCAACATTCAGTACAGCTATCAGCAGATGGACCATTCTCTGCAAACTACCACAACCTCGCCACTAAAACAGATGATCTGGTCATCATTTACATTGCCGAGCGCAAGTTTGTTGCCGACATTACAACAGTGACTGCACTTCAAAAAAAAAGTACAGTAAACTCTTTCTTATCTGGCACTTGAGACCAGGATGGTGCCGGTTGATGAAAAATTCCGGATAAGAGAGGTATACTTACTGATGTAAGAAAACTACTAGGCACTTGGTCTAAGCGTTAAACAAAGCTTTAATCAACTGTTTTACAACATGGAGGTCTAGTTGTGTCCTTCACTAGTTCCTGTTAAGAATGTCCTGCACAAGCTGGGCCCGTGCCCGAGCAGTTATACTCTCCCTGGATAGCGCCACCCGTAGGCCACTCAGTATTATTTCATAAGTCTTTCTTTCATGAATGACTGATTCATGTCACCTACCAAGGCAATTTTTAACAAACAAAAATACAAAATCAAGAAATGTACTGTATAATTGAGTACTCACCTACAGAATGTTCTGTTAAATGTATGGTAGAATCGGCAAGATTACCGGTTATTGAGGTGTTGTTTTGTATTGAGATAGATCTATTTTGCCGGTTATTAAAGTAATCCGGATGATAAAGTGCCGTTTAAACAAGAGTTTACTGTACTTCACTGGGTGCCAAGCACTTTGCAACGTCCCGAGGTCGTGAAAGGCGCTATAGCAATGCAAGTCTTTCAAAGGATGCAATGGTCGACAAGCCCTTTAAGAACTTGTGCGATACAAACTTCCCACCTTGGGGCGGCCAGGCAGAGCGAGTGTTCTTTTCCGCTCCTGACCATTGCTATGATCATCAAAGCTCATTTACATTACAAAAGACTTCAGCGCACCGCGGGAGTGGAAGATTGCAGCCTTCACGTGGCCCGTTCTGTTAAGTGAGAAATCACGACTCATGCCACCGACCAGATCAACGTCGAGCAACGGTCTCCCGGTCTTCAGAGCAACAACTCAAGCCCAGGCATCACAGCGATACACACCACTTCTCCTGGCGCAATTATCTGGCTTAACCACCAAAAAATGTAAAATTGCAGTTGTTGCTCTACCTCAGCCCTACGAAGTAGCACTCGTGCATGTTAATGCCCATCTGCTGGCCAGTTTGCTTATCATTAATTATCATGCTGATTTAGGGTCTACTGCACTGGTTTATCCTGGCAGCTATAAGCCAGCCACGTGGTTGCGAATGTAATCAGTTCCCTGCATGGCTGATTCACGGCTCTTTAGGCTACATTACTACTGCTCCATGGTTAAAGGGATTGGAAATAGGTCTTGCCCCAATTAAGGTTACTGTGGATCACGCAGTTTAATTGATATTAAGTTAGTCCCCACAGGCATTGTGCTAGATTTTGTTTTCGCAACACCAAGTTTCCAACATTTTTTTCTTGTTCAGTGAAGCCTGAGGCAGGGTTATTTCAGGAAACTCGCAATGCAGCTCCATCAGCATTCAATCTGCTCACCAAGGTTGATGAGGCATTTTTCATTTATCTCTTTACCATTTCTCCTGCACAATATTGAGAAATCTAAATTTATCTTTTTATTTACAAGTAGAATCTCTAATCCTCCTCCTCCTCATGATGGGCTGCCTTTGTCTAAAACCATTGATTTATATCCAAATTCCCAATTATTCAGTGCGCAACTGATCTGAATTGGCACATTGCATTAAAATTGCATCCAATGTGCCAATTTAATCCATTTACACACTGGAAAGAACCAAACCCTTGGTGCTAATCTGTTCAAAGCCTTTTCACTGCAGTGGGAAAGAAAATCTTGGCTCAGTTGGCAGTATTTCCACCTCTGACGTTCTGGGTTCAAGCACCACTTCAGGACCCGAGCAGGTCATCTCATCGGACATCGCGGTGCAGCACTTGGGGAGTGCTGCATTGTCGGAGGTGTCATCTTTTGGGAGAGGCATTAAACAGAGGCCCCGTCTGCCTGTTCAGGAGGACATAAAAGATCCCATGGGCACTATTTGGAGAAGAGCAGGGGAGTATCATGGCCAACTATTACCAAAAATAGATTATCTGGTCATTCATCTCATCGCTGTTTCTGGGACCCTGCTGCATGCAAACTAGCTGCCGCCACTGCCTACAGTACAAAAGTGACCAGAGATCAGCAGTAGATGCTTGGCTGTGGAGTCCTTTGGGACATCCCAAGGATCTGAAGGGGTGCTGTTTAATTGAAAGTTCTTTATTTGTAGGAGAGTAACCTTGGTGCTTCCAGCTACGTGGTACTGGGTTATCCACCTGAAGGTCTGACCTCCAATCCCCGCCTTATTTAACGTTCAAAGCTATCTGGCCTCAAGTGAATTTACCCATTTTCAAGAAATTGTATTAGAATGCTCTGAACTCCAGGAGGGAGGGATAAGAACTGTATAAATCGAGACTGACACTTCAATGTACGACTGAGGGATTGTTGTCTATTGGATGAGACATTAAACCGAGGGCCTCTCGGGCGGATGTAAAAGATTGATGCAAGGTTGTTCTCCTTGGAGCAGGTATGATTAAGGGGAGATTTAATACAGGTGTTCAAAATCATGAAGGGTTTTACAGGAAACTTTTTATTATCCGGCACGGACGGGACCGACATGGTGCCGGTTCATCAAAAATTCCAGATAACCGAACGCTATAGTGAAAGATACGGAGCGGAGAGCTCCGTATAAAGCAATAAACACAGCTTCAGAACAGTGGGCACAAGTTGCAAGCGTCTCTGTAGCTTAGCAACAGCTGCAGCCACACCCTTGCACAGCAACAAATGGAGTAAAAAAAGTAATAAAGGTTACCTGAACCTACTCCTGAATTTTGCCGGTTAACCGAGATTTCCGGTTATTTAGGTGCTGGTAAATCGAAAGTTTCCTGTAATAAGAGTAAATAAGGAGAAACTGTTTCCACTGGCAGATGGGTCGGTAACCAGAGGACACAGATTTAAGGTCCTCAACCGAGGATTCCCCTCTACCGTGGTTGACACGGCCCTCGACCGTGTCCGTTCTATCTCCCGCACTTCTGCCCTCACCCCTGCCCCTCCCTCCCGGAACCACGACAGGGTTCCCCTTGTCCTCACCTTTCACCCCACCAGCCTCCACATTCAACGGATCATCCTCCGCCATTTCCGCCACCTCCAACGTAAAAAGCCAAGACACAGATTTAAGGTAACTGACAAAAGAATCAGAGGCGAAATGAGGAGATTTTTTTTTTTTTTTTTTTTTTTTTTTAAACACTGAGTTATGATGATCTGGAATGCGTTGCCTGAATGGGCGGTGGAAGCAGATTCAACAGTAACTTTCGAAAGGGAACTGGACAAATACTTGACGGGGAAAATTTTGCAGGGCTATGGGGAAGGGACAGGGGAGTGGGACTAATTGCACAATGGGCCGAATGGCCGCATTCTGTGCTGTATGATGCTATGGTGTCACTCTGAAAGCTTTCTTACCTCGCTGGAGATTTCTAGATGTCTTGAAGCGAAGTGTAGTCCTTGCTCGTGGCTCCCAAGTGACACATAGGCATTTCCCAGACTCCAACAGGCTCTCCCTTCTCCAACCCTGTCCAAACAGCCAAAAATAACATCTTATTGTCCAGTTTCATGAGAATGTGCCCCATTGTGCAGTCAGAGATGAGATTAGACGATTCTCATTCTCTTTCTTGTCAGTGCACAAATCCCATAGAAAACATTTCAATTATCTCGCTCTGGTTTCCTATGCTGTTGTAAAAACTATTCTGACATAACTTTTGGCAACAAAGTTTTTCAATTTAAAATCTTGACAGTACCCTTGCCCTCATTTGTACAAAGAAAACAATTTTTTTTTAAATTCATTCACGGGATGTGGGCATCGCTGGCAAGGCCAGCATTTATTGCCCATCCCTAATTGCCCTCGAGAAGGTGGTGGTGAGCCGCCTTCTTGAACCGCTGCAGTCCGTGTGGTGAAGGTGCTCCCACAGTGCTGTTAGGGAGGGAGTTCCAGGATTTTGACCCAGCGATGATGAAGGAACGGCGATATATTTCCAAGTCAGGATGGTGTGTGACTTGGAGGGGGTGCTGTTCCCATGCGCCTGCTGCTCGCCCTTCTAGGTGGTGGAGGTCGCAGATTTGGGAGGTGCTGTCGAAAAAATTATACTATCTGGAAATTTGAGAGAGTTAATTGTCCAAATGAGAACATAGGCCTGTTTTATACCTGCTCTCAGATGTGCTTTACTGCAGGGAGACGGTTCACATCACGAGTTAAGCAGCTGAATATCTGGCTCAGACCCAAATCGACAGTTGTAAGGATGTGTACAGCTAGATCTAATCAAATATTACGTGGGACATGAGGTGTCAGGGCCTTGTATAATGTCAAGCCAAGGATGTTGTACGCTAAGTTAGATTATATACCCTGCGGTTTTGTTTGATCTAACTTGGAGGAGGGTGGCGGGGGGTGGGAGAGAGGCATGAAACTTTACAATCTTGTGTTCAGGGGATGTTGTGAATTGAAGACAGTCCATGCCAGAGTGGACTATACGTGGCCTGCTGCAAGGAGCAAGCTTGATTGCCTGAATAGCCTATTCTTATTCCGTATTTCCTTACGCCAACATTGTTTCACCAGACACCAAAGCCACCAGTTTTGCAGTTGCGTTGGTAAGGATTGACTAAAGTTCCCCGCCCCCCCACCGATGGATCGCTAGTCATTCTCTCGAGTGCAACTGAAATCACAAAAGAGACAGCTAAATGCTGATGGTAATGTCTTTTGCAAGAACTTTGGCAAAACTCTTGGTGCCAAGCACTGTCTGCTTGACTAATGGCAGCTGTATCAGCTGTAAATGACCTTCCCTGCCGTGACTGATTGCCCCCTAACAGAAAATTACTGATAGGTAATACTTTATTAGTCAGCCTTGTTAATCATGCAGCTTTCCTGTCATCAACAAGAAGGGCACTGAATTTTCAAGTGTTCTTCACTGCAATGCTTGTCACCTCTTAATACATTTATTGATGACAAGCAATTCAAAGTGCGTGCATCCAGTCCCACAGGATTAGCCCCGCCGATTCCCGTGTCCTTAACAAACCTGGTTGAACAGGTTGAAGATGACAAACATGCTGAAAACTTGAGTATAGGAAGACCCCTTCTCAACACATTCATTGACATTTAAAGGGAAAAGAGAAGCTTAGGTGAGTAAACACTGTTCAAAGTCCTACCCCAGTAATAAATACACACATTCAGTCCGTAAGGGTGACCCCGAGCTTCCGGTCGCCTGTCACTTTAATTCTCCGCTCCACTCCCACTCTGACCTCTCTGTCCTTGGCCTCCTACACTGTTCCAACGAAGCTCGAGGAACAGCACCTCATCTTTCGATTAGGCACTTTACAGCCTTCTGGACTCAACATAGAGTTCAACAATTTCAGACCATAACCTCTGCCCCTATTTTTTCAGATGACAGCCGTTGATGATTCTGCTATCCCCATGTACACCTCTTCTAGACCCATCTTTTGTTTCTTTACTTGTCCCATTACCATCTCCTTTAGCCTTGCACCATCATCCCTTTTGTTATTTAATCTCTCCTGCCTTCCATCCTATCACAGACCTTCCCTCCCCCCCTTTCCCTGCCCCAACACTTGCTTAAAAACCTGTTCCATCTCAAACTTTTTCCAGTTCTGACGAAGGGTCATCGACCTGAAACGTTAACTCTGTTTCTCTCTCCACAGATGCTGCCTGACCTGCTGAGTGTTTTCCAGCACTTTGTTTTTATTTCAGATTTCCAGCATCCGCAGTATTTTGAATAAATACATGCCACTCCCCTTTAATGTATCACAGAATTTGCTGCCCCTTTTGGTCTCCGTCCCTGCTCCAATGCCGACCGTCAGTATTTCATGCCGACAGTCACCATTTCAGGGCCTGGTCCATACATCTAAACAATTCAAGTTGGTTACATTTTCACAAGTGCACCTGATCGTTGGGGTGGCTGAGCTTTTGAGATTGGCTCCACTCTTCCGAAGGAGCCTTTAGTTAGAGTTGAGCTGGACATGGACCACCTTGCCAGAAGCTAATCCGGAAGAGTGTACTCAAGGCTGAGACGGATAGATTTTTGGACTCTAGGGGAATCGAGGGATACAGGGATCGGGTGGGGAAAGTGGAGTGGAGGTCGAACATCAGCCATGATCTTACTGAATGGCGGAGCAGGTTCGAGGGGCCGAGTGGCCGACTCCTGCTCCTATTTCTTATGCTCCCTTCAGACCTCCCTACAGAATGCAGAGTGCTACAATGCCCACAAAGTGAAATGTTGCCAACCATAAAATAAAATTCCAACAGGACTAGACAGACTAGATGCAGGAAGGATGCTCCTGATGGCGGGGGAGTCCAGAACCAGGGGTCACAGTCTAAGGATAAGGGGTAAGCCATTTAGGACAGAGATGAGGAGGAATTTCTTCACCCAGAGAGTGGTGAACCTGTGGAATTCTCTACCACAGAAGGCAGTTGAGGCCAAGTCATTAAATATAAATATATTCAAGAAGGAGTTAGATATATTTCTTAAGGCTAAAGGGATCAAGGGATATGGGGAGAAGGCAGGGACAGGGTACTGAGTTTGGATGATCAGCCATGATCTCATTAAATGGCGGAACAGGCTCGAGGGGCCAAATGGCCTACTCCTGCTCCTATCTTCTATGTTTCTATGTTTAACCAGCGGCAATGTGTAAAAAAATGATTATAAAGCTTCTCCCCTCTCACTCCGCCCGCCCCTCCCCCCCAACCAAACCGTTTGCAGGTGTAGTTTGCACTTAGTTTATATTAACTAACTGGTTCAGTTCAGATCATGCTGAATTGTGTATTGACCAAATGCCAGACAGTACTAAACCAGGAGACGAGATGAATTAGAGAGTATTAAAATTAAAATAAGATTATGGCTGCGTATAACTAAATTCTCAACTGGCTTTCTGATCACATGCCCAGAATGCCATCTGCTCCTTAATTTTTGTTTGCATCCTTGTCTCAGACTTGCCCACATCTATAAAACTGATGTTGCAAATTATGAGCCAGACTGTCCGTTGGGGGGAAACAAAAATTAAGAAATGGATGAAGGTTAACTGAATTACGTTACTAAGCAACTCTTGGCACAGAACAAAAAAAAAATCAAGCCAGAGGACCATTTGGGCAAGTTGCAAGAACGAAGAAAATAAACTGCAGGGTTTGCTTTGAGGAGGGTCAAAGTTCTCGAATGTTGGAGGAAGTTTTAACAGCGCTCCAAAATGAAAAAGGCACGAATCGAATGCGGACACGGTGTCCCCTTAACACTGACTCGGGCTGGCAGGATGATTTCTCTTTCGACTGAGGGGGCCAGGTGAAGTCTGCTCCTCTTCTCCGAAGCCAAGGGTGCAGACAAGATACCCGGACTTTTAGACTCTGCCGTCGCTTGCCATTTGATTAATTGGAGAAAATTTAACTCAACGGGACTCTTCTTCTTCGGCAGTCCCTCGGAACCGAGGATGACTTGCTTCCACATTAAAAATGAGTTCTCAGGTGACTGATGAGTCCAATGCGGGACCTAGAGTCTCTGTCACAGGTTGGGGCAGACGGTGGTTGAAGGGGCGGGTGGGTGGGGTGCTTGGGTTGACGTGCGCTCCTTGCGCTTGGCTTCCGCTTGCTCCCGGCGAAGAGGCTCGAGGGTGTTCGGCGCCTTCCCGGATGCTTCTCCTCCACTTTGTGCTCTGGTCTTGGGGCCAGGGATTCCCAGGTGTCGGTGGGGATGTTACACTTTTACAAGGAGGCTTTGAGGGGTGTCCTTGAAGCGTTTCCTCTGCCCACCTGGGGCTCTCTTGCCGTGCCGGAGCTCCGAGTAGAGCGCTTGTTTTGGGAGGATCCACCTGGCGCATCAGAATGGTCAAACTGGAATCAGAATGGAAAGTGCGCTGCGGCCTGCACGGAACAACAGATCAGCAAGAGGGAACCGCCAGAAACTGACGAGACGACCGGTCAAGAAAGACACGCACAGGTTCAGCTTCCTCCCCTTCCCCCCCCCCACGAACAATTGTCGACCGGAACCAGTTAGATGACGAAATAGTAACAGCAAGCTCACTAGACACAGTTAATATGTTCGCGCCCGGGTGGCCCTGGAGATGGAGCACGCGGTGTCCGCCGGCATGCTCGAGGCCTTCCGCGACCGGTGGGTGCCGCGGCGGACTGGAGTGCATCATCACCCCCAGCCAACAAAATTCTAATTTAACTTGTTAAGTTTTATTTAATGTTTAACAGTTGATTTGGTCAATCACCCCACCTGAAAAGAGTAGACACAGTTAAACCTAAACCGAAGAATGTGAATTAGTAATTTCACTGTCGCCCTCGCCCAGTGATCTCACCCCTTACAAGGTTGGCGGAGTACAGCTAGACTGCATGTGCTGACTCAACCAAGACAAGACTTAGTATGCGTGTTTAATTTTTTTTTAAAAACCTTAGAGCCCTCTCTACTCAATATCAATTAAGAAAAGGGATCAGGCAGTTTGCTAACTATTTAGGGAATAGACAGATCCCTTGGCTTTGAAAAATGACATCAAGTAACAGACGTGTTCCAGTGTGTGATGAATTTTAAGCTGTTCTGAAATCGAAGGAGCAGTGCAGATATTTTTTTAAACTGTAAAAATCTAATTGTACCTGGCAACTATAATTTAACCCAACCTGATGGAATAATGGAATTCGAGTTGGCAAATTACTGCAGCCCCCACGGAATAAAATTCATTGACTATTTGCTCAGAAACTATAGAAAATGCTTTAAGATAAGTCACAAAAACCTTCCATCGGCAAACAGTCGGCACTTCGAAATGAACAGGCCATATTTCATGCTGTTCTGATGGGCGACAACAGCACAACAGTAAAAATATTAAACTTCACACGGGCTTGGAATGTAGGCTCACTGGATAAGGGAGGGCTGAAAAATGATGCTCAGGCTATCTGTGAAATTAATTTCCACAAATCTCAAGGGGCCTATAGCCTGTTTCAAATACTCTAAATATAAAATCTTTATTTTTTTTTTTTGAATTCCCACTTCTTCTGTTTAGCAACGCCCCATCAGTGCCATGTACCCTGAAATGTTACCTGCACACCATACCAACAATGTATTAATACGGGGTTGTGTTGCAACATAACTGCAATTCAGAAAGAGAGGAAATCCTAATCAAAAAAAGTACATTACAATATATGAATTACAAATAACAACGTGTATTTATACCGCGCCTTTATGTAGTAAAACGTCCCAAGGCGCTTCACAGGAGCGATTATCAAACAGAATTTGACCCGGAGCCACGTAAGGAGATGTTCGGGCAGAGAACCAAAAGCTTGGCCGAAGAAGTAGGTTTTAAGGAGCGTCTTAAAGGAGTAAAGAGGTTTAGGGAGGGAATTCCAGAGCTTGGGGCCTTGGCAGCTGAAGGCACGGCCACCAATGTTGGAGCGGAGGAAATCGGGGATGCTCAAGAGGGCGGAATTGGCGGAGCACAGAGATCGCAGGGGGGTGTAGGGTTGGAGGAGGTTACAGAGATAGGGAGGGGCGAGGCCACGGAGGGATTTGAAAACATGGATAAGAATTTTAAAATTGAGGCGTTGCTTAACTGGGAGTCAAGGTAGGCCAGCGAGCACAGGGGTGACGGGTGAGCGGGACTTGGTGCAAGTTAGGACATACAGTACATAATACACAACATACAAAATGCACCTTGTTGAGGTTTGTTAATGTTTTCTGGTTTTATTTCTGTTTGAGTAAATTCATTATCGCTATGTACTAGGTACTGATCAGAATCCCTGTGCTTTAAAGAAAATATATAAGAATATGAGAGCTGATGAACACAAACATACATTGAAAGGCGATAGTGATTTTAGAAACGGAAAAGTTCAAGGGGCATGGAAGAAAATAAGCAAGTCTCGCACATCCTCCAGGTGTAGGTTACCAAACCTCCCTCTGATTAATTCTAACTTGATACCACAGTTAGGTTTCATTGTATTTCCCAAGTTCCAGCAATGACTACTTAAAACGTTAATTAAACTATTTCCCCCAATCCTTACTCCTCCTCTGCTAAAGCACTGGCTCATGCTGGAGCATCATAACATAAGAACATAAGAAATAGGAGCAGGAGTAGGCCATTCGGCCCCTCGAGCCATAAAATCATGGCTGATCTTCTACCTCACCTTCACTTTCCTGAACTATCCCCATATCCCTTGATTCCCTTAATATCCCAAAAATCTATCGATCTCTGTCTTGAATATACTCAACGACTGAGCCTCCACAGCCCTCTGGGGTAGAGAATTCCAAAGATTCACCACCCTCTGAGTGAAGAAATGTCTCCTCATCTCAGTCCTAAATGGCCGACCCCTTATTCTGAGATTGTGACCCCTGGTTATAGACTCCCCAGCCAGGGGAAACATCCTCCCTGTCAAGCCCTGTAAGAATTGTGTATGTTTCAATGAGATCACCTCTCATTCTTCTAAACTCGAGAGAATATAGGCCTGGCCTACTCAATCTGTCCTCATAGGACAATCCCCCCATCACAGGAACCAGTCTGGTGAACCTTCATTGCACTCCCTCTATGGCAAGTATATCCTTCCTTAGGTAAGGAGACCAAAACTGTACACAATACTCCAGGTGTGGTCTCACCAGGGCCCTATATAATTGCAATAAGACGTCTTTACTCTTACACTCAAATCCTCTTGCAATAAAGGCCAACATACCATTTGCTTTCCTAATTGCTTGCTGTACCTGCATAATGGGCCAGAAATTCGGGTCCCCATGGGTGAGTACGCGTAGGCCTAACGAAAGTGCTGGTTTTGTGTATGCATTGCTTATGCGCAGGAAACCGGAACTTCCGTTCCCTTCAAGGAAGGGGTTCACAGGTCAAACGCGTGCGCCGGAGAGGCAGCGCGTACGCCTGGAACTTCCGTTTTTTTTCCAGGTTTCTCCGGGAGGGTAATTCTCCAGCAGCTACGCTTTTAAAAAGCAGTCGCAAGGCCTGCTTTTAACAAGGTAAGTGATGAATTAAGTAAAATTAAAACATTTTTTCCACAGGTTTATTATTTCTAAATACTTTAAAGAAAGGTAAGTTTATTTTTAGCCCCGTTCAAAACTATAATTAATTTTTTCAAAAATTTAAATTATTGTTTAAAATAGTTATTTTATGTAATTTATAGTTATTTTTAAAATGTGATTTTTTAAAAAATTTATTTGAAATTTTAGTTATGTTTTGGGGCCGAACTCTATTCATAAATTTGACAGGTCTTCCTGTCAAATCTATGAAGAGAGATTCCCTGCTCCGATTGGCTCTCCATGGCCCACATGATCTCAGGGGACGCTTCGAACTAACTGCGCCCCTGGGATACGCAAGCACTGCGCGCCGGAAGTTGGAGCAGGCCCAGGATCGGAATTCCACGCGGGCCCACAGCTCAACGGCCGCGCGTTAGGTAAATGCAGGTCGGGGGCTTGCACCCCGGGAAGCCCCCGAACCGAATTTCTGGGCCAATAACTTTCAGTGATTCGTGTGCAAGGACACCCAGGTCCCTCTGAACACCAACATTTCCCAATCTCTCACCATTGGGAACTTCCCCAGTACCTCATTCAAGTAGCTACTCTTCATGGGCACAGCGAGTCCCAGCAGACTATTCCACCGTGGTGGGAACCCAGCAGAGACCGACCCGGCCCTCATTCGATAAACATTTGCGTGCTCACATTCTGCCAGCGCTCACCAACAGGAACCCTGGGCGCCTTAGGAACGTAGCGATTCAGCCGCTCGAGCCCGTTCCGCCATTCAGTTAGATATGGTTGATCCTGCATCGTAACTCCATTTACCCACCTTTGCTCCACATTTCTGGTGCGTGGGCCCTTTAACTGACTGCGCGGCCCATTCAATTCTTCGTGCACGTGCGATTATTCCCATTGGAAAGCCGGTGAGCGGCCTGCGCGGGTCCTCCAGACAGCTGTGCGGCCGCATGGCTTATCAAGGGATGTGGAGCAACGTTCCTGTTACCATTACCCAACGAAAATCTATTTATCTCAGTCTTGAAAATTTCAATTGGCCCCCAGCATCCACATTCCATTTCTTGGCCAGACAACACCAATGACAATTGTACTGCCCCACTGGTGCTCCAGTTGAGTGTAGGTAACAGAGAACAGACCAAGGACTGAATACACGACCTACGCGCTCTGCATGCCTCTATACCATACGCATCGCAAGGTGCATTTAACAACTGCGCCATCAGAGCGGTAGGAACATCGTAGGAACTGCTAGACGAAAAAAGATCAAGGT
This sequence comes from Somniosus microcephalus, assembly GCF_052327205.1. Taxonomy (NCBI): domain Eukaryota; kingdom Metazoa; phylum Chordata; class Chondrichthyes; order Squaliformes; family Somniosidae; genus Somniosus; species Somniosus microcephalus. Next base: position 10,524,276 of record NC_141009.1, read on the forward strand.
CTCTCTAGTTTGCCATCTTCTACCATCCTAGATGATACAACGATAATGGAGTTGTTGACTAATCACAGCGATCAACTTCTATCAATGGGTCTACAACAGACCCAGACATGAGGTGAGAACCCCCAGTGGTGGAGAGCTTTGGGAACCACAGGTCCAAAGTCACCTGTTCCTCCCGAGCACGCGACACTCACCACACATCATGTCTCAGATTACTCATTCACTGTATCCCAAAATGTTATTTTCTGAAAGAAACCTATCTAATCTGCATCTGAATGAATCAATACTAGCTGCTTCCACCGTCCCCCGAGGGAGCCTGTTCCATAGATTGACCACTCGCTCACTGAAATATAGTTTCTGCAACGATTGTAGACAAAAAAAGCTGACAATAACAGTATTATACAAAATAAAACAAATGTCAGCAGCAACTCACACGCACACACACACGCGCACACACGCGCACAGACACACACAAAAGTAAAAAATAAATCGCTGTTTCAAAGCCTCTACCTGTCATTTAGTTCCTGGGCAATAGACAGATGTTTGAGATGGTAGTCGATAGCTTTCTCGTAGTCCTCCAGCAGAGTGTAAGTGTTGCCAAGGCTGTAGCAGGCTTGTGCTTCAACCGCTTGGTCCTTCAGCTGTCTGGATATCTGAAGTGTTTTTCTGTGGAAATAAATGAAACACGTCAGCTGACAAAGTAATGCAAACAGATTCCTGATCAGAACATGCACCTCGACCAAAAAGCCAGTGTTATTTATTTATTTATTTTAATTGGTTTCCAAACACTAATTGAACAACTGTACAATTGTAACTTTACTGACCTTACTTCTAACAATCTTTAATCAGGGCAAATCAAATGGGGCCACCTCACCCCCAATATTAGCGGGGAGTTCTCCCCGGTGTCCTGGACCAATATTTATCCCTCAACCAGCATCACTAAAAGCAGATTATTTAAGAACATAAGAAATAGGAGCAGGAGTAGGCCATTTGGCCCTTCGAGCCTATTCAATTAGTTCATGGCTGATCTTCTACCTCATTTCCACTTTCCTGCACTATCCCCATGTCCCTTAATATTCAAAAATCTATCAATCTCGGTCTTGAATACACTCGACGACTGAGCCTCCACAGCCCTCTGGGGTAGAGAATTCCAAAGATTCACCACCCTCTGAGTGAAGAAATTTCTCCTCATCTCAGTCCTAAATGGCCAACCCCTTATTCTGAGACTGTGACCCCTGGTTCTAGACTCCCCAGCCAAGGGGAGACATCCTCCCTGGTCATAATCACAATGCTGTTTGTGGGAGCTTGCTGTGCGCAAATTGGCTGCCACGTTTCCTGCATTACAACAGAGACGCCACTTCAAAAGTATTACATTGGCTGTAAAGCGCTTTGGGACGTCCTGAGGTTGTGAAAGGTGCTGTAGAAATGCAAGTCTTTCTTTTCTTAATAGTGGAATATAAAAAAAACCAGCATGCACGTAGGATCCTCAAGATCGGCCAACTAATGATTAATTAGTTGTCTGCAGTTCGAAATAAATTGTTTTCCAGCGTGTCTGCAATCCAACAAATGCTTTGAGAGAGAGAGAGAAAGAGAGAGAGAGAAGAGAGAAAGAAAGAAAGAAAGAGAGAAAGAGAGAAAGAAAGAGAGAAAGAAAGAGAGAAAGAAAGAAAGAGAGAAAGAAAGAGAGAAAGAGAAAGAGAGAAAGAGAGGAAGAAAGAAAGAGAGCGAAAGAGAGTGTCCTCTCTCAATGTTACTGGTACAACTATCAGGAAAGGCTGAACAGGCCGGGGCACTTTTCTCTAGGAAAGAGAAGGGAAGAGTGAGCGGTGCCCTGATAGAGGTCTTCAACATTATGAAGGGGTTCTATAGGGTAGACGTAAAGATCTTTCCACTTGAGCAAGATCACCAAGAACAAACTTCTCTACAGACCAGTTATAGAACAGATGTGTCACCTCCTCCAGCCCCACAACTCCATCCGATCTCTGCGCTCCTCCAATTCTGGCCTCTTGCGCATCCCTGATTTTCATCGCTCCACCATTGCCGGCCACGCCTTCAGCTGCCTTGGCCCCCCAGCTCGGGAATTCTCTCCCTAAACATTTCCGCCTCTCTAGCTCGCTCTCCTACCTTAAGACGCTCCTTAAAACCTACCTCTATGACCAAGCTTTCAGTTATCTGTCCCAGTATCTCCTTATGTGGCTCGGTGTCAAATTTTGTTTGATAACTATCCTGCGAAGTAACTCGGGATGTTTTACTACGTTAAAGGCGCTGTATAAATGCAAACTGTTGTTGTTGTGTTCAATGAACGTCCTTGTTCTGCTCCAAGCCTTTCAAAAACATGAGCCAACATAGCAGACAAACCCAGTTTGAAACAGTGCACTTATCTATGATGAAAGTGGGGCGGCAGAAAGAAAATAGAACGCCATTACCTTACTGCAACACAACTTTGGGTAGGGCATTTTTCTGGCTAGATTTAACTCTGCAGCCTGGATGCAACCTACCATAGTCTTGTCCACTGGATTTTGGAATTAATCCAAGTGTGCGCTTTTTAATATAAAATTGAACCAAAACTCTGTAGAAAGCTGGCAACAAGCCCACTCTCGACAGTGATGTTGGATTGGATGCCAGCTTTCAGAAAGAAGCCAATAATGTGCCACATGGTTTTAACTATCACATCATCAAGTCATGAATGATCAAAACGATCAATACCCTTTCGATGAGATGCATCGCTTCTGTAAAGTCAAGTCTCTTGGACCAAATATCATCCCCAACACCATCTAGCCAGGACCACCCACCATCTCAGTTTTTGACCCCTCCCCTTACTGTAGAACACACAACTGTCACCGCTAATCTGCAATCATTGGCTTTGCATAGTTTGCAGAGATATGCCTCATAGAAACATAACATAGAAGAAACATAGAAGATATGAGCAGGAGTAGGCTATTCGGCCCCTCGGCCCCTCGAGCCTGCTCCGCCATTTAATGAGTCATGGCTGATCATCCAAATTCAGTACCCTGTCCCTGCTTTCTCCCCATATCCCTTGATCCCTTTAACCTTAAGAAATATATCCAACTCCTTCTTGAATATATTCCATTATTCCATGTCAGCTTTGGCATGCAAGTGGCAACTTTTGATTACATCCATTGTACCTCCCATTTTATGAATCATTCCCAGATGCACAATTTATCCATACATCAATTTATCCATACATCAATTTCGTCTCCATTTCTGATAACCTCAAGATTTCCCTGACCTGTGGACCCAGCTAAAACTGCCGTCTGGCCTGTATTTTGTGTCTAAATCAAATGTTTGCTTATGTCATAAACTCTATTTGCCTGGTCATAAAATGCTGTTTTGGGACATGGCTGTGTGCAAATTGTCTGCCGAAGAAACAACACTAACTACGCTTCAAAAGGTGATTCATTGGCAGTGAAGCACTTTGGGACGTCCCAAAGACGAGAAAGCTGCGATAAAAATACAAGTTCTTCCTTATTCTCCCATTTTTCAACAAAAGTACATCTTACTTAGTCCACAACGACCTCTTAATTTGACGTCTATGTTTGCGTTCTCTAACGCGATCAAACTTCCCCCAAAATAACACTGTAGAAACAAGACTTGATGGTCATTCTCCTTCTAACCAAACAGCTGCAGCTCCACATCACATCAGAGGGATCGGGCGGGAAAGTGGAGTTGAGGTCGAAGATCAGCCATGATCTTATTGAATGGCGGAGCAGGCTCGAGGGGTCATATGGCCTACTCCTGCTCCGATTTCTTATTACAAAGTATTTACAGCACAGAAACAGGCCATTCAGCCCAACTGGTCCATGCCAGTGTTTGTGCTCCACACGAGCCTCCTCCCACACCTCTTTATCTCACCCTATCAACATATCCTTCTATTGCTTTCTATTGCTTATCAAGCTTCCCCTATGCTATTCACCTCAACCACTCCCTGTGGTAGCGAGTTCCACATTCTCACCACTCTCTGGGTAAAGAAGTTTCTCCTGAATCCCTTATTGGATTTATTAGTGACTATCTTATATTTACGGCCCCCTAGTTCTGGTCTCGCCCACAAGTGAAAACATCTTCTCTACGTCTACCCTATCAAACCCTTTCATAATCCTAAAGACCTCTACCAGGTCACCCTTCAGTCTTCTCTTTTCTAGAGGAAGGAGCCCCAACCTGTTCAATCTTTCCCGATAGGTATAACCTCTCATCACTGTTCCTCATCACAGGGTCACATCTGCTCTAAATCATTTCACTGTGAATTTTGTTTGTTTTTATTGGAATCGACGGTTTGTGAAATCAGACAGAGTCCCACATTAATACACTAATCTGCTGTAATTGCTACTGATAGAAGCCCAAAAAGAATCAACATTGCAGTTTTATGACTAACTAGAAATCAAACGTTATTTTCCTTAAAGTTCTGGACAGAGTTATCACAAGTTCTGGGCCAAAGGACTGGCGACTCGGGAGTTCCCACACATTTACACCAGTTCCTCGGGGGGCAGCACATGGAAAATGGGCAGTACCAGCTCAATCTCAGATCCACCATATCTGACAGTAGGGTGGAGGGACTGGGTTGAGGGGTGGGAAGCAGCACAATTTGAAAACAAAAATCAGTAGCTTTCAGGTCTGGAGGAGTAGATTATACTTCAACTTTAACAAAAAAGTTTGAGAAGTCTAAAAGATGAAACACACACACTGACGGGAGTTACAGATTGTTATAAATCTCATCATCATGAAGAAACAACTTATGAAATAACACTGGATGGCAAGCTGGTGGCGCCGTCCAAGGAGTATAAATACTCGGGCGTGGGCCCAGCTTGCTCAGGGACATTTTGTAAGACAGGAACTAGTGAAGTACAACTAGACCTCCATGTTTTGAAACAAGTTGATTAAAGCCTCGCTTTATACTCGAACCAAGTGCGTAGTGAGTTTTATTATGTCACAGATTATCTCCCGTTCAAACATAAAAAGGGACAAATCTTAAAGCCTCAGGGGGTTAGAGTTAAGTTAATGCTGAGTAAAGCATCACTGCTCTCAACCACCAACTTTCAATCCCAGCAGCCCAGCCAGGTGTTACTTGCAGACAACATAATTTCAAGAGCTGTAATTTAAAGGTTGAACCGTACTCGTCTCAGAACATTATGTACCCACCGATCAGTCCCAAAATAGAAGAAAGCTGCTTCAACAAGGACACAGCTTTTCACAATTACTAACCAGCTCACTGCTGAAAACTGCTACTGTGTAATTTGAATTGAAGATCCCCATCTAGCCAAAGTACATGGACTGAGAGTACAGAGTGGGTCTACTGTAAAAATGCAGACGAACAGCTACATGCTGAAGAACTACAGTTGCAGTCACTGCTGTTATACAAGGAACACACTGAATGTCCTTGTTCAAGTACGAGTCTCTCTGGCAATTTACAGTTTAAAAAAAAAAGACTTGCATTTATATAGCGCCTATCAGGACATCCCAAAGCACTTTACAGCCAATGAAGCACTTTTTGAAGTGCAGTCACTGTTGCAATGCAGAAAACGCGGCAGCTAATTTGCGCACAGCAAGCTCCCACAAACAGCAATGTGATAAATGACGAGATAATCGTTTTTTTTTATTTTTTTTAGTGATGTTGATTGAGGGATAAATATTGGCCAGGACACCGGGGAGAACTCCCCTGCTCTTCTTCGAAATAGTGCCATGGGATCTTTTATGTCCACCTGAGAGAGGGCAGACAGGGCCTCAGTTTAACGTCTCATCTGAAAGACGGCACCTCCGACAGTGCGGCACTACCCCAGTACTGCACCGGAGTGTCAGCCTAGATTTTCGTGCTCAAGTCCCTGTAGTGGGACTTGAACCCAGAATCTTCTGACTCAGAGGTAAGCATACTACCGCTCCGTGCTAGCAGTGATATCTGGAAAGCGCTGCCTGAAGGGGTGGTGGAAGCAGATTCAACAATAACTTTCAAAAAGGAATTGAGATATATATTTTAAAAAGGAAAAAAAATTGCAGGGCTATGGGGGGGAAAGAGCAGGGCATCGAAAGAAAGGTCATCGACCTGAAATGTTAACTCAGTTTCTCTCTCCACAGATGCTACCTGACCTGCTGAGTATTTCCAGCATTTTCTGTTTTTATTTCAGATTTCCAGCATCCGCAGTATTTTGCTATTGTGTTTGGGACGAATTGGAGAGCTCTTTCAAAGAGCCGGCACAGAAACAATGGGCCGAATGGCCTCCTTCTGCGCTGTAAGATTCTATGGTGACCAGGAATCAAACTTGGGATCTTCTTGGTGCAGCTCGACACCGGACGGTAAATTTATCAAGGAAAACTATTGAAAGCGTTTAATGTCGTGGGTCTACGTAAAGACTCAGTGGAGGCCAGATGTGGTCCTTTAGAATCCGTACAGTGGGAATGAAGGGGACGAGAATTGCTGCACTGTAATTCTATACAACCAGCGTGGGCTTTAATTCTGGGTTCAGATCTGATGTGCGTTCAGCTGGAGTTGGCCATGTGTAGCAAAGGACTAACACATGGCTTGGAGTCTGTTGCAGATCATCACTCACTCCAACACAATGATTGCTTTGCACAGTCCAGAGACGGGAGCCCGCTTAATGATCTTACTTATGATTATGATGCGGTCATTAACCTTCACGGCGACCTTCTGGGAAGCAGCTGCGGTTTTACGTCTTATGGGAAAATGGGAATTGTGACAACAGCCCACAGCTAAAAAGCAGCTTTTTAAGCCGACGCTAATAAATTGTTTTTTTTTGGAATCTTGGTAATCCAATAGCTTCTTTTTCAAGCCAATTCTCTTTAAATTGTGCTGGCGGGGTAGGGTGCGGGGGGGGGGGTGGGGGGGTGCGGCCGGGGAAGGGGCACCCAGGGAAGGGGCACCCTCATAAATCCTCGATGAAGCTACAACTACAAATGAGGTGGAGGTAACTATGTGAAGAATCGGCGCTTCACTAATAGTCAGAGCCTGAAGCGAAGCCTGAAAACCCATCTGCAATGCAATAATGTAACGGTACAATGAGAAGGACAGGGTGAGAAAGCACCTTTAAAGTTTGCCCAATGATTTTGCCTAATTTCTGGACGAGAATGCTCATTGGGCAACACTTCATTATGCTTCATCAATCAAATCATTGAGACAGTTTCATGACATTACTGAAGGAGTCTAACTGCACGCAGAGTGTCCACATGACTAGACTTGTGTCATTTAACCAGGTCATTAAAACAGAATACACAATGGTCCACAGAGCAATGTTCCATTTGTTCTTGGCCCTGGATTCGATGGCTGTTGCCAAGCTGGTCGGTTGCCTGTCCCACCATCTAATTTGGGATTAGCCGGCACTTCTTGCAGCTTAACATCCTCGGAAGTCACGCCCACCAGAAATTTCACGCCTTATCGCTGATGCCATCCCCCTCCTTGGACACTAAGGGAATCGAGGTGTGTGGGGATTGGGCGAGAAAGTGGAGTTGAGGTAGAAGATCAGGCATGATCTTTTTGAATGGCGGAGCAGGCTCGAGGGGCCGTATGGCCGACTCCTGCTCCTATTTCTTAGGTTCTTGGTTGCCCACTCAAATTCCACTCCATAGTGTTGCGGCCTCTGGGTCCTGACTGACCCCCGAGCTGAACTTCAAACCCCACATCCAGTCCATCAGCAACACTGCCTACGTCCAGCTCCAAAACATGGCTGGTCTCTGCCCCCAGTTCTCTCCGACTATTGAAGAAACCCTCATGCATACCTGGTTACCTCCGCACTTGACTTTGCTCCTCAGTGACCCCCTCATTATCGTCTATCTGAACATTAAAAAAACTTCCTTAAATCGGAAATATTTGCTCGAGTTAGTAACTTGTCCCTTTTAATTGATTGACACTTGCATATTTAGAATGACAGCGGTCTCAATCTTACCAACACTGATAAAGTAATTCTGCTGCCCAGTTTCTGTGACACCAATGGACTTAAAACCCCCAACTCAACCCAGAACACTGCTGCCCTCAACCTACTCGCATAAAATCCCTGCTCACGATGTGGTCTCCTCTACATCGAGGAGACCAAATGCAGATTGGGTGACCGCTTTGCGGAACACCTCCGTTCAGTCCGTAAGGATGACCCCGAGTTTCCGGTCACCTGTCATTTTAATTCACCGCCCCATTCCCACTCAGACCTCACTGCACTCGGGCTCTTGCTTTGTTCCACAGAAGCTCAGCGTAAGCTCGAGGAACAGCACCTCATCTTCCGATTAGGCACTTTACAGCCTTCCGGAATATCGAGTTTAACAATTTCAGATCATAACCTCGGCCCCCATTACATTTTTACTTATATTATTTATCCACACTTTTGTTTTGGCCCTCCCCCCTTCCTTTTTTTCTCTCTCCCACATGGCAGCTGTCTCTCATTCTGCCAACGCATTTCACACCTAATCTAGAGCCGTCTCAAATCAAATCAAATCAACTTTTATTGTCATTGTTAGTGCACAAGTGCAGTACAACGAAATGTAGGCTTGCGGCTCCAGAGAGTGTACATTTGGATTAAGACATTTAAACATTCAACGTACATTTGGCTTGTAGTATATTAACATAAATATAACCATAATAAAGTGCATTGGCAGATGTGCAGGCTTTAGAGTTTATTTGTGGAGTTCAGTAGGATGACAGCCCTGGGAAAGAAGCTGTTCCTAAATCTGGTCGTACGGGTGCGAATGCATCTGTAGCGTCTCCCAGATGGCAGGAGGGCGAACAGACTGTGGCTGGGGTGGGTAGGGTCTTTGATGATGGACCGTGACCTCCGTAGACAGCGTTTCTGGTATATGTGCTCTATGGTCGGTAGCCGGGTGCCGGTAATGCGTTGGGCAGTTTTGACTACCCGCTGCAGGGCTTTCTGGTCGTAGTAGCTACAGCTGCCATACCATACTGTGATACAGTTTGTCAGGATGCTCTCTATAGTGCAGCGGTAAAAGTTAGAGAGGATCAGGGGTGACAGGTTACATCCCTTCAGCCTCCTTAGGAAATATAGGCGCTGCTGGGCCTTCTTCACCAGAGTGGAGGTGTTGAGGGACCAGGAGAGGTCTTCCGTGATGTGGACTCCGAGGAACTTAAAGCTGTCCACCCTTTCCACCACAGCCCCATTGATGTGGATGGGGGTGTGACTTCCGCCTTTGGACTTCCTGAAGTCCACAATGATTTCTTTGGTTTTCTTGATGTTAAGGGCCAGGTTGTTATCGGCGCACCACTTCACGAGATGCTGGACCTCCTCCCTGTAGGCTGACTCATCGTTGTTGGTGATCTGGCCTACTACCGTGGTGTCATCCGCAAACTTGATGATGGTGTTGGAACCATTAACAGCCAAACAGTCATGGGTGAAGAGGGAGTAGAGGAGGGGGCTCAGCACACATCCTTGTGGGGCCCCCGTGTTCAGGGTCGGGGGGGGGGGGGGGGGGGGGAGGTGTGGTTACCTAATTTGACAGACTGGGGTCTGTTTGTTAGGAAGTCCAGGGTCCAGTTGCAGAGGGAAGTGTTCAGGCCAAGAGTTTGGTGGCCAGCTTGTTGGGGACGATAGTGTTGAATGCTGAGCTGTAGTCTATGAACAGCATTCTGATGTAGGTCTCCTTACCATCTAGGTGATTCAGTGCCGAGTGTAGAGCAGTTGTGATTGCATCCTCCGTTGATCTGTTTGCACGATAGGCAAACTGGTGTTGGTCAAGAGAGGCAGGAACACTGGCTTTGATGTGGGCTAAGACCAGTCTCTCGAAACACTTCATTATGATGGGTGTGAGTGCGACAGGTCGATAGTCGTTCAGGCACGTCACAGCCGTTTGTTTTGGCACAGGAATAATGGTAGCGGTCTTGAAGCATGTAGGGACTACTGCCTGGGCCAATGACAAATTGAAGATGGCGGTGAAGACATCAGCCAGCTGATCAGCACATTCCTTGAGTACCCGTCCAGGGATGCTATCCGGTCCAGCAGCCTTTCGTGTGTTCACTCCGCGTAGAACACACTAGTCTTTTGTCTCCGCCAGTCCTATCACCGTCTGGTTTTGAATACCTCTCAATGTCTCTTCACTTCTCTTTTGTTCTCTCCCTGCCCCCAAACTGGCCTTTTAATCTGTTTCATTTCCTGTGCTTCTTCAGTCTTGACAAAGGGTTTTGACCCGAAACGTTGACTCTAATTTCTCTCCACGGATGTTGCCTGGCCTGCTGAGTGTTTCCAGCATTTTCTGTTGTTATTTCGCATAAAATCCCACTCCCCTACCGCCATTAGCTCCCCTGTCCGTCCTTCCAGCCCCTAGATTTTCTCATCTAGCCATAGCCTCACCCTCCCCTACCTTTGTAATCAACTCCAGCCCTACATTCCTGCACCCTCCAACATCCAACTGCAGGTTATAGTCATAGAGTTATACAGCACAGAAAGAGTCCCTTCGGCCCATCGTGTCCGTGCCGGCCATCAAGCCCTGTCTATTCTAATCCCATTTTCCAGCACTTGGTCCATAGCTTTGTATGTTATGGCATTTCAAGTGCTCATCTAAATGCTTCTTGAATGTTGTGAGGGTTCCTGCCTCTACCACCCTTTCAGGCAGTGAGTTCCAGATTCCAACCACCCTCTGGGTGAAAAAGCTTTTCCTCAAATCCCCTCTAAACCTCCTGCCCCTTACCTTGAAACTATGCCCCCTGGTTATTGACCCCTCTAAGGGGAAAAGTTCCTTTCTATCTACCCTATCTATGCCCCTCATAATTTTGTACACCTCAATCAGGTCCTCCCTCAGCCTTCTCTGCTCCAAGGAAATCAACCCCAGCCTGTCCAGTCTCTCTTCATAGCTGAAACGCTCCAGCCCAGGTAACATCCTGGTGAATCTCCTCTGCACCCTCTCCAATGCAATCACATCCTTCCTATAGTGCGGCGACCAGAACTGCACACAGTATTCCAGCTGTGGCCTAACTAGCGTTTTGTACAGCTCCATCATAACCTCCCTGCTCTTATATTCTATGCCTCGGTTATCCCCCCGTCCCTCTGTTCTACCATCGAGGATTGAGCCTTCAGCCATCTTGCACTGTGGAATTCCTTCCCTAAACCCCTTAGTGTTGCCACATCTCTCCACATTTTCAAGAGCCCCCTTTTCGACAGAGCCTTTAGCCACCTCCCCCTAACCAACCTCCACCCTCAGGCACCTGATGTCCAAACTGTGAACTGCCTTGGACGTTTAGCTATGTTGAAGACTTTGTAGCGATGTAACTTGCTTGCTACTGCTCATTAGTGAGCCACAAGAGCTTTCCTACATATGAAATAAACTGTAACCTAACCCCACCATCATATTGTTTCATTTTCTGTTCTTCACGGATATACCCACGGGATTCAAAACACTCGTCTCTGTTGAACTGGGTTAAAAGGGTTAAATTAGGAGGACAGGTTGCATAGACTGGGCTTGTATTCCTTTGCATACAGAAGATTAAGGGGCGATCTAACTGAGGTGTTCAAGACGATTAAAAGAATTGATAGGATAGATAGAGAGAAACTATCTCCTCTGGTGGGGGGAGTCCAGAACACGGGGGCATGACCTTAAAATTAGAGCCAGGCTGTTCAGGGGTGATGTCAGGAAGCACTTCTTCACACAAAGGGTGGTGAAAATCTGGAGCGTTCTCCCCCCAAAAAAGCTGCTGAGGCTGAAAATTTCAAGACTGAGATGGGTAAGATTTTCGTTAGGCAAAGGGTGTCAAGGGTTACAGAACCAAGGCAGGAAGATGGAGTTAAAATACAGATCAGCCGTGATCTAACTGAATGGCGGAACCGGCTCGAGGGGCTGAATGGCCTCCTCCTGCTCCTGCGAACCAAGCGAAGAAATCTTACTTGTAATTTTCAGCAGCCACGTCAAACTTCCCCAGGAATATGTGCGCGTTCCCCAAGTTGCTGTAGGCCCTTCTCTCAGCGGCCTTGTCTCCGAATTCTTTTGCTATTGAAAGACGCTTGGAAAAAAAAAAAAATTAATTAGAAAAGAAAAGTTAAGTCACATCCACTGGGCCTCTCGAACATCGCTGGAAACTGATGTATCAGATATTTCAATATCTCTGCACGGTTCACGACTTTCCCGCTGGTAAAGTATTTTCCACCATTCGCTAATTATTATTTTAAATTGAGCATTTGCACAAGTGTTTTCTACTGGGCCAGTGCCTTCATATTACTGTGCGACTGGGACATTTTTTTTTTTAAGAACGACATTTGTTGAGCTACCTACTTGATACCAGCGCCCCCTATAGAAGATGGTCTCTGAATACCACGTCAAGCTCAGACAAAAAATTACCTCCACAGAGTCTGCTGCTATATTAGCTTGCCTCAGAATCTGAAAAACATGCTAATAGCTCCAAATACTTGGGAGAACACATCAAGACCAGATATAGCCATTCATTTCAGACGTCCACTGTTTGCCCCTCATTATTACGTAGAACATACGGCACAGAAACAGGCCATTTGACCCAACCAGTCCATGCTGGCGTTTATGCTCCACACGAGTGCTTCCATCGAAACATTTAAAATCTTCCTTAATTTTGCACAAATTGCCAAATTTCATTTAATCCTGGCCCTCAAATTAAAATGTTCTATATTTGCACGTTTGATTAGTGTAGTCGCGATCTCACCAGAACAGGTTATTCTCCTGCCCAATTTCTGAAATGAAGGGTCTAAAATGTGTAATTTTTTTGGAAATATAAGTTTTGTTGGAGTGACACCAGCGAGAGATGGGATGAGGATATGTTCCCACCATTCCCCTGATCCTGATGTCAGTTGCATTAATCACACCTCCCCATGGCTGGTGGGAGGAGAGGGTGCGGCTGGGGTGGGGGGGCGCGGGGTGGGAGAAAGAGGTGGTTCCCCTCTAGTTCTTTTGCCAATTATTTTAAATCTACGACCTCTGGTTAAGGACACACTTGGCAGAGGGAACAGTTTCTCCCGACTTGCTCTTATCGCAACCCCTCACAATTTTGAACACCTCAATTCGGTCTCCCCTCAACCTTCTCTGCTCTAAGGAGAACAATCTTAGCTTCTCCAATCTCTCCACAGAACTACCAATGTTATCCTTATTATCCAATAGATAGAATGTGGGCAAAGGAATCATGGATTGATCAGCCCTCATTTTTCTTTTTGACGGCAAACATCTCCGTGTCCACATTGCACCTCCACTGACCGGCCAGCTCCGATTCAGAGTTCGCCTTGTACTTGCAGCCAAGACCAAATCCCTCCCACAACACTAACAAATGTCTGGCTTTCGATAATAGTTAGCACAGGCCTTTTATTTTTGCACTGAAATTATGCCCCTTGAGGTTATGCTTCCACTTCTACTCTAACCACAAGTGGGATGAAAAATTAATCAGTTATCCAGCAATTATATTAAAAATCTATTATTAATAGTTATGTGCTGGTTTACTTTCCGGACATTTGTGGCTCATTTAATGAATTTTCCAGCTGAGGATCAATAGCATGTCGACATCCTATCTCATTATAAATATTAAGACTCCGCAATCAGATTTCCCCATCTGATAATATGATTCTGTCCATTCCTGTTGAATCAGTTAGCGCTCAACACTAACCATATGCTTATACAAACAAAAATTCGTAGCCTTTAGCATGTCGCACAGGCAGTTCAGCCATCTGGCCTGCTCCACCCATTTATTAACTATGGCAGCTTCCTAGTCCCACTACTATTGCTGCTATAAAGACAGGGCTGCATATAGTGACATCACTATTCCCGGCCAGAATGGAGATGACTGGGTAATTCCCCCGGAAATCACGCACTGCTACACGTGACTGGGATTGATTTTATGCACAGAGTTTGCATTCTGTAACCATCCTCCACTCACTGCATGCTGCGGAGAAATCACCCTGCTTTTATCGGGAGACGTTGCTGTAGTTTTAGCCATGAGTCCTGTTTGCTGTAGTTCGGAGACACTTTTTAAATAAACTCTGTAGACTGTTTGCTGTAGTGCACTATTTAAATAGACTCGGTTTGCTAAGTAAATAGACTTTGTTTGCTGTAAAATAGACTGTTTGCTGCGAGTCTTGCTGTAAGTCCCTCCCCACCTCCAACTCATTGGCTGACACAGTGCAACTCATTGGCTGACAAAGCGGTGTCAATAGACACTCTCAAAGACAAGGATTCAGGCTCCTTTCTGTTCCCCAGTCATATGTAATGCCATCTTCTGGGTCACGCCCTACAATGGATCTTACCAAAGCACCAGAACTGCATGGCTCTCGAGGATCTCGCTATTAGGAGGGTGGCGATTAGCAGACTCGATGGGCCAAACGGTCTCCTTCTGTGCTGTACTGTACTATTCTAAGATTCTATGAGCGTATGTTCTACTTCTTTCTCAACCCATCCTTTGAAGCAGTCCGACAACAGCGGGTAAATAGAACAAAACATCATTTCAAATCACGGCAGTGTCACGCGTAACAACTGATCTTTACCTCTTTGTGAAATGCAATGGCGTCGTTGTAGTTTCCTAAAAGGTAATGCGTGTTGCCTAGGTTACCATATGCTCGGCCTTGAGCTGCCCGATCACCTAATTCTTTAACAATTTTAAGATTCATCCTAAAATGAGAAACAAAAAAGGGATCAGAAACGACGTTCCCGTTAAGCTGCACGGTTGGAGGTCCCGTGCAGGCCGCTGGCCAGCTTTCACAATGAAGAAACCGCGCACGCGTGAGAATCTGATTGGGCCACGCAGCCGGTTAAAGGGACCACGCACGAAATTTTTTTTAGAGAAAACATTGATCACAAACATTGAAAATCCAAGCCGAAACTCAGGGTTCTTGCCGGTCAAGCCAAGCACAAGATGATATTCATCATTGAAAAATTACACATTGCGTAGACAGAATAATGGATTTGGGGCTCATGAACTGCAAAGTGAACTTCAAGTGGTTTACAACGATCATCTAAATCCAGAAAGATTACAGCCTTGAAATTGCTTCCAAGAATACTTATTTTTATAATGAACAGCTTTCAAGTTCATGAATAGCGCTGCGCAGAATCCATGTAAGCAAAAAAAAGCCCGTACAGTCCAAATAAATAAATAGTGCAAACTCGGTTTAGAATTAAGTGATTGTAGCCCTTTGAACATTGATATTGAATGCTAATAACCATCAGATGCTGGGCGAAGAGTGAGACTCAAAACAGTTGCCCCAGACCTTCCCTCCCAAATATTGAGTGTGAATTAGTCTCTCCTTATCATACATACACTGTGGAAGTTGGGAGGAGATGGCGTAAAGCAAGACCACTGGCGTATTTGAGTAGATGGACCAACCATGGACGATGGTAGTCCAGACTGACATCCAAACCGGTTGGTGATGAACCCTCTGGCCCGAGAGAGACAGAAAGCAAAAGATGGAAACAAACAAACAAACTTTGGAATCAAGGGATGTGTGTATCGGGCGGGAAAGTGGAGTTGAGGTCGATAATCAGCCGTGATCTTATTGTGTGGAGATGCCGGAGTTGGACTGGGGTGGACAAATGTAAGAAGTCACACAACACCAGGTTATAGTCCAACAGCTTTATTTGAAATCACAAGCTTTCGGAGCGCTGCTCCTTCTTCAGGTGAAGTGGAGAAATGCATAAAGACACAGCTTATATAGTCAGAGAATCATGTCAGATGTTTACAGGTAACCTTTCCAACTGCCATTTATCACACCTCGGCAGAGAGATAATCACAGCAGTCAAAGGTGTGAATGGTGTCCAAACAGGTCAGTCAGGGAAACATTACATCAAAGAACAATGAGGTGGGGTCACAAGGGGTCAAATATTGCAGATGCTGGGGTCTGTATGAAAGAAAAAACAGACAAAAAACATTTTTTTTGGCTGGAAATCACAGCAGGTCCGGCCGCATCTGTGTAGAGAGAACAAGCCAATGTCGACTCGAGTCTGGATGACCCTGCGTCAGGTGGGTCAGGACAGTTACCCGCAGATCCGACCAAAGAACACACCCGCCAACTCAACAGACTGATCAAAACCTTCGATCCAGACCTTCAAAGCATCCTACATGCTCTCATCCCACGTACTCCCCGCGTGGGAGACTTCTACTGCCTCCCAAAGATACACAAAGCCAACACACCTGGACGTCCTATCGCATCAGGCAACGGAACCCTGTGTGAGAACCTCTCTGGATATGTCGAGGGCATCCTGAAACCCATCGTACAGGGAACCCCCAGCTTCTGTCGCGACACTACAGACTTCTTACAGAAACTCAGCACCCACGGACCAGTTGAACCAGGAACACTCCTCGCCACGATGGGCGTCTCGGCACTCTACACCAGTATCCCCCACGATGACGGCATCGCTGCGACAGCCTCAGTACTCAACACCAACAACAGCCAATCTCCAGACGCCATCCTACAACTCATCCGCTTCATCCTTGACCACAATGTCTTCACCTTCGACAACCAGTTCTTTACCCAAACACA
>NC_141009.1:10545705-10653695 GCF_052327205.1 Somniosus microcephalus
CATTAAAAAACCTGTACAATAAGGTAAGTTTATTTTTAGCCCCTAAATATTTAATTAAATGGCATTTTAAATATGTAATTTTTTAAAAATGTATTTGACTTGTAGATGTATTTTTTGGGGTATTCCCATTTATACTTATGGAGTTTCCGTATATACGGAATCCCTATAACCATGAATGGGGATTCCCTTCTTTCAGTCATTGGGCCAGCGCACGTGATCCTAGGGGCGCTTGCGATCCGCCTGCTCCCCTGGGATACGAGGGCCTCTGCCCACGGGTACCCAGAGAGGCCCAGGGCCGCGAGTCTCCATACCTCCCGGTACGCGGGCAATTATATTTGTAGATCGGAGGCATTTCCCCCGCGGAAGGCCTCCGATCGCAAATTCAGGGCCATAGTGCAGTTGAAAGTTCCAAATGATAGTGCGCTACTGAGGGTATGAAGAGCTGCACCAAAATCTCCTGTAGTTTGTTAGAAAGAAGGGTGTTAAAAGGTCCCAAGAAACACGAATTAGGATTACAAATCAGTTCATGTAACAGTTAACCGAATACTGAAGTCGTATTTTAAAGAATGCTATTGAGTGCCATCAATGGAGTTGAAGATGACCACAGCAGGAACTTCGGGAAGGGAGCAAGAAGCCTATTGGGGGGTTTCTGAGGATGCCACAGTATTATTGGACAAGGGCAGAGCAGCTGATATTGAATTTTTAAAAAGTATTTGATAAGACTCTCTTCAGAGTCTTGTGGATCAAGAGAGGAATCTCATTTTTTTTAAACTGCCACGGCAATGGAAGACATGAATGGATGCAAAAGAACATCAATTAAACTTGGCAATAGCGAAGAGATGGGTTTCCCAAGAAATCAGTCCATAATCAACAATCGTGGGGGGAAAAAAAAGAAAATCCACATTTTCCAAAGATTTACAATTGGTTGAATAAATTTTATTTCTTCACCTTCGCACGGGGAGTTAGACCAATTTAGCGGTTGGTAGAGCACCATTAAAGGCAACAAAAAAAGAGATTTAAAGTGATGAATATAAAGAACTGCATGCGTGAAAATGGCCACAGAATGAAGGTTCTGACCTTGCAGAAGGTGAATCAAAGAATCAAGGTGCGCTATTTGAAGTAGCTTAGAAACAACTTGCACAGAACGAGGTAATAATTAGCAAAGTAAACTGAGTGATGCTATACTTGGATTGGTGTATTTGGAAAGTCAGATTATTCTCACGAGGGAAATTTTTAAAAAAGTGAACGAGACCTGATTTGGGTATTAAAAATAGATGAACATGTATAAAGCTGAAGCTGAAACTTGACTGCACCAGGATCATATAAATCACAGAAAGGAGGCCATTCGGCCCGTCGAGCCCATGCCAGCTCTCTGCAACAGCACTTCAGCTAGTCCCACTCCCCCGCCCTTTCCCCGTAGCCCTGCACATTTTTTTTCCTTCAGGTACTTATCCAGTTCCCTTTTGAAAGCCACGATTGAATCTGCCTCCACCACCCTTCCAGATCCTAACCACTCGCTGCGTAAAAAAGTTTTTCCTCATGTCGCCTTTGGTTCTTTTGCCAATCACCTTAAATCTGTGTCCTCTGGTTCTCGATCCTTCCACCAACGGGAACAGTTTCTCTCTATCTACTCTGTCTCGACCTCTCGTGATTTTGAATACCTCTATCAAATCTCCTCTCAACCTTCTCTGCTCTAAGATCAGGAAGTACAGATCCATTTGAGGGAAAGCTGGATAAACACATGAGGGAGAAAGAAATAGAAAGTTATGCTGATAGGGTTAGATGAAGAGGGGTGGGAGGAGGCTCATGTGGAACACCAACACTGGCATAGACCAGATGGGCTGAATGGCCTGTTTCTGTGCTGTAAATTCTAATGTAATATAGGCCAAGGCATTAAGAACAATTTCTCACGTACTGTAGAATTAAGGATTTATACAACAGATGCATCACCTCATGCAGTGAACGCTGATTTGTTTTTTCTTAAAAAGCAAAACAATGTAAAAATCTGAAGTAAACAGGTTAGAGTATATACTCTTAAATATGTTGGTGGATAATTGAATAGATGCTTGGAACAGCAGTTCAAACAATTGCCTCCTCCTCCACTGCAACAGATGGTTGAATGGTTTCCCTTTCACCCTTTTATCTTCTGGTTTTTACGATAACCTTGGCGAGCTGAGAAACCTGCTTCTCACACTGCGTGCCCACTATCTGTTGGCGTTGCTGCAATAATCCCTGGCCTTGGCTCGCCTGTCCTCCCATCTGAAGGAGGCTCCAGGTTGGGGATTTTCACCCAACACGAAGCAAGAGGAAGAAAATGGAAACGAGAAAGGAAAGGTGAATTTGGGGCAGTGAAAGAAAGAAAGGAACCAGAATGAACAAACTTGTATTTATATGGGGCCTTTCACATTCTTGGAATGCCCCCCAGTGCGCTTTATCGTCAAGGAAATACTTTTTAAAAAGAAGTGTAGTTGCTCAAACATCTGTCTGAATCACCTCAGTGCTCTTCTAATGGAGCAAGTTATCCCACTGTCGTCCGAAATCTGCCACTTTCAGACATATTCCACAAGAACAACTTGAATTTATATAGCGTCTTTAACTAGTAAAACGTCCCAAGAAGCTTCACAGGAGCGATCATCAAACAAAATTTGACACCGAGCCACATAAGGAGATATTAGGATGTGTGTCCAAAAGCTTGGTCAAAGAGGGAGGTGCTAAGGAGCATCTTAAAAGGTGGAGAGATTTAGGGAGGGAATTCCAGAGCTCAGGGCCCAGGCAGCTGGAGGCATGGCCGCCGATGGTGGGGGGGGCATTGAAAACCAGGGACAAGCAGGAGGCCAGAATTGGAGGAGCGCAGAGATCTCGGAGGGGTTGTGGGGCTGGAGGAGGTTACAGCGATGGGGGGGGGGGGGGGGGGGTGAGGCCACGGAGGGATTTGAAAACAAGGATCGAGAGTTTTAAAAATCGAGGGGTTGCTGGACCGGAAGCCAATGTAGCGCAGCGAGCACATGGGGGGCGATGGGTGAACGGGACTTGGTGCGAGTTGGGACATGGGCAGCAGATTTTTGGATGAGCTCAAGTTTACGGAGTGCAGCGAGATACACCGCATGTGTGTATCACCTGAGAACGGTTACAAATGTGAGCTTAAATTTAAATCCACGACCTCAATGGAAATGCATTCTGTGCGCACTGCACGTTTCAAAAAGATAAATTTTAACAGACTCTCTGAACGGCAGCCAGTGTCCTTGATTTATATTAGAAAGCAAGAGAGTGTTGGTATCTTCAGAGCATGGTCTTTAGACTTGACCTGTTTTTGTTATAAAATCCAAGAGAGTTTTTGGAAACAAAAATAGTTTTAGACCGTTGGCTGGAGAGAAAACAAACAAACTATAAAATTTAAAAAAACAATGATTTTTGTGAATTTTTCTGTCACGTGTCACCAAGGCAGCGAGGCGCATTTTCTACACTGGATACACAATGTCAGCATCAAGTGCTTCCAAGTTAGATACAGCATGGATCTCGGATCATAGAATTGGATATATACTTGAAAAGGAAATCAAATCGCAGGGCTAGGAGGAAACAGCGGGAGAGTGGGACTAATTGGATGGCTCTTTCAGAGAGCTGGCACAGGCACGATGGGCAGAATGGCCTCCTTCTGTGCTGTATGATTCGATGATCTAACGCAGAGTCTAAGGGGGGCAGAGAGTAGTCTTCATGTTCCGATGGACATTAAAGATTTATAGTACAGGTAGACTACCCTTTATCCGGACTTCCGAAAACCGAAACCCTCTAAAAACCAAAGGTTTTTTCGTTCAGCGTAAGTCGTGCGTACGAACGAAAAAACCTTCGGTTTTTAGAGGGTTCCGGTTTCGGAAGTTCGGATAAAGGGTAAGTCGTGCGCACGACCCCCCGCCGACCCCGCCAGCCGCCGACCCCCCCCGCGGACCCCGCCGGCCCCGACAACCGCCGACCCCGCCAGCCCCGACCCCCCCGTGGACCCCGTCGACCCCGCCAGCCCCGACAACCACCGACCCCCCCGCGGACCCCGACAACCGCCGACCCCCCCCGCGGACCCCGCCGGCCCCGACAACCGCCGACCCCACCGGCCCCGACAACCGCCGACCCCGCCAACCGCCGACCCCCCCGCGGACCCCGCCGGCCCCGACCCCCGCCGGCCCCGACTGACTTACGCTGAGCGTCAGCGTAAGTCGTGCGCACGACCCCCCGCCGACCCCCCCGCGGACCCACCTTCCGAAATCCGAAATTCTCCTTTATCCGAAACTCGGCTGGTCCCGAGGTTTTCGGATAAAGGATAGTCTATCTGTATTCCTTTTGCCTTGAATGTCTCTTAATCTCTCCCGCCTTCTATCCTATCACAGACCTTCCCTTTTGTTCTTTCCTCCCCTCCCCGCTTTCCCAGCCCCTACACTTGCTTAACAATCTGTTCCATTTCCTGCTTTTTTCCAGTTCTGACGAAAGGTCATCGACCTGAAACGTTAACTCTGTTTCTCTCTTCACAGATGCTGCCTGACCTGCTGAGTATCTCCAGCATTTTCTGTTTTTATTTCAGATTTCCAGCATCTGCAGTATTTTCTTTTTGTATAGTATTCCATTGTTCTGACCAACGTTCTTCTCTCATGCAAGACCACCAAAAACAAACCAACAGGTCATTTATCTCACTTGTATTATGCGGGACACAGCTGATGCTGCATAAAAAGTCACTGCATTTAAAAAGGGCTTCATTGCGTGAGGCATTATTGGACATTTCAGTATTTAAGTTGCACACACGAGTATTACTTGATAAAACTCCCTGCTTCCCAACAAAATGCTTCAATGCCATCATTTCAATGACAACCCAAGTGGATTGCGGAAAGTCCAACAAAGTGGTGCACCCTGACTTACAAAAGGTTTTAATCATCAAGTTCAACACGAAAGGCTTTTAGTTAAAACTCAAAACCATCAAGGGTAAAGCTCGAGAATGGATAAGAAACAGGCCATAGGGTAGGATACAGTGAGATCTCATTGGAGGAGTTATATCAGAGTTGGGGGGTACTGAGTGAGGTGCGTCATACCACGGTTTTGGGACCATTTATTGTTCCTAATTTACATAAATTGCTTGGATTCAGAAATTCTAGAGGGGGTCTCGGTATCGTGCTTAGGGGGCTCTCGGTATCGTGCTTAGGGGGCTCTCGGTATCGTGCTTAGGGGGCTCTCGGTATCGTGCTTAGGGGGCTCTCGGTATCGTGCTTAGGGGGCTCTCGGTATCGTGCTTAGGGGCTCTCGGTATCGTGCTTAGGGTATGCAGTTATTCTATGATGAGGTCTGGAGTCAGTGCATATAACGTGTTGTCTTTATGGAGTCAGGAAGTTTTAATAGAAAAAACCCCACAATATCCTCATGGGGTCTTCGCTGTATGAGCAGCAGGAGTGCTGTGTATGCATTGCATGTTCCTCATGGGTAGCCAGAACACATGTTGAACATCAGTTTTGATTGCCGCTCCTTCCTCCCAAGTGTTTAATTTGCAGGCTGGATGTGCAGATGCTGCTTTACTCACTCATAGTACTCGGTGGCCTTCTCCAAGGTTTCCCTCACTTCATCGGGCAAGTCTCCAGACTCATGGGCCACGAGCCAGGACAGCTGCTTCCCTTTGGCATGGAAAACATTCCCAATATTGTACTGGGCTCGCGCTTCACCAACCTAGATGGGAGAGAGTAACGAGAAGGTTGATGGGATGAACATTGGCTTTTCAAAATCATGGTTAATAATTGAGGCAAAAAAAAAATCTGATACACATGGAAGAGAAAAATGAATTTCTCCAGTGCCCAGTTAAGTGTGGGACTGCAGGAAAAAAGAACAGTGCGCAAGGCTACACACAGCATGACGGCTTTCCCGGTTTTTCCTTACAGAAGTACATCCAATGGAAAATAAATGTGACAATATCAGGAACACGAGCAGGAAATTCAATGCACGCTTTACAAATTATTTGACTGGTTTTCCGCAAATTGTACAGAGAGTGGATTCCAATTACAGGAAACTCTCGTTTAAACGGCACCTAAATATCCGGAATTCTCTATTAACTGGCAAAATTCTCACTCCGAAAACAACACCTCAATAACCGGCAATGTTGCCGAGTCCGAGTCTCCCGCGGTGGCTGAGTTAGTCAGTGGGGGTAGTTCTCCAAACTGCCACTACTCGGCTTCTTGGCGCTGTCGGAAGTCGGAACACCTCAATAACAGGAGTCTGACTCTCCCGCGCTGCCGGTAGTCTCTTCTGATCCGCCATTTTACAGGGGCACTGTGTGTCTCCCACGCTGCTGGTAGTCATTGCATTGCACTACCCTCAACTGGCAGTACTGTACTTAATCAAGCATCTTCCACCATCCATTTAACACAACATTCTGTAGGTGAGTACCCAATTACTGTATACTGCACATTTCTTGGTTTTTTTTATTTTTCTTTGTTAAAAATAGCCTCGGTAGATAACCCTCCCCGTCATCCGGAACTTTTGATTAACCGGCAACCCGTCGGTGCCAGATACCAAAGAGTTTCCTGTAGTAGCAAAATAAACAGAAAATGCTGGATACACTCAGTGGGTCAGGCAGCATCTGCGGAGAGAGAAACAGAGTTAACGTTTCAGCTCGATGACCCTTCGTCAGAACTGGACGACGTTAGAGATTTAACAGGTTTTAAGTGAGTGCAGGTGCAGGGAAAGTGGGGAAGAAAGAACAAAAAGGGGAGGCCTGTGATCGGGCGGAAGGCAGGGGTGAGTAAATGACAAAAGGGATGACGGTGCAAGGCAAATGGGGGTGGTAATGGGACAAGTGAAGAAACAAAAAGATGGGTCTGGGGGAGGTGTAAATGCCAACAGCTGAATCATTACCAGCACCTGCTGTCCGAAAAAATGGGAGCGGTGATTACGTTCTGAAATTGTTGAACTCGCTGTCGAGTCCGGTGGTCCGGAGTTCAACAATTTCTGACGAAGGGTCACAGACCTGAAACGTTGACGCAGTTCCTCTTTCCACAGATGCTGCCTGACCTGCTGAGTATTTTCAGCATTTTCTGTTTTTATTTCAGATTTCCAGCATCCGCAGTATTTTGCCTTCGCAATTCGTAGCGTTGGGAGGTGTATTAGGACAAGGCTGAAACTTAGATGGATATAATGGGCCGGATATTCTGATCCCTACGGGTGTGTACGCGCTGTGTACCCACCACATAGAGACATGGGAAATGCTGGTTTTAGGCATGCACTGGAAACCGGCATTTCCGATCGGTCAAGAAAGCTCTCGACAGATCCTCCGCCTGCCCGGGAGAAGGGCCTCTGTGGGCGCATAGTTCCGCTTTTTGGAGACCCTCTGCCCGCAGAAAACCCTTACAATTCTTGCGCCTGGTAAAAGCAGGCGCAAGGCCTACTTTTATCAGGATAAGAGTTGAAAAAAGTTAAAAAAAAAAAAAAAACTTTTTCACTGATTTATCATTTAAAAACAGGTACTTTTTAAAAAGGTAAGTTTATTTTTAGCCCTGTAAAACATTTTATTTTTTTCAAAAATTTACATTTTTGTTTAAAATAGTTAATTTATTGTAATTTCAAGTCACTTAAAAAATGTGATTAAAAAAAGTGTATTTAAAGTTTTACTATGTTTTTGGGGGTGATCTCCGTTCATATATTTGACAGGTCTTCCTGTCAAGTGTATGAAGGGAGATTCCCTTCTCTGATTGGCTCCCCGTGGCCCACGTGATCCCAGGGACGCTGCGAACCGCCTGCACCTCTGGGATACGTGGCCCCTGCGCACTTGGAGTTTGGAGAGGCCCAGGAGTGGAAGTGTGCGAGTCCCGGGAGCACCTCGGGTAAGGGTGCAGATTTTTCCAGATCGCAGCCCTCTGCCCGCGGGAGGCCAGCGATCGGAATATCTGGGCCAATGTGATTATCAATCTTGCCTTTGTGTTAAACACTCTACTACCTTCTGCACTGCGAGTTACTATAGGAGGTATACTGTGCTCAGTAATGCCTGCGAGCCAGTTCTTGCACCTCCCCCACCCCCAACCCCCCATGAAGTTATCGGAATTTAATGCTTAATCAGAAAAAATGCTCATTTAAAAAAAACTCAAGAGTTAGGACTACATTAACAATCAGAGGTCAAAAGCAGTCAATATGCAGACAGATAACATTCAAAGCACAGATATCCTCAATGATGCAGAACAGACACACTGCAATGGAATCCTTTAACCCTTCATCCATAAAAACAGACACAGACAGGGCTCTCCAGTGATTTCGAGAGAAGCTTCAGTTTATCAAATCATCTATGTTGCCAAACCATATATAAAGCAAATACATGAGCTCTCAGAATATCATACCTTTGCCTACAAATGCATCATTAATTAATTGCCATCAATGTGGGGAGGAAAAAATGTACAAATTAATTTTTTCCACTGTTATTCATCAAGTTACTTCAGCAGATGGTATTCCTCCGAGAACGAGCTCAAAGCCAAGGTAGAGACTTCTTAACCACCAAAGCACTGTCCGTTTTGGCGGAAAATGAGAGGAATAACAATCCTTACGATGTGAAACAAAAACACAAATTGCTGGATACATGCAGCCAGGGTGGAGACACTCTTCAGAACTCCGAGCTAACCAACAACGACTTGCATTTCTATAGCACCTTTAACGTAGTAAAATGTCCCAAGGTGCTTCACCGGAGCGATTATTAAACAAAATTTGACACCAAGCCACATAAAGAGATATTCGGCCAGGTGAGGTAGGTTTTAAGAAGCATCTTAAAAGGAGGAGAGGCAGAGAGGGAATTCCAGAGCTGAGGGCCCAGGCAGCTGGAGGCATGGCCACCAAGGGTGGAGCGATGAAAATCGGGGATGCGCAAGAGGGGTGTGGGGCTGGAGGAGATTACAGAGATAGGGAGTGGCGGCAGCACGGAAGGATTTGAAAACAAGGATGAGAATTTTAAAAATCGAGGCGTTGCCGGACCGGGAGCCAAATGTAGATCAGCGAACACAGGAGCGATGGGTGAACGGGACTTGGTGCAAGCTGGGACACGAGCAGAATTCTGGATGAGCTCAAATTTATGGAGGGTGCAAGGGTGGGAGGCCGGCCAGGAGTGCGTTGGAAGAGTCAAGTCTAGAGGTAACAAAGGCATGGATGAGGGTTTCAGCCGCAGATGAGCTGAGGCGGGGCGGAGACAGGCAATGTTACGGAGGTGGAAGTAGGCAATCTTGGTGATGGAGAGACTATGGGGTCGGAAACATAGAAGAAACATAGAAGATAGGAGCAGGAGTAGGCCATTCGGCCCCTCGAGCCTGCTCCGCCATTCAATGAGATCATCCAAATTCAGTACCCTGTCCCTGCCTTCTCCCCATATCCCTTGATCCCTTTAGCCTTAAGAAATATATCCAACTCCTTCTTGAATATATATATAATGAACTGGCCTCCACTGCCCACTGTGGTAGAGAATTCCACAGGTTCACCACTCTCTAGGTGAAGAAATTCCTCCTCATCTCAGTCCTAAATGGCTTACCCCTTATCCTTAGGCTGTGACCCCTGGTTCTGGACTCCCCCGCCATCGGGAACATCCTTCCTGCATCTAGTCTGTCTAGTCCTGACAGAATTTTATAAGTTTCAATGAGATCCCCTCTCATTCTTCTAAACTCCAGCGAGCACAAGCCCAATCGACCCAATTTCTCCTCGTACGTCATTCCTGCCATCCCAGGTATCAGCCTGGTGAATCTTCGCTGCACCCTCTCCATGGCAAGAACATCCTTCCTCAGATAAGGCGACCAAAACTGCACACAATATTCAAGGTGTGGTCTCACCAAGGCCCTGTACAACTGCAGCAAGACATCCTTGTTCCTGTACTCGAACCCTCTTGCTACGAAGGCCAACATACCATTTGCCTTCTTAACCACCTGCTGCACCTGCATGCTTACCTTCAGCGACTGGTGCACAAGGACGCCCAGGTCTCGTTGCACTTCCCCTTCTCCCAATCTATTGCCATTCAGATAATAATCTGCCTTCCTGTTTTTACCACTGTGGTGATTATTCTTGTTTTATAAGAAGCATTGTAATTGGTTGCCTGTTTTCCTGCCTTGAGATATATGCTGTAAACGTATTGGTTAGTTGATTCCATGTGACCTGTGGTGGCCATCTTAAATTCAGTTTTCTACAGTGGTTGAGACTGGGTGCTCAACATGTACTTGCTGGTTTTTTAAGGTTAATAAAGCCTAGCTTTTGAAAGGCAATCTACTCTTTATTTCAATTTATTAACCTTTTGCTATAATGGAACGATATCTTCGACCGGAACGATTTAATGCTGACCCTAATTCTGCAGGAGTGGATGATCAATGGAAACATTGGTATCGTACATTTAAAAACTTTTTGGGTGTGTTGGATCAGCAATCTCTGAATAAGTTGGATATACTAATCAACTACATTGCTCCGGATGTGTATAAGTATATTTTGGACTGTGAAACTTATGAATTGGCTATTGCTACGTTGGAAAAAAAATTTGTTAAACCCAAAAATGAGGTATTTGCACGTCACCTTTTATCTGCCCGTAGGCAGCAGGCGGGAGAATCCTTGGATGCTTATTTACAAGCACTCCGGCACCTTGGTGCTAACTGTAATTATAAGGCTGTGTCTGCAGAAGAACATAAGGAAGAGTCGGTACGGGATGCATTTATTAATGGATTACTGTCTAGATCAATTCGTCAGCGGTTATTAGAAAATAAGACTTTGGATCTTAAGAGTGCTTTTGAGCAAGCCTCTACATTTGATTTGGCTCAGAGAAGTTCGGATTCTTATGCTCTTTTTGATCGGCCTGCGACCGTGGTTTCGGCAGTTCCGGATGAAAGGGAGTTACGTGGATTTAATAGGAGTGGTTTACCAGATTCCGAAACAGTTTCTACTTCGGCAGCTGTTGCCTCTAGGATTCAGAAGTGTTATTTTTGCGGGAACGCCCGGCACCCCCGTCTGAAGTGCCCTGCCCGGGAGGCTGTGTGTAGTAAATGCGGCAAGGGAGGTCATTATGCACGTGTTTGCAAATCGGTTGCCTCCTCTGCGACCATTCAGCCTTTAGATAGGGCGTTTATTGCATCAGTTTCTGCCGCCTTTTCCCATGGCCTAAACAAAGCTATAGTTATGGCCCAAGTTAATGGGTTAGAAGTGAAGGCCCTTATAGATACGGGCAGTACTGAGAGCTTTATAAGTCTTCAGTTTGTGAGGGAGAAGCGTTTGAAAATTTCGCCTGTTTCCTATCAGGTGTGTATGGCTCAGACGACTCTCACCTCAAGTAGCTGGTTGTTGCCTTGTGAAAGTAATGCTCCTAGGTAATACGTATACTGATATACGCCTATCCGTTCTGTCTAATCTCTGTGCGGACATTTTGATTGGTCATGATGTGCTTCAATTACATGAGTCCCTCAGTCTTTCTTTCGGAGGAACCAAGCCACCTTTGTCTATTTGTGGATTAACTTCTTTATTCATTTCTCCATTATCACTTTTTTCCAATTTGATGCCGGACTGTAAGCCAATTGCTACCAAGTCAAGAAGGTATAGCAGTCAGGATAAAGAATTTATTAGTTCTGAAGTTCAACGTCTTTTATCGGAAGGAATCATTGAACCTAGTTTTTCGCCCTGGCGGGCACAGGTAGTTGTCACCACTAATGAGAGACATAAGAAGCGAATGGTGATAGACTACTCTCAAACTATTAACAGGTATACTCAATTAGATGCGTACCCCCTGCCTAAGATTGATGAGCTTATCAATAAAGTATCTCAATATAAGGTTTTTAGCACTATTGACCTAAATAGTGCTTATCATCAGATTCCTATCGCTAAGAGGGACAAACCATATACGGCCTTTGAAGCTGGCGGAAAGCTGTACCAGTTTTGCCGAGTACCCTTTGGTGTTACTAACGGTGTCGCCTGTTTTCAACGGGCAATGGATGCTTTTATAAGTGGTAACTCTCTCTGACACCTTCTCATATTTAGATGATATCACAGTGTGTGGCAAATCAAGGGTGGAGCACGATTTTAATCTAGAAAGATTCCTTCAAGTTGCGGAAAAAGTTGGCTTAACTTTCAATAAAGAGAAGTGTATCTTTTCGACCACCGAGGTAAATTTACTGGGGTATATTATCTCGGGAAACAAGATTAAACCAGATCCAGAACGGCTGCGACCACTGATTGAGTTACCTTGCCCTACTAATTCCAAGGCCTTGCAACGAGTTGTTGGACTGTTTTCTTATTATTCTAATTGGATTGCAAACTTCTCGCAGAAGATCCGGCCCCTTATTCGGGTTACGACATATCCTCTATCATGGGAGGCCAGGATGTGTTTTGATAATCTTAAAAAGGATATCCTTGGAGCAGTTGTGCATTCTATTGATGAGCAGGTTCCCTTTGTGATTGAGACGGACGCTTCCGATTTTGCAATTGGGGCTACCCTGAACCAAAATGGAAGACCTGTGGCCTTTTTCTCACGTACTCTGAGCAATAGTGAGCAGAGACATTCATCAATAGAGAAAGAGGCATACGCAATAGTAGAAGCACTGCGTAAATGGAGACATTATTTATCTGAGCGACATTTTACGTTAGTAACAGACCAAAAATCTGTGTCCTTCATGTTTGATGTCAAACATTTCGGAAAGATTAAGAATGATAAAATAATGAGGTGGAGGATCGAGTTGGCATGCTATCATTTCGATATAGTCTATCGTCCGGGGAAGGATAATGTTGCCGCTGATGCGCTGTCGAGGGCTTATTGTTCTGTGCTTCACGGAGATACGCTTATTAATCTTCATAATGCTTTGTGCCATCCTGGTGTTACGAGGATGATACACTTCGTACGCAGTAAGAATTTGCCCTTTTCAGTTGAAGACGTCAAGCGGATGACTTCGTCATGCTCTGTCTGCGCCCGGTGTAAACCGAATTTCTTTAAGCCTCAACGAGCTCATCTTATAAAGGCTACTTCTCCCTTTGAACGCCTGAGCGTTGATTTTAAGGGGCCTCTTCCTTCAACGACTCAGAATCGATATATATTTACTGTTGTGGATGAGTTTTCAAGGTTCCCTTTTGCTTTTCCTTGTGCAGATGTATCAGCTGCTACAGTTATTAAATGTCTGACTCAACTTTTTGTCATCTTTGGGATGCCTGCGTATATCCATTCGGATCAGGGAAGTTCTTTTATGTCTTCCCAGTTGAAGGAATACCTCCAGAGTCGGGGAATTTCTACTAGCAGAACTACCCCGTATAATCCCCAGGGTAATGGACAGTGCGAACGATACAATGGGGTGATCTGGAAGGCAGTTATGTTGGCTTAGACATCCCGGAACCTTAAGAATACACAGTGGGAAATGGTACTGCCTGATGCCCTGCATTCCATTAGATCATTGCTTTCAACGGCTACTAATGTGACTCCCCATGAAAGGCTCTTCAACTATCCGCGGAGATCCACTACGGGATATTCGGTACCTTCATGGCTTACTATGCAGGGACCTGTGCTGCTCCGACGCCATGTTAGACTGTCAAAGTATGATCCTTTAGTGGAGGAGATGGAGCTATTGGAGGCAAATTCCCAATATGCTCACATTCGATTCCAAGATGGGAAAGAAAGTACGGTTTCAGTTTAAGACTTAGCTCCTTGTGGTGGCCAGCCCTCTCCTGAGGACATTAACAATAGCCATAATTCAGATAATGTTGATGTCGTCACAGATACTACGAACATTTCCAATCCTATTGCAGACACTTACAATTCTCTTAGTCTGCCCCCGATGGATGTTCATGACCCTCCCAGTCTACTTTCTAATGGGACTTCCAATCCGGAAACCGTTGATAACCGAAATATTGATAGCCTCCCTGCAGAAGATATTTCTGTGTCTCCTGGTGTGGGAGGGCAAGGAACTCCATCAAGGCTAAGAAGGTCGACACGAACAAGATATCCGGTCGACCGATTAAAAATGGACTTTTAAAATAATTAATAAATTAATAGTAAAATTTTAAAATTGTTGAAGGCATTATACATGTATTGCTCTAGTCATAAATAACTAATTGTAAACTGTAAAGGCTACCTAGGTTGAAGTATATTTTAAAAGGAGGGGTGAATGTGGTGATTATTCTTGTTTTATAAGAAGCATTGTAATTGGTTGCCTGTTTTCCTGCCTTGAGATATATGCTGTAAACTTATTGGTTAGTTGATTCCATGTGACCTGTGGTGGCCATCTTAAATTCAGTTTTCTACAGTGGTTGAGACTGGGTGCTCAACATGTACTTGCTGGTTTTTTAAGGTTAATAAAGCCTAGCTTTTGAAAGGCAATCTACTCTTTATTTCAACCACCAAAGTGGATAACCTCACATTTATCCACATTATATTACATCTGCCATGCTTCTGCCCAATCACCCAACCTGTCCAAATCATACTGGAGTTTCAGGGCATCCTCCTCACAGGAAGCTCAGCTTAGCTAGTTAAGAATCCAATTGTACACTTCCAGCGCTTGGTTCTACTCAGCCTGCATTCGTTCACTTGGCTTAATTTTAATGAGTGCAGATAATGATGGCAGTTAAACAAATGTTAACTGCAATCATCAGTTAGAAATGACAAATTACTGCTAAAGGCACACCTCCTAACATCTGATGCGCTTAACATGTTGGCTGAAACTGAAGGGTTTGTGATTGATAAACGCCGTCATTTCTGCAGCACCCAGGCAATTGCAGACCATTATGCTACTCTCTGCTATCTCAGTGAGTGTGTGTGTTGGTGGCCATGCTGTCCCATCCCTCCTTGTCCTCCTCACCCTCTCTGCAGTCTGCCGATGCAGCTGGCCATGCCAACCTCCTCCAAGGTCCAGCTCCACTGGACTACCCTCGTGTAGCCCCGCGCCGGTGTGCATCCAAATGCAGCCAACACATCTGCAGCAGTGTCCTCTCTCGTCAGATCCGGAGTTTCCCCCCCAAGGATCTAATCTTGGTCCCTCCCATTCCTCATCCAAAAGCTGACCCTCGGCAACATCAACCACAGACATAGGATCAACTTCCATGTGTACGCTGATGATACCCAAGTCTACCTCATGACTTCCCTCAACTCCAGGACCACCCCCTCTGTGTCGTCAGACTACTTGCCCAACATTGAATCTTGGATGAGCCTCCACTTCCTCTAGCTGACTATTGGGACGATCAAAGCCATAGCTGCTTTGGACCGGGCACTAGGTCTGCTCCCGTGCCATCCCTCGCCTGAGCCACTCACTCGGGCTGAGCCAGACTGTGCGAAACCTCAGCATCCTGTTTAAGCCGAGTCACATCCTGTCCATCACCAAGCACTTTCTTTCATCTCCACCACATTGTCTGCTTTTCCCCATACCCGAGCCCCTCGGCCTTTGAAGCCCCTGCCCATGGCTTTAGCCACCGCCCTCTTCCAGCTCCATATCTCCTGCATCCGCTGGGTTCTCAAAATGCAGCATTGTATGCATCTAACCCCGCTTCCCCACCCACCCAAAACTGGTGTCAGAGTCTTTAACAGCTTCAGCCCTGCTCTCTGGAATTTCTCCCTACGCCTTTCCACTTCTCTCTCAGCCTGGATTAACCTTTTCAATACAGGGACATAAAAAATAGGAGCAGGAGTCGGCTATTCGGCCCCTCGAGCCTGCCCCGCCAGTCAATGAGGTCATGGCGGATCTTCGACCTCAACTCCACGTTCCCGCCCGATCTCCATATCCCTTGATTCCCCTAGAGCCCAAAAATCTATCGATCTCAGCCTTGAATATACTCAACGGCTCAGCATCCACAGCCCTCTGGGGTAGAGAATTCCAAAGATAGTGACACCCAGCTCTCGTGTCACTCCTCCTATCTCTCCTTTCATGGCTTGGCGTCCGTTCCCTCATCTTGAAGTGCCGTGGGATGTTTATGTTGAAGTCACTACATGAAAGCAAGTAGTTACTGTATCTAGAATACAGCGACAGCCACTTGAAACACCAATCTTCCCCTTTCAGATGCTGACTGACATGAACTTTCCACAATGTGTGCTTCAACAGTTACGCTCATGGTGAATCACTTGATATACCTGGTAGTCGAGAGAAACCTAGCGCATTGTTTAACAAAACTGGCATGTTACTTCAACTGTAGCTAATTGTAGTGCAGAATTCTATTATTCTTTGTGACCAGAAAACCGCAAGGGCTTGTGTAATGGCAGATTTCCATCGGTGATCGAGCAACTGATATGGAGGGTATAATTATCCATGGTACACTCATCAGACCGAGACTACACACTGGAAAATCCCTAGGCAATATGAAGTCTGATACTGTCCGTCTGCTGGGTTTGACCCTGCAGAGAGAATGGGTGGAAGAAATCAGGCTGCAGTTACTGGGGCTCCGAATGAACAGTTCGGGAGTAAGTCAAAGAAGAGTTCCTCCTTCTAGGACCTGCTGAATCAAAATCAGGCCGTACAATACCGTCATTGATTAGAAAGGTCCGGCAGACCCGACTGTGTAACCTACCCAATTGTAATTCATTGTCAGCTGTAAAGACCAATTTCAATTTGAACACGCCGTCGCTCAATGGTGATACTGCTTGTACACAATGAGTGGATATCCTTTCCTAAATTCATATACAAGTGGGCAGATAATGCAATATGGGACATTTACACTGTTTCTCCTCCTTGCTTCTACAGAAAAAGAACTTGCATTTCTACAACGCCTTTCACGACCTTGAGACGTCCCAAAGCGCTTTATAGAAAATTAAGTACTTTTGAAGTCTAGTCACTGTTGTAACATAGGAAATGCATTTGACAATTTGCAAACAGCAAGCTCCCACAAACAAACAGCAACGTGATAATGACCAGATAATCTGTTTAATTAGTGATCTGGGTTGAGGGATAAATATTGGGAGAACGCCCCTGCTCTTTGAAATCGTGCCAGGGGACCTTTCACATCCACCCAAGAGGGGAAAGATGTTTAATGTTTCATCCAAAAGACGGCACCTCTGACAGTGCAGCACTCCCGCTGAGCGGGAGCGGCAGCATAAAGGGAGCTGAGCACCGACTTTAAAAAAACAAAAAACAAGGAGTGACGTCACAGGAGAGCGAGTATAAATTGAGCGGGAGCCCCAAGAGAGCGCGCAGACCGGAGCAGCGGCGGCAGCGAGGAGTCAGAGTACCGCCAGCGAAAACAACAAAAACTGCAAAACAGCTAAAGTAATGTCACAACCAGGGAAGGAGCTGATTGGTGAGTAGCTGGTAAGTGTTTCTAGTTAATAGTCTATTAAGTAAAGGCATGGTAGGGCAGCTCAGTCCCGCGGGATGCACCTCCTGTGCCATGTGGGGACCCCAGCACACTTCCCGTGTCCTGGACAGCCACGCGTGCAGGAAGTGTTGTCAGCTGGAGGAGCTCGAGCTCCGGGTTTTGGAGCTTGAGCAGCAGCTGGCGTCACTGCGGTGCATCCGCGAGGCTGAGAGCTTCGGGGATAGCACGTTTCAGGAGGTGGTCACCCCGCAGATAAAGAGTGTGCAGGCAGAAAGGGAATGGGTAACCACTGGACAGAAGAGGAGGGCCAGGCAGGTAGTGCAGGAGTCCCCTGAGTGCATCTCGCTCTCCAAACAGTATTCTGTTCTGAGTACTGGTGTGGGCGATGGTTCCTCTGGGGAGTACAGCCAGAGTCAAGTCTGCGGCACCACGGGTGGCTCAGCTGTACAGGGGGGGGGGGGGGGGGGGCAGGGGAAAGAGGAGTGGGAAAGCAATAGTGGTAGGGGATTCGATAGGTGGGCAGCGGACAGGAGTTCCTGCGGCCACAGACGTGACTCCAGGTTGGTATGTTGCCTCCCTGTTGCCAGCGTCAAGGATGTCACTGAGCAGCTGCAGAAAATTCTGAGGCAGGAGGGTGAACAGCCAGAGGTCGTGATCCATATCGGTACCAATGACATAGGTAGAAAGAAGGAGGAGGTCCTGCAGGCAGATTTCAGGGAGCTAGGAAAAAGAGATTAAAAAGCAGGACCTCAAAAAGGTAGTAATCTCCGGATTACTCCCGGTGCCACGTGCTAGTGAGTATAGAAATAGGAGGTTAGAGCAGATGAATGCGTGGCTGGAGAGATGGTGCAGGAGGTAGGGCTTTAGATTCCTGAGGCATTGGGACCGGTTCTGGGGGAGGTGGGCCCTGTACAGGTCAGACGGGTTGCACCTCAACAGGGCTGGAACCAATATCCTCGCGGGGAGGTTTGCTCGTGCTGTTGGGGAGGGTTTAAACTAATTTGGCAGGGGGATGGGTACCAGGATGTAACATTAGAAAGGGGAAATAAAGTGCTCAAAGGATTCGGAGAGGTAGAGAGCATTTAAAGTAAGACATAGTAAGGTATTGGGGGGGTCAAACTAGGAGAGAATACAGGATGGTCTAAGATGGGTTTGCAGTGTATGTGTGTGAACACACAAAGCGTAGTAAACAAGGTAAGTGAGCTGCAGGCACAAATAGCCACATGGGAATATGATGTTGTGGCAATAGTCAAGACTGGGATCAAAAAAGGGCAGAATTGGTTATTAAATATTCCTGGTTATAAAGTGTTCAGGAAAGATAGGGAAGGAAAGATGGGAGGTGGTGTGGCAGTATTGGTTAAGGAGAATGTTACAGTGCTGGAGAGGGAGAATATCCTGGAGGGGTCAAGGACAGAATCTATATGGCTAGAGTTAAGAAATAATAGAGGTGCCATTACACTACTAGGTGTATTCTATAGACCACCAACTAGTGGGAAAGATATGGAGGAGCAAATTTGCAGAGAAATTACAGAGAGGTGCAAGAACTATAGAGTAATAATGGGGGACTTCAACTATCCTAATATAGACTGGGATCGTAATAGTGTAAAGGGCAGAGAAGGGGAAGAATTTCTAAATTGTGTTCAGGAGAACTTTCTTGATCAGTACATTTCCAGCCCAACGAGGAAAGAGGCATTGCTGGATCTGGTTCTGGGGAATGAGGTAGGTCAAGTGGAGCAAGTGTCAGTAGGTGAACATTTAGGGAACAGTGATCATAGTATCATAAGGTTTAGATTAGCTATGGAAAGGGACAGGGAGCAATCTAGAGTAAAAATGTTTAACCGGGGGAAGGCCAATTTCAGTGGGATGAGAACAGATCTGGCCCGGGTAACCTGGAATCAAAGACTGGCAGGCAAAACTGTAATTGAACAATGGGATGCCTTTAAAGAGGAATTAATTCAGGTACAATTGAGGTACATTCCCACTAGGGGGAAAGGCACGGCAACTAAAGCCAGGGCTCCCTGGGTGACGAAAGAGATAGAGAGTAAGATGAAGCAGAAAAAGAGTGCATATGACAGATGTCAGGTTGCAAATACATCTGAGAATCAGGCAATATATAGAAAGGTCAGAGGAGAAGTGAAAAAGAAAATAAGAGGGGCAAAGAGAGGGTATGAGAATAGAATGGCAGCCAACATAAAAGGTAATCCAAAAGTCTTCTATAGGCATATAAATAGTAAAAGGGTAGTAAGAGGAGGGTGCGGCCGATTAGGGACCAAAAAGGAGACCTGCGCATGGAGGCCGAGGGCATGGCTGAGGTACTAAATGAGTACTTTGCATCTGTCTTCACCAAGGAACAGGATGTTGCCAAAGTCAGTGTGAAAGAGGAGGTAGTGAAGATACTGGATAGGATAAAAATTGATAAAGAGGAGGTATTAGATAGGCTGGCTGTACTTAGAGTAGATAAATCACCAGGAGTGGATGGGATGCATCCTAGGACACTGAGGGAATTGAGGGCGGAAATCACGGAGGTATTCGCCATAATATTCCAATCCTCCTTAGATATGGGGTGGTGCCAGAGGACTGGAGAATTGCAAATGTTACACCATTGTTCAAAAAAAGGGTGTAAAGATAAACCCAGTAACTACAGGCCAGTCAGTTTGACCTCGGCAGTGGGGAAGCTTTTAGAAACAGTAATCAGAGACAAAATTAACAGTCACTGGACAAGTGGGGATTAATTAAGGAAAGCCAGCACAGATTTGTTAAAGGCAAGTGGTGTTTAACTAACTTGATTGAGTTTTTTGATGAGGTAACAGAGAGGGTTATGCGGTTGACGTGGTGTACATGGATTTCCAAAAGGCGTTCGACAAAGTGCCACATAATAGGCTTGCCAGCAAAGTTGAAGCCCATGGAATAAAAGGGACAGTGGCAGCATGGATGTGAAATTGGCTAAATGACAGGAAACAGAGAGTAGTGGTGAACGGTTGTTTTTTCGGACTGGAGGAAGGTGTACAGTGGTGTTCCCCAGGGGCCGGTACTAGGACCACTGCTTTTCTTGATATATATTAATGATTTGGACGTGGGTGTACAGGGCACAATTTCAAAATTTGCAGATGACACAAAACTTGGAAGTATAGTGAACAGTGAGGAGGAGAGTGATAGACTTCAGGAAGACAGACAGACTGGTGAAATGGGCGGACACGTGGCAGATGAAATTTAATGCAGAAAAGTGTGAAGTGATACATTATGCAGAAAAGTGTGAAGTGATACATTTTGGTAGAAAGAATGAGGAGAGGACATAAATTAAAGAGTACAATCCTGAAAGGGGTGCACGAACAGAGAGACCTGGGGGTATGTGTGCACAAATCGTTGAAGGTGGCAGGGCAGGTTGAGAAAGCAGTTTAAAAGGCTTACGTGATTCTGGGCTTCATGAATAGGAGGTATAGAGTACAAAAGTGTGGAAATTATGATGGACCTGTATAAAACACTGGTTTGGCCCCAACTGAAGTATTGTATCCAATTCTGGGCACCGCACTTTAGGGAGGACGTGAAGGCCTTAGAGAGAGGGTGCAGAAAAGATTTACGAGATTGACTCCAGGAATGAGGGACAACAGTTACGTGGATAGACTGGAGAAGCTGGGGCTGTTCTGCCTGGAGCAAAGAAGATTGAGAGGAGATTTGATCGAGGTGTTCAAAATCATGAGGGGTCTAGACAGTGTAGATAGAGGGAAACTGTTCCCATTGGCAGAAGGGTCGAGAACTAGAGGACACGGATTCAAGGCGATTGGCAAAAGAACCAAAGGCGACGCAAGAAAAAACATTTTTACGCAGCGAGTGGTTAGGATCTGGAATGCACTGCCTGAAAGGGTGGTGGAGGCAGATTCAATCACGGCTTTCAAAAGGAAGTTGGATAAGCATCTGAAGAAAAGAAATTTGCAGGGCTACTGGGAAAGGACGGGGGAGTGGGACGAGCTGAAGTGCTCTTGCAGAGAGCCGGCACGGGCTCGACAGGCCGAATGGCCTCCTTCTGTGCTACAACCATTCTATGGCGTGTCAGCCAAGATTTTGTGGTCATGTCTCTGGAGTGGGACTTGAACCCACAACCTTCTAATTCAGAGGCAAGAGTGCTACCAACTGTGCCACAGCCGATGCCTTTGAGGGGCTCCCGCCCTGCCACCTGCATCTCTGGTTGCCTCTCCTCCTCCAGTTATTTGGGAAACAGCATTTTAGTGTGCCCAATTCTTGATGCACTGCTTGCCTGTTTGTGGGTTTTGCAGATTAGACTTCGAGGTTAACACCTTCCAGCAGCTGATATCGTCCTTCAGCATTGTGGAAAACACCACTAGGTGGGAACAACACAACCTACTGTGTGGAGCAAGTAAACATTGCAAATCCGCGGTTACCAGCTCATGGCAGCGAATGAGTGCCCAACACACATAGAATAGAATCATAGACTTGTTACAGCACAGTAGGAGGCCATTCGGCCCGTCGAGCCCGTGCCGGCTCTCTGCAAGAGCACTTCAGCTAGTCCCACTCCCCCGCCCTTTCCCCGTAGCCCTGCAAATTTCTTTCCTTCAAGTACTTATCTAATTCCCTTTTGAAAGCCACGATTGAGTCTGCCTCCACCACCCTTTTATGCAGCGCATTCCAGATCCTAACCACTCGCTGCGTAAAAAAGTTTTCCTCGTATCGTCTTTGGATCTTCTGCCAATCACCTCTGGTTCTCGACCCTTCCGCCAATGGGAACAGTTTCTCTCTATCTACTCTGTCCAGACCCCTCATGATTGTGAACACCTCTATCAGATCCCCTCTCAACCTTCTCTGCTCCAAGGAGAACAATACCAGCTTCCCCAGTCTATCTACGTAACTGAAGTCCCTCATCCCTGGAACCATTCTTGTAAATCTTTTCTGCACCCTCTCTTAGGCCTTCACATCTGTCCTAAAGTGTGGTGCCCAGAATTGGACACAATACTCCAGCTGGGGCCAAACCAGTGTTTTATATAGTTTTATATCATTTCCTTGCTTTTGTATTGGATAAATGCTTGAAGGGAATTTTTTTTTTACAGGGCTATGGGAAAAGAGCATGGGAGTGGGACTACTTGGATAGCTCTACCCAAGGGCCGGCACAGGTATGATGGGCCGAATGACCTCTTGTGCTGTATCATTCTATGATCAGACGGAGAAGTACACAACAGAATTGCTTTGATAGACCTCATATGGCCTTGACCACAGAAGGATGCTTTTTGAAACTGCTGACAGTTAATGCACAATTACCGTCAAATGACTGGATTTAATGAAAAGCTGAGTACTCCACATTCTGTCGCTGGTATTACTTTGCAGTAGGCAGCTGATCAAAGGTGCAGTGCTTAACAGATCTGCTGAAGCTGCAAAACTGTGTACGGCCTGTCAAGCTCCTAACCATACACAAGCAATACACCATCAATGGTGTCGCTCTGCGAGTGTACAGTGGGTTTCCTTCTGCTCCCATCGCCAGTGTTTGAACTAAACTGTTCCAGATCAGTAATCGGGAGCGACGAGGTTAGGCATTTTAGATGCAGGGAGAAAATAATAATGAGGAGAAGAATGAATATCACCATAGCAACCTACAGAACATCCTCCGCACAAGCTACATGAACAATTCACAAGGTTACCAGAATCAAAGAGGATAATTTAATCCTCCAGTTTTTGTTTTCGATTGAAGGAACTTCAATGTGTCAGTTGTCCCTTCCACTCCTTCCAATTTTTTCAGCAATTTTTTTTTTTTTTTTAAATAAATGGTTTACGTTACTGCCCTAGTGTTAAATCTATTAAGAAAATCTGATTTTTGACCTTTTGTAGACCATTTTTGTTTGAAGAAATGAAAATATTTACAGACTTCATTGCGTTGCCACCTTGAATTTTTCTCTTACTGTGGTCGACAGCAGTCACTGAAGCATAATGTCAAGTGGTTGAGGAAAGCTTAGAAAAATTACACCAGCCGGTTTTATTTTTAGTTGATAAACATGCAGTTTTTTTCCCCCCATCTGGCTGGAATAAATACTCATGCTAGATTCTAATACTCCAGTACAGTTAACGGCACAAGGAAATGACACGCTGACTCGGCGACCTCCCGCGGTGTTGCTCACGGTTCATGGGCTAGAAACTCGCCTCGGGCGGTGGCGCAGAACGGGCGGTAGCGGATCGGTCGCCCGGGATACGCAGCGCTGGAGATTCAGTTCCATTGCCGTCAATGGAATTAATAGGCCAGTGTCTTCTTGGCTGTGTTTGTTACAAAAGGCCAAGGGAGGTTACAGCGCCACCTCTGGAACAAGCAAGAACAACATCCATCGCCATTATAGCATTACCAGTTCATCGCAACTGCGCTGCAGGGTGGTGTGCCCCAGAGGTGGGTTTAGAAATACAAATTGAAAGTGCTGGAAATACACAGCACCGGAAGACAGGCTAACATTTTAGTCTCGCACATTACACAATGACGTACGTACCCAATTGGCGCAGTGATGTCACCAACATAATACACGCGCATCGCGGGACCTGACCTTCAGTGCCAGGTTCAGGAAAGGAGGCAGCTTTGAGGTTAGTTCTTCAAGCCAAGAATTCAACACATATGGCAAAGTCACGCCAACCTTCAAAAGGCTGTGGACTTCAGGAAATAGCTGAGACCGTGGGCGGTGAGGAGAGTTTCCATTTGGAATGCAAGAATCCAAAAGGCGTAGATCAACGTTTAGAAATTTTTAGCAGCCGTGCCTCCTTAAAAAGTTCTGATCCAGCGACTTAGCGAAAAGTTTCACTCCACTCTTCAGCTGACTCTTACACTTTAGATTGCGAGTGGAGAAAACGCTTTGTGTTTAAGAAACAAATTGGCGAGCAAGTTAAAATGGCTGTTAAGCTGGAGCACACATTGTGATTGGATTTTAATTCAGTGCCAATTTTATTATGTTTATCCATTTGTTTCTACAATATACCTTAAAATGCTATTCTATTTAGTATGGTGGAATCACAATACCAACAACAATTTGTATTTATATAGCACCTTTAACATGGTTGAATCTTCCAAGGCGCCTCACAGGAGCGATTATCAAAAGAAATTTGACACTGAGCCACATAAGGAGAAATTAGGGCAGGTGACCAAAAGCTTGGTCAAAGAGGTAGGTTTTAAGGAGTGTCTTAAAGGAGGAAAGAGAGGTGGCGAGGCAGAAAGATTTAGGGAGGGAATTCCAGAGCTGAGGGTCTAGGCAGTTGAAGGCACGACCGCCAATGGTTGAGCGATTATAATCAGAGATGCTGAAGAGGCCAAATTGGAGGAGCGCAGATATCTCAGAGGGTTGTAGGGCTGGAGGAGGTTGCACAGATAGGGAGGGGCCTTGGAGGGATTTGAAAACAAGGATGTGAATTTTGTAAAAATCGAGGTGCTGCTTAACTGGGAGCCAATGTAGGTCAGCGAGCACAGGGGCGATGGGTGAACGGGACTTGGTGCGAGTTAGGACACGGGCAGCTGAGTTTTGGATGACCTCAAGTATATGGATGGGAATTTCACTGTTGATGCTGATTTTTCAAAGTAACGCACTGTAAAAATTCCACTCTGCATTTAACAAAGAGCTGGGTACCTGCTTGAGTGCTTTTTAAAAAAAAATTCTTGATGCAGTTTACAGGCATTTGCAAACAGATAAAAAGTTGCTTTAGATTTATATTGTGCATTGTACAACACTATATATCGGAACTCCACGTCCTCCTCCCAGAGCAGAATATTCCCTAATCCTTCTAAACTGAAAAGTGTGGGCTGACAATAGTGTTGACCCTGTTCCCAGAGACCCCTTAACTCAGCACAGATCAGGGACAGATCCTCAGCACACTACAATGGTTCAGCTACCAGTTGCATGCACTGTGTTAAACACATTCATGTATTCATGTTGCCATCAATTCACGGGGAGCACAGCACATAGCATATCCAACACTGCAGTTACTTAAAAAAACCAAGATTATCCAGAGCGCGCTACAAAGATATTTAATGTGAGAAATTGAAGACTTCCAGCTGTTAAAACTGGAGACTCTTATTACAGTTTTACCATCGTT
This sequence comes from Somniosus microcephalus, assembly GCF_052327205.1. NCBI lineage: Eukaryota > Metazoa > Chordata > Chondrichthyes > Squaliformes > Somniosidae > Somniosus > Somniosus microcephalus. The sequence continues at coordinate 10,571,002 of NC_141009.1, forward strand.
GTTCAATAAAGTCAATTCAATTACAAGGAACACAAACATATTTCCAACCCTACAAATGTTTTCAACATTTTAAGCTCTTAAGGAGTCAGCTGTGGTTCAGTGGGTAGCACTCTCGCCTTGGAGTCAGAAGGTTGTGGGTTCAAGTCCCACTCCAGAGATTTGAGCTCATAATCTAGGCCAACACTTCAGTGCAGTGCTGTGGGAGTGCTGCACTGTCGGAAGTGTCATCTTTTGGATGAGATGTTAAACCGAGACCTCATCTGCTCTCTCAGGTGGGCTTAGAAGTTCCTACAGCACAATTCAAGGACCAGTGTTCCCTGGTGTCCTGGCCAATATTTATCACTCAACTAATATCGCCAAAACAGATTTTTCTGGTCACTTATTTCACTGTTGCTTGTGGGAGCTTGTTGTGCAGAAGTTGGCTGCCACATTTCCCTACATTACAACAGCGACAACACTTCCAAAGCACTTTCTTGGCTGTAAAGCCCCGAGGTCATGAAAGGCGCTACAGAAATGCAAGTTCTTTCATTACTTCTGTGACAAGTACACAGATTCCTTATGGTTATGAACTATTTCAAAGTTCAAAACCTTATCGAGTGTCCCAAGCTGAAGTTTTCTCGTGTATATTTTCCTCGTTTACTAGGCCACTGTCCCATCCGGTCCCCATCCTATTGCTGCTCCTTGTTCAGCCAGCTAATTCCAAGGTGTGATTCCAATGAATGTGCTTTGTCAACTGCAGTTTCAGAAATCCTATTCTCCCCCAGAAGGACTGCACTCACTTATCTGGACTAGAGACCATTCAGCTGCCCCACATGATCACCAAACTGCATTTCTTTCAAATAAATATAGCCTCGTCCCTCTCTAATCTCTTCCAGCCCCACAACCCTCCGAGATATTGGTGCCTGGTCCATTAGCTACATGGACCCTAAACCTCTCCATCCTCCTTTTTGATGCTTCTTAAAACCTACCTCAAAGCCTACCTCTTTGACCAAGCTTTTGGTCAACTGCCCTAATTATCTCCTTATGTGGTTCTGTGCCAAATTTGATGTGATGTTTTACTACGTTAAAGGCGCTATATTAATACTAGTTGTTATTGTAAATAATTGTGAAGTGTTTGCAAAGTGCAATACATGTTAACAAAGGAGGACATTGTTAAGTCTGTGTGTTCTAGTTATTGTTAATAAGAATCACTGCACACAGACCACAAGAGTAAATTCAACAGGTCTTTACTAGTCGAAGGTCAGGGCTGAACTGCCCAATAAATCATTACACAGCACTTGTATACCGGTGTGGTCACCACCGGTATTACAGTATACAGCAGCCAAGATAAAGTAGTGCATCTCTTAAAATAGTTCTCTTAAAGGTGGAACGGTTACATACACCACAATCCTCCCTTTTTAGCTTAACAGTATATATTCCCCATTAAACATAACATAATAACATATATACACAACTTCATGTAAAAACAGTTCACAGATTCAGTCTCTGAGGAGGCCTCCTGATCCGAGACGGATAACGCCTTTCAGGGGTCTCTGGTTCTCGTTGCTGGGGTGACTCATCTAGTTGATCCCCTATGGATAGGACATCATCATCAGGTATATTCACTTCTGAGGTAGATGCTTCAGGTTCACTAACTTCCTCCACGGTTGTCTCTGTCGTAACCATGGGCTCGACCCTTGTTCTCGATCCCACCAGTTGGTCAGCATGACGTCGCATTACATTTTCACCAACATCTACCGTGTACATCAGGGGTCCTTGTCTGGCCCGAATTGTTCCAGATTGCCATTTCTCGTTTTTATAGTCCCTGGCTAACCGGTTGTCCTATTTCAAAACTCCGAGTGGGCTTGTTATTGATATGCTGGAACGGTTTGTTTTCGACTTCCCTCCGCACATTTGGTTTTAACAAGTCCAACCTGGACCGCAACCTCCTGTTATAGAACATCATGGCAGGACTTTGGTTTGTTGTTGCATGGGTGGCGTTTCGATATGCCAGTAGGAAATTGTCCACCTTGTGTTGCAGTGGAATCTGATCTTCGCTCATGGCCTTTATTGCCTTTTTGAACGTCTGTACAAACCTCTCGGCCAGCCCATTCGTAGCTGGATGATATGGGGCAGAGGTATAATGTTTCACCCCATTCTTCTTCAGGAATTTCTGGAATTCCTCTGACACGAACTGTGGTCTGTTGTCTGAACATATTTGCTCTGGCAATCCATTTCTTGCAAATATCGTTCTTAGCACCGCGATCGTCTTCTCCGAGGTAGTGGTAGTCATTTTAATCACTTCTGGCCATTTAGAATGTGCGTCCACCGCAATTAAAAACATGGAAGCCATGGGGTTGAAGGCCATTCCCATGGATGCAGCAGTGCAATTGGAGGTGCATTTTGGACTTTTTGGCACCCTGAGCAGCTTTTCGTCAGATCCTCTATCTGTCGGTCGATACCCGGCCACCACACATAAGCCCTAGCAAGGTTTTTCATCTTGACTCCCCCCAGATGACCTTCATGTAGTTCTTTTAGAACTCTCTCTCTTAACTTAGGAGGGATAATCACCCTTGTTCCATACATCAATGTTCCCTGACAGATGGACAGCTGTTCTCGTCTTGCTGAGAATGCCGGTAACAGTGGATCACCATGGGCTGGCCATCCCTTTACTGTCAATTCGTAGACCCGGGACAGTGTCGGGTCATTCCTAGTCTCCCTTTCAATATTTGCATTGGTGACAGGTAAACATTCGATGATGGTCGAGTGAAATAACTCCACCGGGTCAACCGTCGGTGCCTCCTCCTCAGTAGGTAGTGGCAGGCGCGACAGCCCATCAGCATTACCATGCTGCTTTGTACCTTTGAATTCTATCTGATATTGATGTGCCCCTAGGAAAAGGGACCATCTCTGGAGCCTCTGTGCTGTCATCACCGAAACACCCTTCTTCGGGTTAAAAATGGATACCAACGGCTGGTGGTCTGTCAGCAGTGTAAACTTCTTTACTCCCCACACAAGGCTGAGAGCCTCCCTATCTATCTGAGCATAGTTGCGCTCAGCGGAGGTCAATGATCTGGATGCAAATGCGACTGGCCTTTCCAAGCCATTTGGCAACTTGTGTGAGAGTACTGCTCCAATACCATAAGGAGAAGCATCACAAGCTAAACGAATAGGTAGCGTTGGGTTGAAGTGAGCCAACACTTCCTCTGAGGTGATCAATGCCTTGCTTTTGCGAAAGGCCTTCTTACAGTCCTCGCTCCACTTCCATGGTACTTCTTTCTGCAAAAGAGCGTTCAGCGGGTGCAGCACCGTGGATAGATTTGGCAGAAACTTATGGTAATAGTTAATCAACCCTAGGAACGACCTCAACTGGGATACATTTTCCGGAGCGGGAGCCTTCACAACAGCTTCGATCTTGTCAGGTGACTTGTGCAGCCCCTCCTGGTCAATGACATGACCACAGTACGAGATCCGTTTCTGAAAGAACTCACATTTCTGGCGATTAACTCGAAGTCCATATTCCTTCAATCTGGTGAGCACCAGTTTCAAATTTGCAAGGTGTTCCTCATCGTCATCTCCTGTAATCAGGATATCGTCCGAGTAACATTGAGTGCTTGGAATTCCCTGTAATACCTGCTCCATGGCCCTCTGCCAAATTGCTGGAGCCGAAGCCACTCCAAAAACCAGTCTATTATATCGATACAAGCCTCTGTGCGTGTTGATTGTGAGATACTGGCGCGACTCTTCCTCAACTTCCATCTGTAAGTACGCTTGCGCCAGGTCTATCTTGGTAAAGTGTTTCCCGCCAGACAATGAAGCAAAGATATCCTCAATCCGCGGAAGCGGATATTGCACCGTGTGAAGCACCGGATTAACCGTGATCTTGAAGTCTCCACAGATGCGGACCTTCCCCGGTTCCCCTGGCTTGTTACTTGATGAACGCTTCATGACGGGAACAATGGGCGTGGCCCACTCACTCCAGTCCACCTTAGACAGTGCTCCTGAACGTTCTAGCCCTTCCAGCTCAGCTTCCACAGCAGGTCGTATCGCATAAGGTACCGGTCTGGCTTTGAAAAATTTTGGGTTTGCATGTTCTGCAATCTTGATTTTTGCCGTAATTCCTCTGTGTTCCCAGTCCCTGTTGGAACACCTCTTTAACCTCATCCAATATTCTGGACAATCGTTCAGGTTTGACATCATTTTTTCCGGAATCTACCGTTATTGCTTTTAGGGAGTGCCAGTCCATATTTATTTTCCTGATCCACTCCCGTCCCAGAAGTGGTGGAGCTCCCTCAGGTAGTACATATAAGTCCATTCCTTGGTGTTCTTTGCCCTTGTGTACCACCTTGACTTTTATCTTTCCGATGGGGTATACTCTTTGCCCCGTGTATGTCTGCAATACTATCTCCGTATCCCGTAGGGGAATATGTGTGAATAACCTTTTGTAATCTTGCTTATTCATGACCGTCAACGCCGATCCGGTGTCCAATTCCATCTTCACTTGGACTCCTGCTATCTGAAGTGTGACCCAGATAGTTTGTAGGTCAGCTTCCTTACTCACATTGTGAATTCTCAGACTACCCAGTTCCTTGCTGTTGGAGTCTGAATCCGAATTCTGTTCATCCGAACTCTTCTCAGCCACCTTATGTACCTTTCTGCACTTTTCCTGCGGTGACTTTTTGTTGCTGGTCTTCTTTCCTGACCGGCATACTTTAGCTATGTGACCAAGCTTGCCACATTTTCTACATTCCTGATTTTTAAACCAGCATTGGTTCTGATCGTGTGTTGTCTTTCCACAACGATAACATTTTGCTGTACCCAAAGCCATTTGATCTACGCTGAGTACCGCTGCCTTCAGCTGCATTTCCGCAGTGCCTCTCGCTGCGGCTTCGTGCGATGCTGCAATAGTGACAGCCTTATCAAGTGTAAGATCATTCTCTTCAAGCAGCCGCTTTTGTGTTCCTTCTTTCGACAATCCACACACGAATTTGTCTCTCAGTGCCTCTGTCAGTCTTTCCCCAAACTGACAGTATTTCGCTAGCTTACGCAGTTCAATTAAATACTCCGCGTTGCTTTCCTCTTTCAGTTGCGTTCTCGCATAAAATTTAAATCGTTCCGCTAACATCAGCGGTGTGGGGTTCAAATGATTTCTCAGGACAGCAACAATATTAGCGAAAGCCTGATCCGCCGGTTTAGCTGGTGATAGAAGATGCTTCAATAGCCCGTATGTCTTCGCACCCATTGAGTTTAGTAAGGTTAGTGCTTTATCTTCATCGGATATTTTATTTGCCTTACAATAAATCTCTATGCGTTCTACATACGTGGCCCAATCTTCAACATCGGGATCGAAATCGTTGATGTTACCACGCTTAGGCATCCTCGCAATCTTCTTGAGAAACAAAAAGAATTTTTTTTTTTTCAAAATGGCGGTTTCCCGCGCTTGTCTTCTTCCCCCGCCTACGAAAATGGCGGCTTCCCGCGTTTGCCTTTCTCCCCCGCTGGCTGTAATGGCGATTGCCGTATTGCTGCGTTCACCCTCCCCAGCGGTTCTCAAATTGTGCCTCCCAGCCCCTCTTGCAGTCCGGTCCTTTCCCCTGGCTGCGGCTGAGTTCTCCGCGTTTTTAAAAAAAATTTATCCCGCGCCTCGCGGCCTCGGTAGCTGCCCGGCCTTTTTTCCTGGTCGCGGTCGAGCTCTCTCTCGACGCTGTTGCGTCTCCCAGCCCGCTTGCAGCCCGGTCTTTTACACCGGCTGCGTTTGCATTCACCGCGGCTCCCATGCCTTACGCTGCCCCAGTCTCAGCGCCTCTGGCCCCGACTTCTGTCCGGCTCTTTTCCCCGGCCGTGGTCAAGTTCTCCGCCCTTATATCCTCCGTTTTTCCCTCCCCTACTTCACAGCCAACGTGGCCGACTTGCTGCTCGTCGCTGATCGGCTTACCCACCACCGTGATAGAAGGGATGATCACTGCCTGTTGCTGATGGAAGGCTTCGTGTCAGGATTCTTCCTTGCTCTTCAGACCCGAGTCTTTTCTCAGCAGGATGATGAGGGCGGATGCCTCTTCTCGACGCCCGTTAAACTGCCTTGGATATATCTCTGCCGCAGGGTAAGATCGTCATCGTCGCCACTGTTAAGTCTGTGTGTTCTAGTTATTGTTAATAAGAATCACTGCACACAGACCACAAGAATAAATTCAACAGGTCTTTACTAGTCGGAGGTCAGGCTGAACTGCCCAATAAATCATTACACAGCGCCTATATACCGGTGTGGTCACCACCGGTATTACAGTATACAGCAGCCAAGATAAAGTAGTGCATCTCTTAAAATAGTTCTCTTAAAGGTGGAACGGTTACATACACCACAGACATAACCTTGAAGTCAAGAGCTAGACCGTTCAGGGGTGGTGTCAGGAAGCACTTCTTCACACAATGGGCAGTGGCAATCTGGAACCCCAAAAAGCTGTGGTTGCTGAGCCAATTGAAAATTAAAAAGCTGGGATCGATAGATTTTTTGTTAGGCAAAGGTGTTAAGGGTTACGGAACCAAGGTGGGTAGAGGGAGTTAAGACACAGATCAGCCACGATCTAATTGAATGGTGGAACAGGCTCGAGGGGCTGAATGGCCAGCTCCTGTTTCCGACGGTAATCATATTGTTGAGCAGATTTCGTTTCATGTGATGAGCACATACTGAAAAGGCAATGAGGGCCACCATGAATTGCCTTCTGAAGGCAGTCAGGGACCTGGCAGTGATGGGTTGGGTTAGCCAGGGAGGGGGAGGTGGAGGTGGAGGTGGTGAGGGGGAAAGGGGGTAGGCGGAGGGGTGGAAACAGTAGCTAGAGTTTAAATGTAGTTGTCATTCTGGAAAGGCCAGTAATACAGGAGCAGTGATGCAACGTTGTTGTAATGGGAAGTGACATGGCCACTACAGACTGCCTTTTGCTAATGAGGATTGTAACATCGGGATTGGTGGCGTCCGTGACCCAACACTGCATTAAACACTTAACCATTTATTTATCAATGATTCTCTAGGTCATTAAGTCGGTCTGCACACAAATCAACCATTGACAAGATGCAAGTCAATTTTTAAAAGAAAAATCAAAGCCTTGCGTGCTCGAGTTAGAAATCAAGATTACCTTATCCTTCTGTTCTCTCGAGATGTCCAAATGCCTTTGACAGCAAGCAATTGCTTCGTCAAAGCTGCCAAGTACCTTCAATGTATTTCCGAGGTTGCCACTGGCTTTTGCTTCACCAATCCGATCCCCGATGGTCCTTTTGAAAAAGAGAGAAATCAATTCCTGATTGCTTTGTTATCGGAACTTAAACGTCTGTATTGAATTTTTCCCCAAGTAAGACACCATTTATTTACACAGTGTAAAGATCGACCACCCAGAGGTCCAGTGGGTCAGAGTCATGAGACAAGGTGCTGCGAAATGGCAGCACAAGGTATTCCTCCAAAGCTTCCCTTGACTCTAATAGTGAAATCTGTAAATTATGGACACCTTAAGCTCTTTTTTTTTTTGCAAAATGGTTATTGTATGCATCATGGAATGGTTTCAGCACAGAAGGAGGCCATTCGGCCCGTTGAGCCCATGCCGGCTCTCTGTAAGAGCGCCTCAGCTAGTCCCACTCCCCCGTGTAAAAACTATCAGTAGAATGGGGAGTTCTCCTTCAAGTATTTATCCAATTCCCTTTTGAAGGCTACAATTGACTCTGTATCCATCACCCTATCGGGCAGCGCATTCCAAATCCTAACCACTCGTTGCGTAAAAAAGTTTTTCCTCATGTCACCTCGCATTCTTTTGCCAATCACCTTAAATCTGTGCCCTCTGGTTATCGACCCTTCAGCCATCGGAAGCTGTTTCTCTTTATTTCCTCCATCGAAACCCTTCATGATTTTAAACACCTCCATCAAATCTCCTCTCAACCTTCTCTGCTCCAAGGAGAACAACCCCAGCTTAGAGTCATAGAGTCATAGAGTAATACAGCACGGATAGAGGCCCTTCGGCCCATCGTGTCCATGCCGGCCATCAAGCCCTGTCTAATCTAATCCCATATTCCAGCATTTGGCCCGTAGCCTTGTATGCTATGGCATTTCAAATGCTCATCCAAATGCTTCTTAAATGTTGTGAGGGTTTCTGCCTCCACAACCCTTTCAGGCAGTGAGTTCCAGACTCCAACCACCCTCTGGGTGAAAAAGTTCTTTCTCAAATCCCCTCTAAACCTCCCGCCCTTTACCTTGAATCTATGCCCCCTAGTTATTGACCCCTCTACTAAGGGGAAAAGCTCCTCAGCATCCATCCTATCTATGCCCCTCACAATTTTGTACACCTCAATCATGTCCCCCCTCAGCCTCCTCTGCTCCAAGGAAAACAAACCCAATCTGCCCAGTCTCTCTTCATAGCTGAAGCGCTCCAGCCCTGGTAACATCCTGGTGAACCTCCTCTGCACCCTCTCTAACGCGATCACATCTTTCCTGTAGTGTGGCGACCAGAACTGCACACAGTATTCCAGCTGTGGCCTAACCAGTGTTTTATACAGCTCCATCATAACCTCCTTGCTCTTATATTCTATGCCTCGGCTAATGAAGGCAAGTATCCCATATGCCTTTTTTACCACCTTATCCACCTGTTCCGCCGCCTTCAGGGATCTGTGTACCTGCACACCCAGATCCCTCTGACCCTCCGTCTTGCCTAGGGTCTTTCCCTTCATTGTGTATTCCCTTGCCTTGTTAGACCCCCCAAAGTGCATCACCTCGCACTTTTCCGGGTTAAATTCCATTTGCCACTGTTCCGCCCATCTGACCAACCCATCTATATCGTTCTGCAGACTGAGGCTACCCTCCTCGCTATTTACCACCCTACCAATTTTAGTATCATCCGCGAATTTACTGATCATACCCTTTACATTCATATCCAAGTCATTAATGTAGACCACAAACAGCAAGGGACCCAGCACCGATCCCTGTGGTACCCCACTGGCCACAGGTTTCCAGTCACAAAAACAACCTTCGACCATCACCCTCTGCCTTCTGCCACTAAGCCAGTTTTGTATCCAATGTGCCAAGGCACCCTGGATTCCATGGGCTCTTACCTTCTTGACCAGTCTCCTGTGCGGGACTTTATCGAAGGCCTTACTGAAATCCATGTATACCACATCCACTGCGTTACCCTCATCCACACACCTAGTCACCCCCTCAAAAAATTCAATCAAATTAGTCAGACATGATCTTCCCTTGACAAAGCCATGTTGACTATCCCTGATTAATCCTTGCCTCTCCAAGTGGAGACAAATTTTGTCCCTCAGGATTTTTTCCAGTAATTTTCCTACCACTGATGTTAGGCTCACTGGCCTGTAGTTCCCCGGTTTTTCCCTACTACCCTTCTTGAATAATGGTACTACATTAGCGGTTCTCCAGTCCTCTGGCACATCCCCTGTGGCCAGAGAGGTCCTGAATATATGTGTTAGAGCCCCCGCAATCTCCTCCTTTGCAGCCGGCCATGTCCCGTGCTTTCAGTTGCAAAAGGTACCCGGGTGCGTTGAAGGCTGTCCGCAGCCCGTAATCTGCGAGCGCTCGTGGTTTCCAGAGTGCCTCTTGCACATTTTACCATGCAGGTTATTTGGGTCTCCAGATATGTGTCCATTTTTTTTGGGAGCGTCTGTTTATACAGGTTTCAGTGTACCTGTCAGTCTTAACCGGCAAAATTCAGGAGTAGGTTCAGGTAAGTTTTACTATATATTAGTGGCCGTGTAACCGGGGTTCCTGGATCTGTGGCCGTGTAACCGGGGTTCCTGCACAAGTGCCGTGTAACCAGGGCTCCTGCACCTGTGGCCGTGTATGGGGCTCTCGTACCTTGGTAAGTATACCTCTCTGTAATCCGGACTTTTTGGTTAACTGGCACCACGCCGGTGCCGGATAAAAAAGTGTTCCCTGTAATTGCTAAAGCAGCAGATTGTGTGTTCTTCAGGGCCAAGGATATTTGTGCTGTCGATGGAATACATTTTCCAAAAAAGAGTAGCAAACACGAGAATCTATAAAACAGGTTCACTGCGCCCACGGCAGAAACTGTCTGCTCAGCTTGTACACAAGTCTGCTAACAGCACGCATTAGGTACGGGGTAACGCTCCTGGCTTATTTTTCCCTCAACCCTAACTTCGGGAGTCCAAGCAGCCTTGCGGGCTCTGCGAGTCGGGCGGCAAATCATTTTTTAACGCTTTTTTTGAGTTTTAACCTTTCGCCGAACTCACCTGGCCAGGGTTAGGTCGTGCTTGTGGTATTCCAGGGCCTTGGAATACTCCTTCAGGTAAAAGTAGGCATTGCCCAGCTGACTGTAGATGGCGCTCAAAGTCTTCAGGTCCTCTGTCCCAACCTGTACGGCCGCTTCGAAGAACGCCACCCCAGCCTTGAAATCTCCAGCTTTGCACAGCCGTTCCCCTTCGAGGGCGAGCTCCAGGCACGATGCCTCCATCCTGTTCATTATTTTAAAAAAAAAATAACATGCGCACGTTATAAACGCAATCTTCGCACATCATCGACGTTTGTTATTCTTGGTTGCATGCTGTAATAATCCCTCCATCCCTCTCCCTGGCAACCATCTGAGGCTGAACCAGACCGCTCGCAACCTTGGTGTCCTATGTGACTCCTCACCCCCACACCCCCCCACCCGAGAAGCGCTTCTGCCCACCAAGATTGCGTACTTCCACCTCCGTAACATTGCCTGTCACAGCTCATCTGCTGCTGAAACCCTCATTCCGTGCCTCTAGACTTGACTGTTCCAACGCACTCCTGGCCGGCCGCCCATCTTCCACGCTCCGTAAACCCAAACTCATCCAAAACTCTGCTGCCCGTGTCCTGACTCGCACCATTATTATTATCGTACAACAAGGTCTTGCATTTCTACAGCGCTTTTAACGTGCTAAACATCCCGAGGCACTTCACAGGAGCATAGTCAGACAAAACTCGACACCGAGCCACATTAGGAAGTAGTAGGACAGGTGACTAAAAACTTAGCCAAAGAGGTAGGTTTTAAGGAGCGTCTTAAAAGTTGAGTGAGGCGGAGCGGTTTAGGGGGAGAATTCGAGAGCTACACTAAGAGAACAGCCAGAAATATTTTAATCTTAACTTTAATTAGCTGACTTCAGTCAAAAACTTTTATCATGACTATTACAACTTTAAACAAGCTGTCGACAGCTCTGCATTAAACATTTGCAACAGCATCCATAACCATTTCACAAACTTTTATTTTCACATTAACAATCTTATTTACTGGACTTGTAACCAGAATTCAAGATCCGTGACCGAACTTTACAGAGACAGTAAATCTCAGCTGGGGGGCACTACAATTGGCCTCAGCACCGTTTGGCTGGAGATAATGGTGGTTTGGAGGGGCGGGGGGGTGGGAGTGGAGGTCAGGGCAGAAAATCATTTGGGCTTTTCACTGCTATTCACCAGCAAATAAATACAAGTGTCTGGATCCAGGTTGAGGATAGAATCAGACCTGTTGGGATGCCTTAATTAGTTGAATAGCCGTCCTGCAATCACTGTCTGGGCGCGCACACCAACAATGACCATTTGGTCAGGGTACCAGAGGGCTGCTGGTGTCCAGCGTGAGCCAGCAATAAAGAGACAAGAGAAAGTTGGGGGGGAAAGCAAGAAGAAAGACTTGCATTTATATAGCGCCTTTCACGACCACCAGACGTCTCAAAAGCGCTTTACAGCCAATGAAGTGCTTTTTGAAGTGTAGTCACTGTTGTAATGTTGGAAACGCGGCAGCCAATTTCTGCACAGCAAGCTGATAATGACCAGATAATCTGTTTTAGTGATGTTGGTTGAGGGATAAATATTGGCCAGGACACCGGGGAGAACTCACCTGCTCTTCTTCGAAACAGTGGCCGTGGGATCTTTTACGTCCACCTGAGAGAGCAGACGGGGCCTCGGTTTAACGTCTCATCCGAAAGACAGCACCTCCAACAGTGCAGCGCTCCCTCAGCACTGCACTGGGAGTGTTAGTCTAGCTTTATGTGCTCGAGTTGCTGGAGTGGGACTTGAACCCACAACCTTCTGACTCAGAGGCGAGAGAGAGTGCTGCCCACTGAGCCACGGCTGACAATGCCCATGTTATGGTGAGGGTACCGTACACTCTGGTTTGTAAAGCTGCTATACCCTAAAAAAAAGTGCTATTTGGACAGGATTTTAAAATGGTGAAACTTCACTGATACAGGTCTCCACTTCAATACAGTTACATCAGAAAAAAGAGTCATGTTGGGCCTGCTCATTTACTTCACACAGAAATCTCCAAAGTCCAAATGTTGCCCAATGCCTCAGTGTGCACAGGACAGGTACAATACTCCGACAGTGCCAATACTCCGACAGTGCCAGGCAAATTCATGGCAAGGCAAGGTGCAGTGTACGAATTGTACGCTTTCTTTCATTTTAGTTGTCATGCCAACAGCAAACACGTTCAGAGGAGACCAGAGGTGAATCTTTACTTCTGCTGAATTTATATGCTCTACTCCAAATGGGCCTTTCAATCCTTCCTTTACAGAGACCGACTGGCACGAGGCCAAGTTCAAATTCAGTCAGTCGGTTGGCTGGTCTGATTCTAATTGGAACATTACCGATAGTTTGGGGATTTCCAGACATATTGGGGTTGAGTTTACACTTTGGGCGCAAATCGGCGATCCGGGCGCAAACCGCGTAGTTTTGAGAAGTGTTTCCCCCCCTCAAGTTTCCGCTCATGCTCATTTGCATACCGCCAAACGCAAACTCTGCCGTGAGCCAGCGCAATCAGGCAGCGTTTCAGAACGCAATTAAAACATGGTTTTAAAAAATATTGCTCGATATATTTAAGAGTGGTAACTGGGTGGAGTTTGCTCAATACAGCCGAAAATAGTTTTACCACAAAAAAATAAGCATTTTAAATCACAGTGTCTAGTCCACCACTTGTGAGTAACTCGATTTTAAATGACTGAAAATGACTTTTTTTTTAAAAACCTATACAGAAACATTCGCTAGTTATATTGGTGTGCAGTGGTCAGTTTCTTAGTAAATTGATATATATTCCAAAGCTTTTAAAACATGCCTATTACTGTCCTTGCGCCCAAAACAACCAGCTTAATTTTTTTTTAAGAGCCTCCTCAAAGGCCCGCAAATGAGTGCAATTAACAGAAACTGGCGATGGTGATTAATTCGATCTGGGGGCGTAGTGGGGCCGGCTTCCAGTATGCTGATTTAAAAAAAAAAAACTAGTTCAAAAGATCGCGGAAACTCAATTTGCGCCGGACGTAATTTGCACTTAAAATTCCACGATCTTTTGGGCTGGTTACATCGATTTCAGGCGAATTGCGACGAAAAAAACCAGTGCAACTGAGCGGAAACTCCATCTCCTAAAGTATTCCTGAAGCCAGACAAGCGCAGTGCCCAGTTTGTGCCATGTGATTATGATCCAACAGTGCACCAGTGGAGATAGCGGAGAGGGGGGGGCAAAATCAAATCAAATTCTAACCGATTAGTTTTTAGGAACTGGCCGACAAACGCTGCCATTTTCATGATAGATACATAGAAGATAGGAGCAGGAGTAGGCCATTCGGCCCCTCGAGCCTGCTACGCCATTCAATGTGATCATGGCTGATCATCCAAATTCAGTACCCTGTCCCTGCTTTCTCCCCCTATCCCTTGATCCCTTTAGCCTTAAGAAATATATCTAACTCCTTCTTGAATATATTTAATGAATTGGCCTCAACTGCCTTCTGTGGTAGAGAATTCCACAGGTTCACCACTCTCTGGGTGAAGAAATTCCTCCTCATTTCAGTCCTAAATGGCTTACCCCTTATCCTTAGACTGTGACCCCTGGTTCTGGACTCCCCCGCCATCGGGAACATCCTTCCTGCATCTAGTCTGTCTAGTCCTGTCAGAATTTTATAAGTTTCAATGAGATCCCCTCTCATTCTTCTAAACTCTAGCGAATATAAGCTTAATTGACCCAATCTCTCCTCATACGTCATTCCTGCCATCCCAGGTATCAGTCTGGTGAATCTTCGCTGCACTCTCTCCATGGCAAGAACATCCTTCCTCAGATAAGGCGACCAAAACTGTACACAATACTAAAGGTGTGGTCTCTCCAAGGCCCTGTACAACTGCAATATAAATGATTGAACAGCGAGTACAGCAGCTGGTTCCCCTCCACCTAATAGAGCAGCAAAGTGATCGTTTTACAGCCTTCGCCTGAAGGCTGTGTCCCTGCTGTATCAGTGAGTACAACTGTGTTGACAGGCGTGTCTACGCCCCCTGTTACAAGTGTCACGTCAGCATAAAACGCAACCGGACCAGCACGTTAAACCAGTGTAAAATCGGTCAACTTGACTGCTGAACCATCGCTTGTGTATGACTTAGCACAAGAGGACAATCCCTGGAAACAGCCTCGAGTAAAACCAGGTAGATGTTACATTGATAAATGAGTAATGTACATTTTAGGACATGGAATTGACAGCACAGACACAGGAAATTCAGTCCATGCCGGAGTTTATGCTCCACTCAGGCCTCCTCCCACCCTCTTCATCTCGCCATATCAACATATCCTTCTATTCCTTTCTCCCCCTCATGTACTTATCTAGCTTCCCCTTAAAGGCATTTTATGCTATTTGCCTCAACTCCTCCATGTGGTAGTGAGCTCCACATTCTAACCAGTCTCTGGTTAAAGGAGTTTCTCCAGAACTCCCTATTGCATTGATTGGTGACTATCTTCTATTGATGGCCCCTAGTTTTGGACTCCACCACAATTTCCCTCTGAAGTTACTTCGACCCGACCGTTAGGATATTATTGCCCTTTCACTGCGGTTGTTCTTTAAACGAAGGCCGATGGTCCGTATTTTGGAGGAGCCAGGTCATTCCTGGTCACGAACATACGGAACTGACGGGCAGGAAAAGACCACCTGATCCATCCTCGACCTGCGAATGGCTCTCCTCACTAGGCCCAGTAGCAGAGCCACGACTGGCGCCCAACCGCCCTGGCCACCCCTCCCCTCTCCGTACCGGGTGGCCAAAGCGAAGTGACACGTAACAAATCCCAGGAACGTCAGCAATCGTTTCTGAACTGCACATTGCAAACGCCAAGAGTCATTATGAAACAGGCCCAACATGAGAGTTAGATCGTTTTTTTCCCCCCCCAATAACATTGCCACTTGACACAATTGCCACTAGCCCGCCGACATCAAAGAAGAGTATTTGAAGTGTCACTGTCTCAGATTAACAAACGGACATTTGAACAGCAAGTTGAAAAGGAGGATCCCAGGTCCACTGAAATAAAGCTGTTCATTCTTAGTTACAGCTATCTGCACGCCCCTGGTTTCGGTGCTGATTGATCACGCTATATAACATGTACCTACAGAATGATGGGGTTTATACCCTAAAAACAGACTACATGACCTGGAAGAACATTGCCGGGGGGGGGGGGCGCGGAATTGTTGCACCAAACTTTTATTTCTCACAGCAAGATTAAATGATTCACTGGTATTCTCCATTAGATTGATGTCTTGCAAGCTAATGGCAGCTTGGAAGTAAATACTATTCATACAAAATGAGGTATCTTCTGGTAGCCCAAAGTGCTGTCAAAAGCTCCACCTACCCTGCAAGAGGGGTTCAAACTGAAGCGTGGCAAATAACCAAATCGACTGTCCCTAAAGGTTTCGTACCAGGCTGAGCAGAACCCCAGCAGCCTAACCCAACCCCACCACCATCCAAATTCACCCCCACCCCACCTCGGCCACATCCAACCCAACCCAACCCCTCCAACCCAACCCAACCCCTCTAGCCTTTAACAGCCAAGGCTCTGCACCAAAATGCCACAGGCCTCTGTATCATAACCTTCTCATTTGAAATAATGGGTGAAAAAGCAGCAGAAGAGAAGGAGGAAGACCACAGCAGAGCTTCCAGTTCGTGGCTTTGAGAGTCTGCACATTCTCGACGCAGAGTGCTGCAAAGTGGTCGTTTCCTCGGGCTGCTTCAGTTGTTACTATATTTTTTTTAATATCCACGGCACACACAGCTCTGATCTATGGGCTGGTTGGAGGTCTTAAATAAACCTGACAATTTAAGGCTGCAAGCCAAAACGAAAACCCTCCCACGGTTAAATAAAAAAAGTTGAAAGCAAACCCTGTATTTCAAATACCTCTTACCTGCCATGTGTGGGGGAAAACATGAATTGCCAACCCGCCCGAAACAGGTTGCTTCATTCACTGGCTTGCCCCTCCATCTCCATTCCTTGAAGAGCGAACTTGCATTGATATAGCGGGATGTCCCAGTGCGCTGCGCAGCTGATGAATTGCTGCTTAGTGTGGCTACTGTTTTTAGTTGGCAGCAGCCAATGTTTCCTTGAAGCCGCGTGGCCACACAGCACTCTGCAGCTCCCGCGCAGCCGGCTCACCAGCTTTTACATAGAAACATAGAAGATAGGAGCAGGAGTAGGCCATTCGGCCCTTCGAGCCTGCTCCGCCATTCAATGAGATCATGGCTGATCATCCAAATTCAGTACCCTGTCCCTGCCTTCTCCCCATATCCCTTGATCCCTTTAGCCTTAAGAAATATATCCAACTCCTTCTTGAATATATTTAATGAACTGGCCTCCACTGCCCTCTGTGGCAGAGAATTCCACAGGTTCACCACTCTCTGGGTGAAGAAGTTCCTCCTCATTTCAGTCCTAAATGGCTTACCCCCTTATCCTTAGACTATGACCCCTGGTTCTGGACTCCCCGGCCATCATAAACATCCTTCCTGCATCTAGTCTGTCCAGACCTGACAGAATTTTATAGGTTTCGATGAGATCCCCTCTCAATCTTCTAAACTCCAGTGAGTATAAGCCCAATCGACACAATCTCTCCTCATATGTCATTCCTGCCATCCCAGGTATCAGCCTGGTGAATCTTCGCTGCACTCCCTCCATGGCAAGAACGTCCTTCCTCAGGTAAGGTGACCAAAACTGCACACAATACTCAAGGTGCGGTCTCACCAAGGCCCTGTACAACTGTAGCAAGACATCTTTGTTCCTGTACTCGAACCCTCTTGCTACGAAGGCCAACATACCATTTGCCTTCTTAACCACCTGCTGCACCTGCATGCTTACCTTCAGCGACTGGTGCACAATAACACCCAGGTCTCTTTGCACTTCCCCTTCTCCCAATCTATTGCCATTCAAATAATAATCTGCCTTCCTGTTTTTGCCACCAAAGTGGATAACCTCACATTTATCCACATTATAGTGCATTTGTCATGTTTCTGCCCAATCACCCAACCTGTCCAAATCGTACTGGAGTTTCACGACATCCTCCTCACAGCTTACCCTCCCACCCAGCTTGGTGTCGTCTGCAAATTTGGAGATATTACATCCAATTCCCTCGTCCAGATCATTAATATATATTGTGAACAGCTGGGGTCCTAGGACCGATCCTTGCGGTACCCCACTAGTCACTGCCTGCCACTCGGAAAACGACCCGTTTATTCCAACTCTTTGCTTTCTGTCCACCAACCAGTTCTCTATCCAAGTCAATACCTTGCCCCCAATCCCATGTGCCTTAATTTTGCACGATAATCTCTTATGTGGGACCTTATCGAAAGCCTTCTGAAAGTCCAAATACACCACATCCACTGGTTCTCCCTTATCTATTTTACCAGTTACATCCTCAAAAAACTCCAGTAGATTAGTCAAGCATGATTTACCTTTTGTAAATCCATGTTGACTTTGTCCGATCCTGTCACTGCTTTCCAAGTGCTCTGCTATTACATCTTTTATAATAGACTCCAGCATTTTCCCCACTACCGATGTCAGGCTTACCGGTCTATAATTCCCCGCTTTAAACAGGAGAAACCACACACGCGTTATTTGGAATGGGGAAAGGGCTGTGCGTAGCCCCTTAAAGGGGCCGCGCACCCAAAAAAAATTTTTTTTAAGGGAACATTGGCAGCAGCGCACTGCCCACAGCAAGAACCTACATACAGCAATGTGAGAAATGACCAGTTAGGATCATAGGAACAGGAGGAGGCCTTTCAGGCCCTCGAGCCTGTTCCGCTGTTCAATCAGATCACGGCTGATCTGTATCTCAGCTCTATCTACTCGCCCTGGCTCCATAACTCTTTTCTAACAAAAAATCTATTACTTTCAGTTTTATCATTTTCCACTGACCTGACTGTCATTACCCTTTGTGTGAAGAAGTGCTTCCTGACATCACCCCTGAACAGCCTAGCTCTAATTTTAAGGTTATGGCCCCCTTGTTCTGGACTCCATAAAAACCCAATTTCAAACGAATAGGGCTCAGCTGTAATGTGCCCCCCACACGGTGCAATAGCTTGCTGAATTTCACATCTACCATCTAGCGGGCAGGGAAGTGGCTCTGAGCCCAAGATCTGCCGTGATCTTATCGAATGGCGGAGCAGGCTCGAGGGGCCAAGTGGCCTATTCCTGCTCTGATTTCTTATGGTCTTGTGTTCACACAACAACTGCAACTTGGGCGCGATACGATCTACCCCTGATAAATTCAAATTGTGTTTCTGGCGTGAAAAGCAAAAATCAAATTAAAAATGCAAATAACAAGTGCAAAGTGTTGTACTGAACAAATTAAGATTTTAAGTGATGACTTACTCGCCTAGAAATGACTGTGGGTACTATCAGCAGACTCAGCACTTGGGGCTTCTCCTTGTCCTTTGGCCCACCACTAGTAGCAGAGCATTCAGCTCCCCTCGGTGTCCTGGTCAACACTTCTCCCTCAACCAACATCACAAAAACAGTTTATCTGGTCATTTAGCTCATTGATGTTTGTGGGATCTTGCGTTGTGCATTTTGGCTGTTGCGTTTCCTTCTGTTACAACTGTGACTACATTTCAAGAGTACTTCATTGCCGGTGAAGCTTTGTGGGACATCCTGAGGTGGTGAATGCCGCTATATAAATGCAAATTCTTCTCTTTCTCTGGAACTCTTGCCCCAAAACCCTCCGTGCCTCCACCTGTGAAAATCTTCTCAAACCCATCTCTTCTAACTCCCACCACCTATAGCTCAGTAACTATTCCTTAAAAAAAATGCAGATAACAAGAGCAAAGTCAGAATTCGGCACTGTGGAAAAAAAATCATGCATTTGTAGGAATTGTCAGATTCCTAATCAAAAGACTGAGATCGAGTCAGTCTGCTAACCAAACGAAGTTTAATACTGTTTTGCAGAAGTAACAATCAAACGCAGGAGAACTAACAAACAGGTCTATGCTCAATGCTGGCTCCACGAGGACTGAGAGAGAGAGCCCCTCCCTCTGACGTCATGATGTCATCACGTTTCCCGCCGTTGGGAATGTCACGTGACCCACGTGGTGACGTCATCGCGTTTGGTCTTAACCCTCTAGAGACTGCGCTATTTACATGTAGTAAAACGAATACAGGTACAGATTCATTCTGTTACAGATAATTATGTACATCGATATAAGAGTCCCTTGGTGGCTCTGCCACACATTAGACAATTCAAATGAAGGGACTTTAAATTAAGAGTGTGAATACTAGAGAGGGAAAACACAAAAAGTGAAAGACAAAAGGCAATCTCAAGTCAGTTAAAACATTCTGCAAATGAAGCATAAAGCTGATTTTTTTAAAAATCATTCACAAAAGAGGGAGAGAAAAAAGTGTGTGGGGGGAGGGAGGTGGAAATTAGTAAACAAACATCAGACAGGGGGATCTGTTGCTGCAATTCAAGACTGAGGTAATGTTTAATGCCGTTGAAAAGAGGAGAGTTCTGAATAAAACAAACGAACTACCCTGGGTTCCCTGACCATTAGATGCAACCTTGTTTTTATATACACACACTCACACGTCGTTCTATATTATTTTTCCTTCAAAACTGATTACCAAAGCCGTTGCGAATGACACCATGATCAGTGCGAAAAGTGATTTACTCACAGAAACATCGAACCCCCGTCTAAATGCACAGGCCCGCTATTGTGTTCGTGCAGTTTAAGCTGTTCTTTGTAGATACCACTGGATTGAGAACCTCACGCGAAATAAAAACCCCTTCAGGGCTCGCTTCCCAACGTCATGCAAACATACCACACAACCATCGTGTGTTGCCATAGCAACCCTGCAGACGCAGGGTTACTTACCAAAGAACTCGGGTACCTGCAGATCCAGCGGAGGTTAGATTTTTTTTTAAATGACTCCGGACGTCGAGGTTGACAGAAATATCCTAGGCTGCGTTAAGAACCAAGAGAAGGGGAGAGTCAGACAACATTGATTTTCTGCCGTCTGATTCACCTAAATGGAGAGATCGGAACAATGATTCCTTTTGAATCCGCACTGTTGCTGGTGACCAGACCATGCTCACTGTAATGAGAAACTAAATTTGCAAACAGAGTCTCCACTCAGCCTGTATTTTTAATTTACAGAATTCCAGAATACACACACACATACACACACACACACAAAATAGTACAGCACAGGAGGCGTCCATTCGGCCCATCGAGTCTGCGCCGGCTCTTTCGAAGAGCAATCCAGTTAGTCCCACTGCCCCGCTCTTTCCCCATATCCCTGCAACTTTTTCTCCTTCAAGTATTTATCCAATTCTCTTTTGAAGGCTACTATTGAATCTGTATCCACCGTCCTATCAGGCAGCGCATTCCAAATCCTAACCACTCGTTGTGTAAAAACGTTTTCCCTCATGTCGCCTCTGGTTCTTTTGCCAATCACCTTAAATCTGTGCCCTCTGGTCATCGACCCTTCAGCCGTTGGAAACAGTTTCGCTATCGAAACCCTTCATGATTTTAAACACCTCTATCAAATCTCCTCTTGGCCTTCTCTACTCCTGCAAACCTTTGTCAGAAATAACCTGCTGCCAAATATCTACAATTCAATACAGCTTCAGGTGCCACGTCACCGCATCACAAAAAATCGATTATCCCCCCCCCCGTCACACGACCTCCCAAAATGCAAACAGTGGAAAAACACAACACTATAATATTGAGAAAAATAATCATTTAGAAAGACCAATCATCATCTTGGACAACAGGAACAGTTACTCAAGTTAAAGTGTTTGACCAACAAACACAAGCTGTTTGCCACTGCCTCTTGTGCTTCACAGTTTTGCCAGCACTACCTGAATTAATTATTGCCCAGTCATTCACAAAGAGATAGGCGTCATTGTCTGGCACAAGAGAAACGTAATTCCACTGTAATCTCGGTCGCAGATTGCAGGGAAACCTGCAGTAAAGATGTCACAACGGTTAACTCTCTGGTCTTGCATACAACTTATATTTATATATAGCGCCTTTAATGTACTAATACGTCCCCAGGCGCTTCACAGGAGCGATTATCAGACAGAATTTGACACTGAGCCACATAAGGAGATACTAGGACAGGTGACCAAAAGCTTGGTCAAAGAGGTAGGTTTTAAAAGGAGGAGAGAGAGTTGGAGAGACGGAGAGGTTTAGGGAGGGAATTTCAGAGGTAAGGGCCCAGGCGGCTGAAGGCACGGCCGCCAATGGTGGAGCGAAGGAAATCGGGGATCGACAAGAGGTCAGAATTGGAGGAGCGCAGAGATCTCGGAGGGTTGTAGGGATGGGGGAGGTTACAGAGATAGGGAGCAGACAAGACAGAAGAGCGGAAGCGTCGCTTAGCAACTGTCCCCGGCCCACATCTGGCGCTTATATTTGGTGTCCAAAGTGGAAAAGTATTCTGAGTTAATGTTTCAGGTCGAAGATCCTTCGTCAGAACTGAAAAAAGCTGGAGATAAAACAGGTTTTTAAGCAAGTGCAGGAGCAGTGAAAGGGGGGAGGGGAGGAAAGAACAAAAGGGAAGGTCTGTGATAGGGTGGAAGGGAGGAGAGATTAAATGATAAAAGGTAAAATGGTGCAAGGCAACAGGAGATGGGTGGTAATGGGACAAGTAAAGTCTAGACCCATCTTTTGTTTCTTTACTTGTCCCATTACCATCTCCTTTTGCCTCGCACCATCTCTTAATGTCTCTTAATCTCTCCTGCCTTCCACCCTATCACAGACCTTCCGTTTTGTTCTTTTCTCCCCTCCCCCCTTTCCCTGCCCCTACACTTGCTTAAAAACCTGCTACATCTCAAACTTTTTCCAGTTCTGACGAAGGGTCATCGACCAGAAACGTTAACTCTGTTTCTCTCTCTCTCTCCACGGAGGCTGCCTGACCCGCTGAGTATTTCCAGCATTTTCCGTTTGTATGTCAGATTTCCAGCATCCGCAGTAGTTTGCTTTTGGAACAGTATTCTACTTTGCAGCACCAACATGCCTGGCCTTGACAAGTACATCAGCAGGGTGTACGTGACTTTACATGGGCAGTGACACTTCAGGTTTTGAAGGAAACAACTGCACTACTGAGAATAACCAGCATAAACACAACAGCTTGACTGAAGCAGTAATAACATAACAAGCATAACAAGACGACAGGTACAACTTGCATTTATATAGCGCCTTTAATGCACCAAAACATCCCAAGGGGCTTCACAGGAGTGATTAGCAAACAAAATTTGACACCAAACCACAGATATTAGGACAGGTGACTAAAAACTTGGACAAAGAGGTAGGTTTTAAGGAGCACCTTAAAAGGGGAAAGAAAGACTTGCATTTCTATAGCGCTTTTCACGACCACCGGACGTCTCAAAGCGCTTTACAGCCAATGAAGTACTTTGGAAGTGGAGTCACTGTTGTAATGTAGGAAACACAGCAGCCAATTTGCGCACAGCAAGCTCCCACAAACAGCAATGTGATAAATGACCAGATAATCTGTTTTTGTTATGTTGGTTGAGGGATAAATATTGGCCAGGACACCCCTGCACTTCTTCAAAATAGTGCCATGGGATTTTTACATCCACCTAAGAGAGCAGACGGGGCCTCGGTTTAACGTCTCATCTGAAAGATGGCACCTCCGACAGTGCAGCACGCCCTCAGCACTGCACTGGAGTGTCAGCCTAGCTTTGTGTTCAAGTCCCTGGAGTGGGACTTGAACCCACAACCTTCTGACTCAGAGGCAAGTGTGTTACCCACTGAGCCACAGCTGACACAGGAGGAGAGGTTTAGGGATGCAATTCCAGAGCTTAGGGCCTAGCCGACTGAAGGCATGGCCGCCAATGGTGGAGCAATGAAAATCAGGGATGGAGGAGTGCAGAGATCTCAGAGGGTTGTAGGGTTGGAGGAAATTACAGAGATACAGCACAAGAAAAATATTAAAGCTGTTATTACATTGGACCAAGAGCTGTGCTAGTAAACATAGAAACTAGGAGCAGGAGTAGG
Organism: Somniosus microcephalus; assembly: GCF_052327205.1. Taxonomy (NCBI): domain Eukaryota; kingdom Metazoa; phylum Chordata; class Chondrichthyes; order Squaliformes; family Somniosidae; genus Somniosus; species Somniosus microcephalus. The sequence goes on from NC_141009.1 coordinate 10,594,244, forward strand.
CCATTCGGCCCTTCGAGCCTGCTCCGCCATTCAATGAGATCATGGCTGATCATCCAAACCCTAGCACTCGGTCCCTACACCGACAGCCATCCCACCCAAGCCCTATCCCCGTAACCCCACATATTTAATCCCCCCTAACACTAAGGGCCAATTTTTTATCATGGCCAATCAACCTAACCTGCACATCTTTGGACTGTGGGAGGAAACCGGAGCACCCGGAGGAAACCCACGCAAACACGGGGAGAATGTGCAAACTCCACACAGACAGTCGCCCGAGGCCGGATTTGAACCCGGGTCCCTGGCGCTGTGAGGCTAGTGCTAACCACTACGCCACCGTGCTGCCACTAGTAGGGCTTGCTTCCGACATGGGAGTCTCACGCATCAGGCCGCAAGCCTGGTAATAAAGTTGCCGGGAAGCAGTTGCCAATACAACAGGTTGTTACGCAAAGTAAAAGCAGCTATACGTTTAGCAACGGGATTTCAGTGCTTCCATTGGAATATTAAGCCGGCAAAGAGACAAAGAGAGAACAGGTTAGACAATAACTAACAGATGTTTATGTTGTGTTGATGGGGTGAGATGAAGTAGGGTGGGAGGAGGCTCGTGTGGACCAGTTGTGCCGAATGGCCTATGTCTGTGCTGTAAAGTTCAATGTAATTCTATGACTATGAAGCAGAGATGAAGTAAGAGGAAGGGAGAGCAAGAGAACACATGTTGACAGGGAAAGAAACAAAAATAAGACAAAAAAAAGACAATATCAAATAGTATTTAAATACTATCTTTCTATGTTTCTCCTGTTTTTCTATGTTTCTATTTGAGATAGAGGATCAGCCATGGTCATATTGAATGGCGGAGCAGGCTCGAAGGGCCGAATGGCCCACTCCTGCTCCTATTTTTCTATGTTTCTATGTTTCTAATACAAGGCATTAAAAAAACACAAGACACAAAGGCGGGTGAAACCTGTGGATCTCGTTTCTCAGTTACTTCACTTGCTAAATATTTGAACACGAGGCCATCAAAGGCTCTGGCTAAACTGAAGTTCCTGGCTTCCTCGCCAGGTTTCTCAGACACCTCACGCTTCATTTCCTAATCATCATATTGTTACTTCTGCTGCCTCATCTCGATTGCCAGGAGCGCACGTCAACCCCAGCACCCCACCCACCCGCCCCCTTCAACCACCGTCTGCCCCACCTGCGACAGAGACTGTCGGTTCCGCATTGGCCTCATCAGTCACCCGAGAACTCATGTTTAATGTGGAAGCAAGCCATCCTCGGCTCCGAGGGACTGCCTAAGAAGACGACGTCTGCTGCCTCATCTCGATTGGTACATTCCCCACCTCCACTGTAATGAATTGCTGCTGCAGGAGTTTCAAATTTCACATCAGCAAGTCAGTTGCCAAGAAATGTGCACAGGGAGGGAGGGATGAAATGTGACAGAACACGTACGCTGGACACAAAACTCGTTTGAATGAATGGCTCTCCGCGCAGTTGCTCTTGGCAGGGGGGGGGGCGGGGGGAGGGGAGTTGCAGCAATTGTCTACTCACAATCGGGAGTGTTATTCCACGTCTTATCAATTTAAACGGTGACAAGTTCGTTTTTTTTGTGGGATTTTTCCTGCTATTTTAAAATACTGTCCGGTTTTCAGTCAATGGGACCCGAGGTTTTTGCAGCACAGAGATGGGGGGGTCTCTGTGGTGTATGTAACCGTTCCACCTTTAAGAGAACTATTTCAAGAGTTGCACTACTTTATCTTGGCTGCTGTATACTGTAATACCGGTGGTGACCATTTAAAAATTTACTCTTGTGGTCTGTGTAGTAATTCTCATTATAACACACAGACTTAACAGTGGCGACGAGTACGATCTTACCCTGCGGCAGAGATACATCCAAGGCAGTTTAACGGGCGTCGAGAAGAGGCATCCGCCCTCATCATTCTGCTGAGAAAAGACTCGGGTCTGAAGAGCAAAGGAAGAATCCTGACACGAAGCCTTCCATCAGCAACAGGCAGTGATCATCCCTTCTATCACGGTGGTGGGTAAGCCGATCAGCGACGAGCAGCAAGTCAGCCACGTTGGCTGTGAAGTAGGGGAGGGAAAAACGGAGGATATAAGGGCGGAGAACTCGACCACGGCCGGGGAAAAGAGCCGGACAGAAGTCGGGGCCAGAGGCGCCGAGACTGGGGCAGCGCAAGGCACGGGAGCCGCGGTGAATGCAAACGCAGCCGGTGTAAAAGACCGGGCTGCAAGCGGGCTGGGAGACGCAACAGCGTCGAGAGAGCTCGACCGCGACCGGTGAAAAAGGCCGGGCAGCTACCGAGGCCGCGAGGCGCAGCGGTCGGGACAGCGTAGGCGCGGGAGAAAATAAAAAAACCGCGGAGAACTCAGCCGCAGCCGGGGGAAAGGACCGGACTGCAAGAGGGGCTGGGAGGTGCGATTTGAGAACCGCTGGGGAGGGCGAACGCAGCAATACGGCAATCGCCATTACAGCCAGCGGGGGAGAAAGGCAAACGCGGGAAGCCGCCATTTTCGTAGGCGGGGGAAGAAGACAAGCGCGGGAAACCGCCATTTTGAAAAAAAAAAGAAAAGAAAAATTTCTTTTTGTTTCTCAAGAAGATTGCGAGGATGCCTAAGCGTGGTAACATCAACGATTTCGATCCCGATGTTGAAGATTGGGCCACGTATGTAGAACGCATAGAGATTTATTGTAAGGCAAATAAAATATCCGATGAAGATAAAGCACTAACCTTACTAAACTCAATGGGTGCGAAGACATACAGGCTATTGAAGCATCTTCTATCACCAGCTAAACCGGCGGATCAGGCTTTCGCTAATATTGTTGCTGTCCTGAGAAATCATTTGAACCCCACACCGCTGATGTTAGCGGAATGATTTAAATTTTATGCGAGAACGCAACTGAAAGAGGAAAGCAACGCGGAGTATTTAATTGAACTGCGTAAGCTAGCGAAATACTGTCAGTTTGGGGAAAGTCTGACAGAGGCACTGAGAGACAAATTCGTGTGTGGATTGTCGAAAGAAGGAACACAAAAGCGGCTGCTTGAAGAGAATGATCTTACACTTGATAAGGCTGTCACTATTGCAGCATCGCACGAAGCCGCAGCGAGAGGCACTGCGGAAATGCAGCTGAAGGCAGCGGTACTCGGCGTAGATCAAATGGCTTTGGGGACAACGAAATGTTATTGTTGTGGAAAGACAACACACGATCAGAACCAATGCTGGTTTAAAAATCAGGAATGTAGAAAATGTGGCAAGCTTGGTCACATAGCTAAAGTATGCCGGTCAGGAAAGAAGACCAGCAACAAAAAGTCACCGCAGGAAAGGTGCAGAAAGGTACCTAAGGTGGCTGAGAAGAGTTCGGATGAACAGAATTCGGATTCGGACTCCAACAGCAAGGAACTGGGTAGTCTGAGAATTCACAATGTGAGTAAGGAAGCTGACCTACAAACTATCTGGGTCACACTTCAGATAGCAGGAGTCCAAGTGAAGATGGAATTGGACACCGGATCGGCGTTGACGGTCATGAATAAGCAAGATTACAAAAGGTTATTCACACATATTCCCCTACGGGATACGAAGATAGTATTGCAGACATACACGGGGCAAAGAGTATACCCCATCGGAAAGATAAAAGTCAAGGTGGTACACAAGGGCAAAGAACACCAAGGAATGGACATATATGTACTACCTGAGGGAGGTCCACCACTTCTGGGACGGGAGTGGATCAGGAAAATAAATATGGACTGGCACTCCCTAAAAGCAATAACGGTAGATTCCGGAAAAAAAGATGTCAAACCTGAACGATTGTCCAGAATATTGGATGAGGGCATATGCAGCAGTGACAGTGACAAAGCAGAGAGTGAGAACTCGGTGAAGACAATCAGCTCAGACTCTGGAACTGATGATGGTAAGACCAGCCCATGTGCAAAAGACAAGTCTAAAATGGACTTGCAGACTAATGATGGAAAAACGAAGGAGTGCATAAATGCTTCAGAAGAGAACAAAGTATCAGGACAGAATTCCACTGAACAACAACAACATAGTTTGACAGAGAATTCTGAGTCTGTCCAGTCTACAGACATGCACATTTCTGAGGAACACCGGGCTCGAACTCAACTCAATTTCAAACTACAACAGCAATTAGAACAAATGATTCGCCGTTTTGAGCAAGAGATGAATGCAAAGAAAAAGTTCTTTGACACAGAGTTGGAGAATCTGGGAAGACAGCAGAAGCAGCTGATTGAGAAAATGGATCAGGAACACACAAACCGTCTGCGCGATGAGGCCAAACGAATCAAAGCTGAGCAAGAAAGGGAATATGTCAAATTCATCGATCAGTTGAAAGCTAAGAAGAGCACCCTTTTGTGAGCAGTGTCAGCAGTAATAAGCCACTCAGGGAATTGGTGGCAGAGGCAAAAGCTGAAGTGATGGAGGAAATAGAAGACAATAGAGAAGAAGCAGAAGATGATGACTCATCTGAACCATTATCACCCCTACCAGGTCACGCACGTGGTCCCTCCGAACTGAGCCAAATCAGTCTGGAAGTAGAAAAACTTCCCAAGGTACTTGAGCCTTTAGAAGTCAGCAATGCTGGTTCTGAAGTTACGAAAGTTCAAGCTGTTAAGTCCAGTGAAGGACTATTAGATGAGTCACCCCAGCAACGAGAACCTACTACACCACCGAAAACTACTACACCACCGAGGCGTTATCCGGACCGAGTCAGGAGGCCTCCTCAGAGACTGAATCTGTGAACTGTTTTTACATGAAGTTGTGTATATATGTTAGTATGTTATGTTTAATGGGGAATATATACTGTTAAGCTAAAAAGGGAGGATTGTGGTGTATGTAACCGTTCCACCTTTAAGAGAACTATTTCAAGAGTTGCACTACTTTATCTTGGCTGCTGTATACTGTAATACCGGTGGTGACCACACCGGTATATAAGTGCTGTGTAATGATTTATTGGGCAGTTCCGCCCTGACCTTCGACTAGTAAAGACCTGTTAAAATTTACTCTTGTGGTCTGTGTCGTAATTCTCATTATAACACACAGACTTAACAGTCTCGGAGGTGAATGGCACTGGGGGCGGGGGGTCCTCCCAGACTTTGAAAACACTAGGGGAGGGGCAGGACTCCTGGAGGGGTCTTAGTTCCAGCAGTATTGCCGAGGTGGGGTGGGGAGAATTCTAGCAGAACTGAGGGGCGGAGGATTACAGGGTCTGAAAAAGGGATACAGTCTGGTGACAATCTAGGAATACAGCTCTTCTAACCTGAATCAATACTTTCCCCACTCTTTGGTACGATTTCCTGGGTTGTGCGGACAGAACGCACAATATGACAGCACAGAGGGTCCCGAGGTTTAGTAGCCGAAAGGGAGGAGGAAAAAAAAACACCCAGAGAGTTCCAGTATTTGCCAATAACTGTGACAACAAAGTGTGATAGAAAAAGCGTGATGCCTGAAGTGTGACAGATGCACCAACTTTACACGCATCACGAGTGAAACTCCTGTGGCAAGCCAGAGGATACAGTAATAATGAGGAAAGATCATGGTGTGGGACAAAAACACCGAGCATAGCTGAGTTATTAGATCCAAAAATAAAAAAATAAGACTTGCATTTCTATAGCGCCTTTCACAACCACCGGACGTCCCAAAGCGATTTACAACCAATGATGAAGTTCCTTTTTTTTTTTAAATGTAGTCACTGTTGTAATGTAGGAAACGCGGCAGCCAATTTGCACACAGCAAACTGATGTTGGTTGAAGGATAAATATTGGCCAGGACACCGGGGATAATTCCTCTGCTCTTCTTCGAAATAGTGGCCATGGGATCTTTTCTGTCCACTTGAGGGGACAGATGGGGGCTTCGGTTTAACGTCTCATCCGAAAGACAGCACCTCCGATAGTGCAGCACTCCCTCAGTACTGCACTGGGAGCGTCGGCCTGGATTTCTGTGCTCAAGTCTCTGGAGTGGGGCTTGACCCCTCAACCTTCTGACTCAGAGGCAAGGGTGCTGCCCACTGAGCCACTGGCTGACACTGTAACATCTTTACGAAAGCAATTATTTATTTTCCAATTTGTGTTACAAACAAAAGAAATATAGAAGATAGGAGCAGGAGTAGGCCATTCGGCCCCTCAAGCCTGTTCCGCCATTTAATGAGATCATGGCTGATCATCCAAATTCAGTACGTTGTCCCTGCTAACAGATTATCTGGTCATTTATCACGTTGCTGTTTGTGGGAGCTTGCTGTGTGCACATTGGCTGCTGCGTTTCCCACATTACAACAGTGACTACACTTGAAAAAGTACTTCATTGGCTGTAAAGCACTTTGGGACGTCCTGAGGCTGTGAAAGGCGCTATAGAAATGCAAGTCTTTCCTTTACTCCAGGACACCAAAGATAATTTTATAGGAAAAATGTTTTCATGTCATTGTGAAATGTGCAATTATTTAAATGGTTTTATTTTAGAAACCTTACTTTGAGCCTGAAGTCGAGGGGAGAAAAATGGTGGACATAACATTTTCTGAGCTATTTGATTGGTTCGCTTTCCTTTTGGTACCGCCTCCTGACAGGGCATCAAGGGTTTCTCATTTCCCTAAATTCTCCCAGGCAAATTTTCAGCCTCTAACCTTGACTTTGAACGGTTCATTCCTTACCAGTGCTCCCCCCACTAAGGTGCGTGTGCGCACACCAAATCGGGAGCTCCCGTGCAGGCCACTTACCAGCTGCTGCCGCTTTTCTAGGCTGACACTCCAGCGCAGTGCTGGGGGGAGGGTGCTGCACTGTCGGAGGGGCCATCTTTCGGATGAGGCGTTAAACCGAGTCCCCCGTCTTCCCTCTCATGCGCGGTATTTTGAATGGCCCACGCAGCTCCTTAAAGGGGCCACACAGAGCCAAGTCACTGAATATATTTAAGAAGGAGATAGATAGATTTCTAGACACAAGGGGTATGGGGAGAGAGCGCGGGAATTTGGTATTGAGATAGAGGATCAGCCAAGATCATATTGAATGGCGGAGCAGGCTCAAAGGGCCGAATGGCCGACTCCTGCTCCTATTTTTCTATGTTTCTAAAAGATACTGCGCACGCGCGGCCGTACAGGCAGCAAATTTAAAGGGACCGCGCGCCAAAAGCAAAAAGAAACATTGTTCCTCTTACCCCTTCTATTCTCGTCATGTGATGCCATAGTGCGAAATTCCCACGACAAGGAAGTGTGCACTCGGATATATTCAGCAGATAGACGGAAGCCAATAATACCACGTTTTAAGATTACATCTACGGCCAATTGCTCCCTGTAAGCTGTGCAGCCGCGCAGCGCTCCAGGGAACCTGCGCAGCGGCTTGTCTAGGCCGACACTACAGCGCAGTGCTGGGGGAGGGGGTGCTGCACTGTGGGAGGGGCCATCTTTCGGATGAGACGTTAAACCGAGGGCCCCGACTGCCCTCTCATGCGCGGTATTTTGAGTGGCCCGCGCAGCTCCTTAAAAAGAGGCCGCACAGCGCCAAACAAAATTAGAGGGAAACAAAAAGATAATACTGCAGATGCTGGAAATCTGAAATAAAAACAGAACATGCTGGAAATACTCAGCAGGTCAGGCAGCATCTGTGAAGAGAGAAACAGAGTTAACGTTTCAGGTCGATGACCTTTCGTCAGAACTGGAAAAAAGCAGGAAATGGAACAGATCTATCCTATCACAGACCTTCCCTTTTGTTCTTTCATCCCCTCCCCCCTTTCCCAGCCCCTACACTTGCTTAAAAATCTGTTCCATTTCCTGCTTTTTTTCCAGTTCTGACGAAAGGTCATCGACCTGGAATGTTAACTCTGTTTCTCTCTTCACAGATGCTGCCTGACCTGCTGAGTATCTCCAGCATTTTCTGTTAAAATTAGAGGGAACATTGCCCACAACTGCTTAAAAGTATTCCATGTTTAAAAAAAAATTGAAGTGTGTGTTTTAGTTGCAGGGGGTTAATAAGTGTCATCAAACTACTTCCAATATTGAAGGTTTTCTTCAATGTCACAGGATGTGATCTGAGAGCGTGGAATTGCCACAGGCCCCATTAAAAATGTAGTCAAAATACATACAAGTTTTATGTGGAAGAATTAAAATTGGCTACAAACAGGCTGAAACAAAAAAAAAGGTTGTTGAATCACACCTCGTTAAAGAGCACACAGAGAAGATCACATTGCCATAGCAACGTGCAGAGCCTGGCTCCAGATTGGCTGAAAAATTATTTAACTTGGCTACACGAAAAGACACAGGAAGACGACAAATGGCGGCGTCAATCAATCCTGTGGGGGTTGTACTTGGAAGAAGCCTGTTGTTGGCAGGCTCGAGAGCCCCAGAGGTGTGGTTCAGAATTAGAAAAAAAAGAACTAAAAACACAACCATGTACACCGTGTTCGCTGCTCACGATGGCACTGGAGACACCAAACGCAGATCGGATGATCGCTGTGCTGAGTAACCTTGCGGTCCGCAAGCGTGACCCGGAGCTTCCGGTCGGTGGTCATTTTAGTTCTCCGCTCCACTCCCACTATGACCTCGGCCTCAGACACTGTTCCAACGTAGCTCACCGGAATCTCGAGGAACAGCACCTCATCTTTCGATTAGGCACTTGGCAACCTTCCGGACTCAACATTGAGTTCAATAACTTCAATTATTAACCACGGCTCCCGTTTTTTTTTTGGACAGCAAGTGCTGGTAAAGGTTGTGCTGTTGCCACTTACAGCTCCTCTAGACCCATCTTTCGTTTCTTGACTCGTCCCATTATCGCCCCCTTTTGCCTCGCACCATCATCCCTTTTGTCCTTTAATTAGCCCTGCCTTTCACCAAATCACAGACCTTCCCTTTTGTTCTTTCCTCCCCTCCCTCCGCCCCCACTTTCCCGGTCTCTGTACTTGCTATATTATAAACTGTTCAATCACTTGACTTCTCCCCGTTCTGACCAAAGGCCACTGGCCTGAAACGTTCGCTCGGTTTCTCTCTCTCCACGGATGCTGCCCGACCGGCTGAGTGTTTTCCAGCAGTTTCTGTTTTTATTTCAGATTTCTGGTATCCGCATGTATTTGGCATGTAAATACATGTCCGTATCCTCAGTGCTCTGGGCTCTCTCACCACTTTCTACCTGGATGTTAGCTTACAGATTGCTTCTGGTATGGTTGTCCTGATTGCACCACAACTCATGTCCATTAAGATATTTAGTAGCCCTCATCAAGCCCGAGCAAAACCGTGAGTATATAAACTTTCGTTGGGGGGGCGGGGGGGGGGGGGGTGTGTGTGTGGAGGGGGGTTAGTCAAAGATATAAAGAGGCTGGGTATTCTGGGGGGAGTGACTCACCTCCTGACCACCCATCTACAAGGCACAAGTCAGGAGTGGGATGGAATTCTCTCCATTTGCCTGGAATGGTGCAGTTCCAACAACACTCAAGAAGCTCGACACCATCCAGGACAAAGCAGCCCACTTGATTGGCACCCCATCCACCACCTTAAACATTCACTCCCTCCACCACCAGCGTACCGTGGCTGCAGTGTGTACCATCTACAAGATGCACAAGATACATCTACAAGAGGTCCCTCAATACCTCCTCTCTGGTGAAGAAGGCCCAGCAGCGCCTATATTTCCTAAGGAGGCTGAAGGGATGTAACCTGTCACCCCTGATCCTCTCTAACTTTTACCGCTGCACAATAGAGAGCATCCTGACGAACTGTATCACAGTATGGTATGGCAGCTGTAGCTACTATGACCGGAAAGCCCTGCAGCGGGTAGTCAAAACTGCCCAACGCATTACCGGCACCCGGCTACCGACCATAGAGCACATATACCAGAAACGCTGTTTACGGAGGTCACGGTCCATCATCAAAGACCCTACCCACCCCAGCCACAGTCTGTTCGCCCTCCTGCCATCTGGGAGACGCTACAGATGCATTCGCACCCGTACGACCAGATTTAGGAACAGCTTCTTTCCCAGGGCTGTCATCCTACTGAACTCCACAAATAAACTCTCAAGCCTGCACATCTGCCAATGCACTTTATTATGGTTATGTTTATGTTAATGTATTACAAGCCAAATGTATGTTGAATGTTTAAATGTCTTAATCTAAATGTACACTCTCGGGAGCCGCAAGCCTACATTTCGTTGTACTGCACTTGTGCACTAACAATGACAATAAAAGTTGATTTGATTTGATTTGAGCAACTCACCAAGGCTTCTTCGGCAGCACCTCCCAAACCCGCGACCTCTACCGCCTAGAAGGACAAGGGCAGCAGGCGCATGGGAACACCGCCACCTCCAAGTTACACAGCATCCTGACTTAGAAGTATATCGCCGTTCCTTTGTCGTCGCTGGATCAAAATCCTGGAACTCCCTCCCTAACAGCACTGTGGGAGTACCTTCACCACACGGACTGCAGCGGTTCAAGAAGGTGGCTCACCACCACTTTCTCACAGGCAATTAGGGATGGGCAATAAATGCCGGCCTTGTCAGCGATGCCCACATCCCAGGAATGAATAAAAAAGACTTTTGTTTGCCAAAAGGGCATGCATTTTGGAAAGTCCGAAGGTGTTATTTTAATATTGCAGTTAGAGCAATTCTAAATCTTGCATGAACCGAAGATGTTGCTTAATTCTAATGTTGATCTTCTAGTTTATTTATAATAAATGGATTATTTTCTTTACAATGTCATGGATTATGCCTGAAGTGCCTTTAGGAAAAAGAGCCCATTAAGTTAAATAGAAAATGAAAACCATGTCAAGATAAATAGGCATTTTCACAAATTAGAAGAACTCCGTGTGCCTTTTGTCCCTACCACAGCTCTTGGGTGAATGAATATTCACTTCTGCCTCTATTATATCCGTTTATTATTTACTGCAATGCAACATGATATTTTATATCCACGTTTCAGTGAAATTCTGCTTCTCATCAATGCCATATCCGCCGTGGCTCAGCGGGCAACACACTCGCAGAAGGCCGTGGGTCCAAGTCCCAGTCCAGAGACTTGAGCACGTACCCCAGGCTGACGTTCCCAGTGCAGTGCCGAGGGAGTGCTGCACTGTCAGAAGCGGCCCTCTTTCAGATGAGACGATAAACCGAGGGCCTAGCTGCCCTCTCGGGTGGATGTAAAAGATCCCATAGCCACTATTCTGAAAAATCAGGGCCTGAAATTAGCATCACACTGTGTTTTATAACAGAAAACGCCAAAGACCCTAAAAATGACATGGTGGGTTACAAGCTTACCACCTATTATTAGGGGAGGAGGTATCCCATTTAAAATGAACTGGTTCATGCCTTGGCTGCAATAGTAAGGAAGGGAATTTTAGACAGATGCATTAAATGCTCATGTGCCGCTTACCTCAAGTATAATTTCAGATCCTACCTTTTCATGAAAGAAAAAACTCTTGCATTTCTATAGCGCCTTTCATGAGCTCAGGACAAACCAAAGCGTTCACAGCCATTGAAGTACTTTTTGAAGTGTAGTCACTGTTGTAATGTAGGAAACGTGGCAGACAATTTGCGCACAGCAAGCTCCCACAAACAGCAATGTGATAATGACCAGATAATCTGTTTAAGTGATGTTGGTTGAGGGATAAATATTGGCCCAGGACACCGGGGAGAAGTCCCTGCTCTTCTTCAAAATAGTGCCATGGGATCTTTTACATCCACCCGAGAGGGCAGACGGAGCCTCGGTTTAATGTCTCATCTGAAAGACGGCACCTCCGACAGTGCAGCACTCCCTCGGCACTGCACTGGGAATGTCGGCCTGGGGTTTGTGCTCAAGTCTCTGGAGTGGGACTTGAACCCACGACCTGTGGCGAGCGTGTTGCCTGCTGAGCCACGGCTGACACACGGGGTCACAATCTCACTTTCTGAAGAATTTATAGTAAGCTCACTCCTTTGAAGATGTACAACAAAAAACAAAACGAATTAACTCCCTCAGTCTTCCCTTCCTCCAGCAATCAACACACTTTTCAAAGCGGAGCTTGGCGTCGTGTAACCACTTTTTGTTTTAGAAACATAGAAAACATAGGAGGAGGAGGCCATTCGGCCCTTCGAGCCTGCTCCGCCATTCAGTATGATCATGGCTGATCCTCTATCTCAATACCATATTTCCGCTCTCTCCCCATACCCCTTGATGCCTTTTGTGTTAAGAAATCTATCCATCTCCTTCTTAAATATATTCCGTGACTTGGCCTCCACAGCCTTCTGTGGTAGAGAATTCCACAGGTTCACCGCCATCTGAGTGAAGAAATTTCTCCTCATCTCAGTCCTAAGTGTCCTACCCCGTATCCTAAGACTGTGACCCCTCGTTCTAGACCCCCCAGCCAGGGGAAACAGCCTCCTTGCACCCAGTCTGTCTAGCCCTGTCAGAATTTTATACGTTTCAATGAGGTTCCCTCTCATTCTTCTAAACTCCAGTGAACACAGGCCTTTTATCCGATCGCCTCTCTGACTCTTTGCAAACTCGCCGCTGTTCTACACTACAAGCCTGCCTTGGCCCCTTACCTAGGGTTTTCCAAGAACATGGCTGCGGTTATGTGGGTTGGACCAGACTTCTGATTGTGTTGACCTACAAGGGGACCAGCCAACAGTTTGTCTGGAATGTGTAAATTGATCCTGCCTGCTGGAGAGTAATTCCAGGTCTCTGTCTCCGATTGGAGGGCGCGGGACACGGGACACAGGCTGGGCTGGGCTCCGCCTCCATAGAGGTGTGCATGCACAGAACGACTCAAACTCTGTGTCAGCAATCACTCCCGCAGAACAGACATACTCGAGGGGAGGGGGGAGGGAAGGGAAGGGAATAGAGAAAGCGGTAATCTGCCTTTTGGTGTTTTATGGCTCTTGGCTTTACCTTGTCGATGTGGTAAAAACCCCTCAATATACACAAACCCTGATTTGCTCCATAGATAATAGATGCCGTTCGCGGTGATGAAATTTTTTTTACAACTACACATTACTGTTATTTGTACGTACTTGCACGCCAACGGATACCAACTTGAATCTCTCATTTTTTTGTTTGAATAGGACGAAAAACATTTTTACCTTTTCTTTCGCATGCTTTTAATCTTTTGGACATAGAACCACAGCTCCAGGCCTACTGGCAGCAGGAGAGCACGAGGCCTCCACCCATGATGGACAAGTCTGCAAACAGCCATCTCCGCCAGGTTGAACCCCAGAGGCTGCGTCTTCAGATGTAGTATTGGCATAATTGCGGAATTAATTTCTCAAGACGAGTTCGGGAACAAGATCCGGATCTTGCAAATTCAAGAAGGATAAAAAAAGTGTACCCTGCTCTCTCTCAGTTCCAAAGTAGGGCTTCCTGCTACCAATAGATGTTCACCGAGTCTCTGCCCGAGTAGGAAGTCAATGTAATCTTCACACAGCTGACATTTTTTTCGCTGTTGCCCGAAATACCTCGGATCTGTGGCAAACTCTGGAACGATCTAGCTGTGCAGCGACGGTGCCGCTGACAAGGTGCTCACACGAGAGGGAACGCACTCGTCTAACATAAGGCAGGACGCCGTGACAGCTGTCACTGCGCAGCTAATACTGCCAAAGAAATCCTCTGTAATTCAGCAAAGTGCCAGCGTCAGCTTTGCATCCTTTTAACCCTCGGATTACCAGCACAGCATCTGCGCACATGCATGAGCCGCAGGCAACAAGATTAGTCCAACAAAAAGAAATTAGACTACAGAAATGTTTGATATTTCCAAGCCAAAGTCTGCCAAAAAAAATATTTTTGTAAGATTGCAATTGTCCCCAATTAGAATGTACTGGTGTACACTGCATGTTATAGATGGAGCAGAGTGATGTGTGGGGGGAGAAATTCAACTTAAGTGGGGTCTCAAAACGGCGGTATTAAATCGGCCCCCTGTTAAACACCCTGCCCATTCAATGGTTGAATGTAACCCCACAGTACTGAGCCTTGTATAGTGACTTGCGGACATCTCATGGGCCTCTCTTAACAGCATTCATTGCTACATAAGAAATAGGAGCAGGAGTTGGCCATTTGGCCCCTCGAGCCTGCTCCACCATTTAATGAGATCATGGCTGATCATCGCCCTCAACTCCACTTTCCTGCACTATCCCCATATCCCTTAATATTCAAAAATCTATCGATCTCTGTCTTGAATATACTCAATGACTGAGCCTCCACAGCCCTCTGGGGTAGAGAATTCCAGAGATTCACCGCCCTCTGAGTGAAGAAATTTCTCCTCATCTCAGACCTAAATGGCCGACCCCTTATTCTGAGACTGTGCCCCTGGTTCTAGACTCCCCAGTCAGGGGAAACATCCTCCCTGCATCTACCCTGTCAAGCCCAGTAAGAATTTTGTATGTTTCAATGAGATCACCTCTCATTCTTCTAAACTCTAGAGAATATAGGCCTAGTCTACTTAATCTCTCCTCATAAGACAATCCCCCCATCCCAGGAATCAGTCTGGTGAACCTTTGTTGCACTCCCTCTATGGCAAGTATATTCTTCATTAGGTAAGGAGATCAAAACTGTACACAATACTCCAGGTGTGGTCTCACCAGGGGCCTACATAATTGCAGTAAGACGTCTTCACTCTTATACTCAAATCCTCTTGTAATAAAGGCCAACATACCATTTGCTTTCCTAATTGCTTGCTGTACCTGCGTGTTAACTTTCAGTGATTCGTGTACAAGGACACCCAGGTCCCTCTGAACACCAACATTTCCCAATCTCTCACCATTTAAAAAATACTCTGCTTTGCTATTTTTCCTGCCAAAGTGGATAAGTTCACATTTCTCCACATTATATTCCATTTGCCATGTTCTTGCCCACTCACTTAGCTTGTCTATATCCCCTTGAAGCCTCTTTGCATCCTCCTCACAACTTAGATTCCCACCCAGCTTTGTATCATCAGCAAACTTAGGTATATTACATTTGGTCCCCTCATCCAAATCATTGATATAGATTGTGAATAGCTGAGGCCCAAGCACTGATCCTTGTGGTACCCCACTAGTTACAGCCTACCCACTCGAAAATGACCCGTTTATTCCTACTCTGTTTTTTGTCCATTAAGCAATCCTCACTCCATGCTAGTATATTACCCCCAATCTCATGAGCCCTAATTTTGTCTACTAACCTCTTGTGTGGCACCTTATCGAATGCCTTCTGAAAATATAAATACACCACATCCACTGGTTCCCCTTTATCTAGTCTGCTAGTTACAACCTCAAAACACTCCAACAGATTCGACAAACACGATTTCTCTTTCATAAACCCGTGTTGACTCGGCCCAATCCTATCATTATTTTCTAAGTGCCCTGTTACCACATTCTTAATAATAGATTCTATCATTTTCCCCACTACTGATGTCAGGCTAACTGGTCTGTAGTTCCCCCTTTTCTCTCTCCTTCCTTTCTTAAATAGTGGGGTTACATTTGCTACCTTCCAATCCGTGGGGACCATTCTTGAATCTATGGAACTTTGGAAAATGACAACCAATGCATCCACTATCTCTATAGCCACCTCTTTCAAAACCCTAGGATGTAGGCCATCAGATCCAGGGGATTTATCGGCTTTCAGTCCCATTAATTTCTCCAGTACTATTTTTTTACTAATACTAATTTCTTTCAGTTCCTCATTCTTGCTAGACCTTTGGTTCTCCACTATTTCCGGGAGATTTTTTGCATTTTCTTCCGTGAAGACAAACAGAAAGTATTTGTTTAACTACTCTGCCTTTCCTTATTCCCCATTATAATTTATCCTGTCTCAGCCTTTAAGGGATCCACATTTACTTTTGCTAATCTTTTCCTTTTTACATACCTATAGAAGCTTGTACAGTCTGTTTTTATGTCTCTCACTAGTTTACTCTCATATTCTATTATCCCTTTCTTTGTCAATTTCTTGATCCTCCTTTGCTGAATTCTAAAATCCTCCCAATCCTCAGGCTTACAACTCCTTTTGGCAACATTTTAAGCCTTTTCCTTTGATCTAATACTATCTTTAACTTCTCTTATTAGCCACAGTTGGACCACTTTTCCTGTGGGTTTTTTGTGCCTTAAAGGAATGTATATTTGTTGTAAATTATGTATAAATTATTTAAATGTTAACCATTGCTTCTCTACAGTCATACATTTTAATGTAGTTTCCCAATCTACCTTAGCCAACTCGCCCCTCATACCTACATAGTTTGCTTTGCTTAGATTTAAGACCCTAGTTTCAGATTTAACTAAATCACTTTCAAACTCAATATAAAATTCTATCATATTATGGTGACTCTTCCCTAAAGGCCCCTTTACTACAAGGTTATCAATTAACACTTTCGTGTTGCACAATACTAGATCTAAAATAGCCTGTTCCCTAATTGGTTTCTCAACATACTGATCTAGAAAACTATCTTGTATACATTCCATGAATTCGCCCTCCACACTATTACTGCAAATTTGGTTTCCCAGTCTATATGTAGATTAAAGTCCCCCATGATTACTGTATTACCCTTGTTACATGCACCTCTAATTTCCTGATTTATACTCTGCCCTACATTGCAACTACTGTTTGGGGGCCTATAAACAACTCCCACCAATGTTTTCTGCCCCTTGCTGTTTCTCAGCTCCACCCAAACTGATTTGACTTCTTCATTTTCAGAGCTGAGATCCTTTCTCTCTACTGTCTTTATCCCATCCTTTATTATCAGGGCTACCCCGCCTCCTTTTCCATTTTGCCTATCTCTTCTAAAAGTTAAGTATCCTGGAATATTTAGTTCCCAGCCATGGCCACATTGCAACCACATCTCCGTAATGGCTATTAGATCAAACCTATTAATTTCTATCTGCGCTAATAATTCATCTATTTTGTTGCGAATGCTTCGCGCATTCAGATATAGTGCCTTTAGCTTTGACTTATTTCTCTTTTTCTCTGATGTCACCTTAGTCACTGATACCTTATTACCTTTGTTATTCTCTCTGTTCCTTCCTGACACACTCTGCTTATTTTTACCCGAAACTCTGCTCTGCTTTAGCGTCTTGACATTTCTCGTGTTGCTTTTAAATTTACTCTTTCCTGAATCCTCCCACCGCCCCCTTCATTAGTTTAAAGCCCCTGTCTACTGCCCTAGTTATTCGGTTCACCAGGACACTGGTCCCAGCACTGTTTAAGTGGAGCCCGTCCCAACGGAACAGCTCCCTCTTTCCCCAGTACTGGTGCCAGTGCCCCATGAACTGGAACCCCTTCCTCCCACACCACACTTTGAAACATGCCTTTAAACCTCTAATCTGTTTGTCCCTATGCCAATTTACGCGTGGCTCAGGTAACAATCCAGGAGGTTATTACCTTTTGAGGTTCTGCTTTTGAATTTGGATCCTTGCTCCTCAAACTCCCTCAGCAGAACCTCATTCCTAGTTCTACCTATGTCGCTGGTTCCTACAGAACAGAGATTCTTTTGATATGACTAGGGCAGAGCAGCAGAACTATGCAAGACATAGGGGTGGATGAGGAAAGGTTTTATTCAACCTTTTATTGAGGAGCAGGGCCAGAGTCTGATATTCTGCGTGCTACTGGGAAACTATACTGGCCACAAGCATTGTGTTTTATATAAAATGAGAACAGCAGGATAGCCTGAACTCTATTACAACCTCTTCATTGTCTGGTGACCTTGAAACACACTACAGATTGACACATTCAATAATTGCAACGTTTCAAGAGGTTCGACGAGCCTCCTCACGTGTTGGTGAGCTGTAGCTTTATTCTCCTCGATGGCACACGCGTGCACAATTGCACTGCTTTCACAGCCTTCGATGCATGCACAAGCTTCGGCCAGAAGAGAGTCGCTACTGTTCTACACAAGTTTGGAGAGGGGAGGGGCCACAAAATCCAATTCGATAAAAAAAGACTTGCATTTCTATAGCGCCTTTCACAACCACCGGACGTCTCAAAGCGCTTTACAGCCAATTAAGTACTTTTTGAAGAGCAGTCACTGTTGTAATGTAGGAAACACAGCAGCCAATTTGTGCACAGCAAGCTCCCACAAACAGCAATGTGATGATGACCGGATCATCTGTTTTTGTTATGTTGGTTGAGGGATAAATATTGGCCCCAGGATACCGGGGAGAACTCCCCCTGCTCTTCTTCGAAATAGTGCCCGTGGGATTTTTTTACGTCCACCTGAGAGGGCAGACGGGGCGCCTCGGTTTAACATCTCATCCGAAAGACGGCACCTCCAACAGTGCAGCACTCCCTCAGCACTGCACTGGAGTGTCAGCCTAGATTTTTGTGCTCAAGTCTCTGGGGTGGGACTTGAACCCACAACCTTCTGACTCAGAGGTGAGAGTGCTGCCCACTGAGCCACAGCTGACAAAAATAGCAGAATCTAGAGCACGTTTCCTGGCAATCACCCTGCTCAGTCACACCTCAAAGTAAAGTATTCAGAAGGTCAGTGAGGTGACACTGGACCACAATGCCCAACCACACACACAAAGAGCGAGAGAGTCTACCGGAGTTGGGCCTGAAGAGCAATTAAATTCTGACCTCGCATAGTATTTACTTAACAGCAATTATTATAGATTAACACATTGGGGGTACCAGGGAACACGAGTTTAAACTATGTAAGGGTAGGAATAGACTAGGTGTTGGGCGGTTCTTCTTTCCCCCCAGAGAGTGGTGAGCCTCTGGAATACATTGCCGGCAGAGATCCTATCATATAGAAGGCAAGTGTCTTTATAGACAACACTTGGCCCATTAGAGCTCCTGAACTGGTTTCGATTGTCTGAGGGGACTGGAGAGCAATTTCACAGCCAACTGGGTGAAGAAATTCCTCCTCATTTCAGTCCTAAATGGCTTACCCCTTATCCTTAGACTGTGACCCCTGGTTCTGGACTGCCCCGCCATCGGGATAGAAACAGAGTCCCAGGGAGAGGCACAGAGACCCAGAGAGAGGCACAGAGACCCAGAGAGAGGCAGAGTCCCAGGGAGAGGCAGAGTCCCAGGGAGAGGCAGAGTCCCAGAGGGAGGCACAGAGTCCCAGAGAGAGGCAGAGTCCCAGGGAGAGGCACAGAGACCCAGAGAGAGGCACAGAGTCCCAGAGAGAGGCACAGAGTCCCAGAGAGAGGCACAGAGTCCCAGAGAGAGGCACAGAGTCCCAGAGAGAGGCAGAGTCCCAGGGAGAGGCACAGAGACCCAGAGAGAGGCACAGAGACCCAGAGAGAGGCACAGAGACCCAGAGAGAGGCACAGTCCCAGAGAGAGGCACAGAGACCCAGAGAGACGGAGTTGCAGTGAGAGGCAAAAATGCTTTCAAATTTGAAGGCAGCTGGATAGCGTTTGAATTGAAAGCCGCAACCATCCCGATGCTCAAAATCCAATTGCAAAATTTCTTTTCATACGAATCTTTATTACAAAGTATTTACTGCACTGAAACGGGCCATTCGGCCCAAGAGGTCTATGCCAGCGTTGATTCGCCACATGAGCCTCCTTCCACCTTTCTTCACCTCACCGCCCCCTCCCCCATCAACATCTCCTTCTCTTCCTTTCTCCCTCATGTGTCTATCTAGCTTCCCCTTAAAATGCATCAATGCGAGTCGCCTCAACCACTCCCTGTGGTAACGAGTTCCAGCGCCTTCTCATATAATTCACTTCCTGTTTCTCGTTCCGTTCAATTTCTTATGTCATTTCTAATCAAGATTGTTTATTTTTCTGGTCAAGGTTTTTTTTTAAATTTAAATCTTGAATCTGTAACTCAATACCCAATATGATGAAGATCACAGTTGCCCTCATTTGATATTACTGCACAACTATTATGGTTTGAAATCCATATTTTGTTTTTTTAATATCGTTTTTTCACTCTCTTTTCCCAACACCCTTAATTGCCAGGAAATATAAATAATCAGTATCAGTCATAAATGAACTTCCTGCAAAAAATGAGAGAGGTCTTCATAGAATGATACAGCACAGAAGGAGGCCATTCGACCCATCATGCCTGTGCTGGTCATTCAACGTCGATGGATGAACAAATGAAGATAGGCTGTCTGCTCTCTCTCAGGTGGACTTGAAAGATCCCATGGCACTATTTCGAAGAGGAGCAGGGGAGTTCTCCCCAGTATCCTGGCCAATATTTATCCCTCAACCAACGTCACTAAAACAGATGATCTGGGCATTATCACATTGCTGTTTGTGGGAGCTTGCTGTGCGCAAATTGGCTGCTGCGTTTCCCACATTACAACCGTGACCACACTTTAAAAAGTACTTCATTGGCTGTAAAGCACTTTGAGACGTCCGGTGGTTGTGAAAAGCGCTATATAAATGCAAGTCTTCCTTTCTTCTTTACGCTTATTTTATGCCTTCAAATTTCTTCCAGTGGAGTAACCATTAACTTGTAATAAAGAATTTCATTGCAAGATGCCAGAAAATGCAGTCAGCCAACATTAAACAAGACTAAGATTATTTCCATGTTAAGTCGCCAGTGATGGCACTCAAATAAAATCGTCAAACTCCAGCCCTCTATTGCTCAATGTCATGGCTGCTGTGACATCTTAGCAAATGTGGCGTCCACGGGTACACTGTGTACTGGCTACTGTGCTCAGACCCAAAGTACTGTAACATATTGTATGCGAGAACATCTTTAGCCCATCACGGTTGCCATCTGTGTGTGCAGAACCTCGGAGGCGCTAATTACTGCGAGCCGTTGGATTTCACTGGGTCTTTCCCTGACAGAGTTCCCAGATCAGCGATCCAAAAAAAATAATCTAAAATCAAAGCAGGGTACTGTTTCCAATTATTTGAAGATAAAATGCAACTTACTATAGTCTCTCTCAATGTTTCAGGGTCCGTGGGAAAACCTCATAAGGATATTTTAAAATTCTCACCTTTGCTTTCAAACCCTTCCAAAGGTTTGCCCCTTTCCCAGTTCTGCAACCTCCTCCAGCCCTACAACCCTCAGATCTCTGCACTCCTCCAACTCTGGCCTCTTGAGCAGTCCCGATTTTCATTGCTCCACCACTGGCGGCCGTGTTTTCAGCTGCCTAGACCCTAAGCTCTGGACTTCCCTCCCTTAGCCTCTCCGCCTCTCGCTCCTCCTTTACGACCTCAACACCGAGCTCTTTGGCCAAGTTTTTGGTCATCTTTCCTAATGGCCCGTAAATTTGCAGTCAGCGGCAAAGCAAAAGGCGTCCGCCCCTGGCCCCGAAGAAAGCGAACTGTGTAGCGAGAAGTTTGCCTTTCTCGACGCTCAACTGATCCCAGCGCTGTGTAATGGGAATTCCTCGTACGAAGCTGCAGTGACGTCAACAAGCGGCCTAAGCAGCCAATTACATTGCAGCATTCTCACAGATAGGAAACCAGGAAATGAGAAGCTGCTTTCATCCGGACTTTTTAAAAATGTTACAGAGGGTGAAATAAAAGATTGGGACTCTCATATGGGGATAAGGTAGAAGCTGAAATATCAAGAGCAAACTAAAAAGTTTTTTTTTATTGTAATTTTTTATCACCATGGAGAAATTTGACACTCCACAAATATAAAAAACAAATGCTCTAGCCCTGAAAAAATAATTTATCAGTCAATATGCAGTTAAAATCCAGTTACACCTATTCCAACAAGGCTTAACATTTACTGTAATACAGGTTGAGCGTCCCGAATCCAGCAACCTCGGGACCAAGGCCGAGCCGGTTTTTTCCCGGACTTCGGAAAGTGTTTCTGATGTCCGAAGTCCGGCAAAGCCCGAGCCTAGGTTGCACTACTTCCGGTTTTTGGTCAGCCTCCTTCAGGGTGTCCGGATTCCGGAACATTTCCGGATCTCCAGATTTGGGACGCTCCACCTGTATTTAACAGCAGCAATAGCATGGAAAAGACCAAGTTTTCGTCAGTTTCACCGATTACACGGATTGCCGGCTATGTGGGGAGGCGGGGTTGGGGGAGGGGGGGGGGGGCGGGGGAAGAAACATAGAAGATAGGAGGAGTAGGCCATTCAGCCCCTTGAGCCTGCTCCGCCATTTAATGAGATCATGGCTGATCATCCAAATTCAGTACCCGGTCCCTGCTTTCTCCCCATATCCCTTGATCCCTTTAGCCTCAAGAAATATATCTAACTCCTTCTTGAACATATTTAATGAATTGGCCTCAACTGCCTTCTGTGGTAGAGAAATCCACAGGTTCACCACTCTCTGGGTGAAGAAATTCCTCCTCATCTCTGTCCTAAATGGCTTACCCCTTATCCTTAGACTGTGACCCCTGGTTCTGCAAGAGTCCCGTAGCACAGCCTGTATCGGAGCAGTGAATGATTGACTGCAACGTCAGGATTTCCGCATTTCGAGGCGCAGGCGGTAAATCCTGAAGTTGCGGTCAGTTTCAGAGGGGCAGTGACACACGAACGCAATTTCCGGGGCCTATATCACTCTGATCTGGCTCGCTTCAAAACTTTCTTCGCTAATCCCTCCTTTCAAGCGCCTTGGGGACGTTTGGCTACGTTGAAAGGCGCTATATAAATGCAAGTTGTTGTTGCTGACAGGATGCAGTGAAAGCCAAATGCCGCAGAGGTACTGTGCACAATATACAAAAAGGATTTATCTGCTTTAATTTGAGATTACAGCTAATCTAAAAATGACAGTCTCCCGATGGTTCATTCCCCATTTTTCCAGCCGACTCCTGGTTTTCATTCAAGCAATAAATTAAAACAGCAAAAATGCCAAGTAGCATTGTGCGGACACTGAACGGATAAACATACATGTATCTTCTGAAAGATTCAAAATAAAAATTAACTCCCTTTGCTTGGGCTGTGTCCGGCCACAGGAGTTGTTTCTACATTATCTGCTTTAAATAAATGAATGAAAACTCTACTTGTGCTCACTCCAGGGTAGTGCTTCTTTTAAAAAATAAAATAAACCATAGTGTATCCTCAATTCTTGCCAAGTGGAGGCCAGTAGCCTCTCCATATGGGTGGTGGGGGGAGGAATTTAAGTTCTCCAGGAGTGTCCTCCCTGGGCTAGTTTCGCGGACCCACTCGAGGCCAGTTCAGAGGAATATCCCAAGAGGGTGTTGCCACAAATACTCTCTCAGCTACGATCCAAGGAGAGGGAAAGCACCATCATCTGTCACATGAGACGTTAAACAGAGGCGCCATCTGCTCTCAGATGTAAAAGATTCCCATGGCACAATTTGAAAGAAGAGCCGGGGAGTTATCCCTGGTGCCCTAGCCAATATTTATCCCTCAACCAACATCACTGAAACAGATTATCTGGTCATTAGAAACAGAAAAATAGGAGCAGGAGTAGGCCATTCAGCCCTTCGAGCCTGCTCCACCATTCAGAATGATCATGGCTGATCCTCTATCTCAATACCATATTCCTGCTCTCTCCCCATACCCCTTGACATCTTTTGTGTCTAGAAATCTATCTATCTCCTTCTTAAATATATTCAGTGACTTGGCCTCCGCAGCCTTCTGTGGTAGAGAATTCTACAGGTTCACCACCCTCTGAGTGAAGACATTTCTCCTCATCTCAGTCCTAAATGTCCTACCCCGTATCCTGAGACTGTGACCCCTCGTTCTAGACACCCCAACCAGGGGAAACATCCTCCCTGCATCCAGTCTGTCTAGCCCTGTCAGAATTGTATACTTTTCAATTAGATCCCCTCTCATTCTTCTAAACTCTAGTGAATACAGGCCTAGTCGACCCAATCTCTTCTCATACGACAGTCCTGCCATCCCAGGAATCAGTCTGGTGAACCTTCGCTGCACTCCCTCTATGGCAAGTATATCCTTTCTTAGGGGCATTATCGCATTGCTGTTTGTGGGAGCTTGCGGTGTGCAAACTGGCTGCCGCATTTCCTACATTACAACAGTGACTACACATCAAAAGTACTTCATTGGCTGTAAAGCACTTCAGAACATGCCGAGGTCATGAAAGGCACTATAGAGATATGTCTTCCTTTCAGAGTACGAGAAAGATCATGACAAGACAGAGAGGAAAGCAAGAACATTAATGGATGGGGACAAGAAAGTGAGAAAGGAGAGCGCATGAAATAAAAAGAGTATGCATGAGAGTGAAAGGGAAGCGAGGGAAGAGGGGAAGAAAGGAGAGGAAGAAAAGAAAGGAGGGGCAACAGAAAGGGGTGGGGAGACACACACACACTGGGGGAGAGTGTGAGGAGGTGAGAGTAAGAGACTGGGGGAGAGAGATGAAAGAAAGAAAAAGATAGGGAAACAAAAAGGAGGGAGAAAGGAATGAGGAGATAAGGTTACACAAAAGCTTGTTACTTCTGCTGTTCTGTAATGATTGTGATAGAATTGGTAATGTGATTGCTACGTTGACCATTGTGAGCAATCAAGTTGTACATTCGCATTTGAAGGGCCAGGGTTTGACTCCCAGTATTCAGCACCACATCAATGGAAGTCCCTACAAGGGGAGGTTCTCCAATAGACATTCTAACCCCAGGTTGCTAGATGCTGGAGCTTTTCCTTCTTCCTATTAATCTAAAAGGATAAGGAAGGAAATCGAATTGGACCACCTCTAGCCGCACCCCCGACAAACAGCTCCCACTGGGGCATTCATGGGGAAGATCACGGTTACAAGCCTTCGGCCCTACCAAAGCAGCTAAAGCAGTACCTATATAGTAATGGAACAGGGTAAAGAAATGTTACTTCTTTCAGAAACCCACTTACGTCTACAGTTTCCCCTCCAAATACATATCTTTTGACAGCTCTGCCATCTGATCAATCTTGAGCCAGATAGGCTGAGCTTGTTTACTAAGAGACGGAATCCGCCTATTGAATGCTGTTGGCCAACAGCGTCGAAGCTAACCTCAGATTTCTGTGGGAATGGAGATTACTTGATCACCAAAACACATTTGTTTACCAGTTTATAAATAAGACAAATTAAAAGCATTTTGCAAGCTGACGTAAAGGAAAGGATTAAACTCGCTCAGAATCAAGGCCAGACCACACAATTTTACTTAACCTCACAGACCTATCCACTGCTCCGTTCTCACGTTGCACCCAAGACGACTGGAGTTCCATTGCCATCAACAAAAAGGAGAATCTGCAGACTTCACTTTACCCTCTGTTGATATCGGTACTTAGATGTGTACACATTTAACGGAAAGGCGAGGCTTGAAACAAAATGGTGTTTTATTCCGACGCTCATAGGAACAGGAGTAGGGCATTCAGCCCCGCGAGCCCTTTCCACCATTCAGTCAGA
Organism: Somniosus microcephalus; assembly: GCF_052327205.1. Lineage (NCBI taxonomy): Eukaryota > Metazoa > Chordata > Chondrichthyes > Squaliformes > Somniosidae > Somniosus > Somniosus microcephalus. The sequence continues at coordinate 10,619,393 of NC_141009.1, forward strand.
TCATGGCAGATCGGCATCTCAACTCCAACCAGCTACCTTGGTTCCATAACCCTCAACACCCTTGCCTAACAAAAATCGATCAGTCTTGGTTTTAAAATTTTCAATTGACCCCCCCACAAGCCGCAACAGCCTTTTGGGAGGGTGAGAGTTCCAGATTTCCACTACCCGTTGTGTGAAGAAGTGCTTCCCGACATTGCCCCTGAACGGCCTAGCTCTAACTTTAAGGTTATGCCCCCTTGTTCTGGACTGCCCCCGCCCACTCATACTGCCGTTAGCCCAAGCTGTAAATATTCATTATTGCACTTACATGGCAAAAGCAAGTTTCAAACAAGAGAATAGTTGCTGAAATGCACTGCTCCCGAGTTAGTGCCATGTTGGCCCTCATAGAAACATAGAAGATAGGAGCAGGAGTAGGCCATTTGGCCCCTCGAGCTTGCTCCGCCATTCAATGCGATCATGGCTGATCATCCAAATTCAGTACCCTGTCCCTGCCTTCTCCCCATACCCCTTGATCCCTTTAGCCTTAAGAAATATATCCAACTCCTTCTTGAATATATTACTGTGGAGTCAGCGCACTTTGGATGCTGCTGGAGGTAATCTGTAGGTTGCCAACAAGATCCGGGTAGGACGTCTCGGTGCTGCCTGGGCCATAAAGGCCTGGTTAAAGGGCGTGTCAAACGGAAGCCCCATGAAAGGCCCAGGAGGTCATTTTTTTAAATGTAAATAGGGGCGAGGACTTTTATAGCACCAGCCTCCAATGAGTCTAGGACTAGGGGGCATAGCCTAAAAATTATGGAGTTAGGTCACAGATCAGCCATGATCTCATTGAATGGCAGTACAGGCAGGTGGGGCAAAAGGGTCTATGTTCCTAATTGTACTAAGTTATATTGCCAGATGCTGTGATTCGTTAGTCGATGGTCTTCTGGTTAATTTCAACAATCCTTCCCCTGCAAATGAGCTTGTGTTGTTAATGGGCAGCGGCACCCCAAGCAGATGCCTCTTCAGGGAGATGGGAAGAGAGCAGCACCGTGCTGCCAAGCTGCAGGTTCAGCAACAGGGGAACAAGTGCGGGCATGCGAGAAAAGGAGGAGGGTGGTGCTGGTTTGTCGGTGAGGCTTCACATGTTTTATTCCAGGTGGGACGGATCCAGTGAAAGAGCGCTTCGGGTTGCCTACCCTCATCTACCTCTAAGTAAGCCATATGGTACATGGATAGGGGTGATAGCACAGTACTGTACACAGCCTCCATCATTAAGGGTAAAGTTCTAACAGCATTCTGAAACAAGCACAGAGGCAGCACAACTATTTTTCGCTTAAAATACCCCCCAAAAATAAAAGCCCTTCTTACATAGTATTTACAGCACAGAAACAGATCTTTCGGCCCAACTGGTTTATGCCGATGTTTAAGTTCCACATGAGCCATCTCCCACCCCTCTTCATCTAACCCCATCAACATAACCTTCTTTTCCTTTGTCCCTCGTGTGTTTATCTAGCTTCACCTTAAATGCTTAAATCCCCTTAACTACTCCATGTGGTAGCGAGTTCCACATTCTAACCAATCTCTGGCTAAAGAAGTTTCCCCTGAATTCCTTAGTGGATTTATTAGTGACTATCTTATATTTAAGGCCCCTAGTTTTGGCCTCCACCACAAGTGGGAACATCTTCTCTATGTCTACCCTATCAAACCCCTTCACAATCTTAATGACCTCTAATAGGTCACCTCTCAGTCTTCTCTTTTCTAGAAAAAGAGCCCCTGCCTGGTCAATTGTTCCTGATAGGTATAAACTCTCAGTTCTGGTATCATCCTTGTAAAACTTTTGTGCACCTTCTCCAATGTCTCTATATCCTTAAGACAGGTGCCAGCTCCCCTCCAAGTCACACACCATCCTGACTTGGGAATATATCACCGATCCTTCATAGTCGCTGGGTCAAAATCCTGGAACTCCCTCCCTAACAGCACTGTGTGAGCACCTTCACCACGTGGACTGCAGTGGTTCAAGGCGGCGGCTCACCACCATCTTCTCGAGGGGCAATTAGGGATGGGCAATAAATGCTGGCCTTGTCAGTGACGCCCACATCCCAGGAACATTAAAAAAAGAAACAGCAACTCTGGAAGTTTTGGGCCAGGTATTCCCGGTAGCAGTCTGCACACCCAGCACTGGAGCAGGGATTCCAAGCCTAATGGAACATCCATTGACTGCTTTATTGATCCACTAGGCACACCCACCATTATGCTTTACAGTAATGCTATTTTCTGCTTCAAAATTAAGTTTTTTTTTTAGTGCAACTGATGTTCTCGCTTCTCTAAACCTTTCACCTTCCAACCACATATCCGCAGCATAACAAAGACCGCCTACTTCCACCTCCGTAACATCACCCGTCTCCGCCCTTGCCTCAGCTGATCCGTTGCTGAAACCCTCATCCATACCTTGGTTACCTCGAGACTTGACTATTCCAACTCACTCCCAGCTGGCCTCCCACATTCCACCCTACGTAAACTTGAGGTCATCCAAAACTCGGCTGCCCGTGTCCTAACTCGCACCAAGTCCCGTTCGCCCATCACCCCTGTGCTCGCTGACCTACATTGGCTCCCGGTTAAGCAGCGCCTCGATTTCAAAATTCTCATCCTTATTTTCAAATCCCGCCATGGCCTCGCCCCTCCCTATCTCTCTAATCTCCTTCAGCCTCACAACCCCCCTCCTCTAATTCTGCTCTCTTGATCAACCCTGATTATAATCGCTCAACCACTGGCGGCCGTGCCTTCTGTTTCCTGGGCCCTAAGCTCTGGAATTCCCTGCCTAAACCTGTCCGCCTCTCGACCTCTCTTTCCTTCTTTAAGACGCTCCTTAAAACCTACCTCTTTGACCAAGCTTTTGGTCACCTGCCCTAATTTCTCCTTATGTGGCTCGGTGTCAAATTTTTTGTCTCATAATACTCCTGTGCAGCGCCTTGGGACGTTTTACTATGTTAAAGGTGCTATATAAATACAAGTTGTTGTTGTTGTTCTTAGGACATCCCAAAGTGCTTCACAGCCAATGCATTACATTTAAAAGTGTACAATCACCTCTACATCGAGGAGACCAAACGCAGATTGGGTGACCGCTTTGTGGAACACCTCCGTTCAGTCCGTAAGGGTGACCCCGAGCTTCCGGTCGCCTGTCACTTTAATTCACCGTTCCATCCCCACTCGGACCTCACCGTCCGCGGCCTCTTGCATTGTTCCACGGAAGCTCAGTGTAAGCTCGAGGAACAGCACCTCATCTTCCGATTAGGCACTTTACAGCCTTCCGGACTCAATATAGAGTTCAACAATTTCAGATCATAACCTCGGCCCCTGTTATATTTTTAATCCACACTTTTGGTTTGTAACTTTTCCTTTTCTCTCTCTCTCCCACATGACAGCTGTCGTTCACTCTGCCAACGCATTTCACACTTCATCTCGAGCCATTGTTTGTCTCTTTACCTGTCCAATTACCATCTCGTCTCGCCTTGAATATCTCTTAATGTCTCTTCTTTCATCCCCTCCCCCATTTCCCAGCCCCCAAACTGCCTTTTGTTTAGTTTCATTTCCTGCCTTTTCTCTCAGTTCTGTAGAAGGGTCCCAGACCTGAAACGTTAACTCTGTTTCTCTCTCCACGGATGTTGCCTGACCTGCTGAGTTTTTCCAGCATTTTCTGTTGTTATTTCAGATTTCCAGCATCCGCAGTATTTTGCGATCACATTTAAAGTGCAGTCGCTGCTGGTAGGTCGGCAGGCAAAATGGTAGCTGGTTTGTGCAAAGCAGGGTCCCCACGAGCAGGTGGTAGGTTTGCCAACCCTCTACGAGTGCTCTGGAGACTCTAGGACTTAAAGATTAACCTCCAGGTCAGAGCACCAAGCAACCCGGGAGAAAAATCAAAGCGGGAGCAAAAATGTTGTGTTTTCTTCAACCACTTGAGTTTCTTAGTTATTCAAATATTGGAGATGGTTGGGGGGTGGGGGGAGGGGGGATGAAATAGGCCGTTTGATTGGGTGAGACCGTCGGAGGCAGGAGGTCATGTGATGAAACCTCCAAGAATACATCCGACCAGAGTTGGCGACCCTATTTGGTGGTGTTGGTCGAAGAGTAAATGTTGGCCAGGACACACGGAACTCGCCTGCTCTCCTTCAAATAATGCCATGGGATCTATTATCTGCCTCTGTATAGGCAGACGGGGCCTCGGTTTAATGTCTCATCTGAAAGATGGCAGCTCCGACGGTGCAGCACTCCTTCAGTACTGCACTGGGAGTGTGCTGAAAGATATTGTCCTCGATTCCTGCAGTGGGGATTCCTGACTTGGAGCCTTGAACTCATGACCTTCCGACTCAGGGGCCAGAATGCGATCACTGCGCCAAGCCAACACTTAATTGGTTGCACTGATTCAAGAATCTCTCGGTCAACTCGCGCTATTGGGCTAATTTGATAAAAACCCAGAGGTCAGAGTTCAAATCCCACCATGGCAAGTTGCCAGACTGATTTTTTTTTAAATCTGGTAATTTATGGGGTAGCACCAGGAAATTACCATCAAAGTTCCTGGATTAGTGTAAAAACTCAAGTGGTTCATAATGTCCTTCGGGGACGGGCACCTTTCACCACCTCAGGATGTCCCAAAGCGTTTCACAGCCAATGAATTACTTTTGAAGTGTGGTCACTCTTGTTAGATAGGCAAAAATGGTCGCCGCTGAAAGACCGTCTGCCACGGCTCAGTGGGCAGCACCCTCGCCGCTGAGTCAGAAGTTTGTGGGTTCACGTCCCACTCCAGAGACTTCAGCACAAAGGCCAGGCTGACCCTCCAGTGCAGTGCTGAGGGAGTGCTGCACTGTCGGAGGTGCTGCACGGTCGGGGGTGCTGCACGGTCGGGGGTGCCGTCCTTAAACCAAGCCCCCGTCTGCTCTCGCGGGCGGACGTAAAAGATCCCATGGCACTGTTTTGAAGAGGAGCAGGGGAGTTCGCCCTCATGTCCTGGCTAATATTTGCACTCAACCAACGTCACTCAAAACAGATTATCTGATCATTTATTTCATGACTGTTTGTGGGTCCTTGCTGTGCGCAAATTGGCTGCTGCATTTCCCTATGTTACAACAGTGACTACACTCCAAAAGTACTTCATTGGCTGTAAGACGCTTTGAGGTCATGAAGGGCACTAGTTAAATGCAAGTCTTTCTTGTTTTTTTTTTCTTTCAGCCCTACTCATGCGACTCCAGTCCCAGATTTTGTGGTTGACGCGCAATGCCCGCAGGGCTGTACAGCCTGCATCCAAAGATCATATTTCTAAAAAAAGGGCAAAACCAAAATCCGGCAAGACTCAGGGACAGAAGTTGCATGTAACTAAATCACGTTCATTGCTTGGTGGGTGAAAAAATATACGACCATGCCGAATTTGAATGCTGGCATCGATCTTTTTTTTTTATTTTTATAAAAGAGGCTTTCAAAATGCACAAGCGGTTAAGAACATAAGAACACAAGAAATAGGAGCAGGAGTAGGCCACTCGGCTCCTCGAGCCTGCTCCGCCATTCAATAAGATCATGGATGATCTTCAACCTCATCTCCACGTTCCCGCCCTATCCCTCGATTTCCTTAGCTCTATCGATCTCAGTCCCGAATATACTCGATGACTAAGCATCCCCAGCTCTCTGAAAAAAGAAAAAAGACTTGCATTTACATAGCGCCTTTCATGACCACCGGATGTCTCAAAGTGCTTTACAGCCAATCAAGTACTTTTGAAGCGTAGTCACTGTTGTAATGTAGGAAACGCAGCAGCCAATTTGCACACAGCAAGATCCCACAAACAGCAATGTGATAATGACCAGATAAACTGTTTTAGTGATGTTGATTGAGAGATAAATATTGGTCAGGGACACCAGGGAGAACTCCCCTGCTCTTCTTCAAAATAGTGCCATGGGATCTTTTACGTCCACCTGAGAGCAGGCGGGGCCTCGGTTTAACGTCTCATCCGAAAGACGGCACCTCCGACAGTGCAGCACTCCCTCAGCACTGCACTGGAGTGTCAGCCTAGCTTTATGTGCGCAAGTCCCTGGAGCGGGACTTGAACCCACAACCTTCTGACTCAGAGGAGAGTGTGCTGCCCACTGAGCCACAGCTGACACTGAGGTCATGACTGATATCCTACAACAACTCCCCTTTCCCGCCCTATCCCCGTATCCCTCGATTCCCTTAGTGTCCAAAAATCTATCAATCTCGGTCTTGAATATACTCAACGACTGAGCCTCCACAGCCCTCTGGGGTAGAGAATTCCAAAGATTCACAACCCTCTGAGTGAAGACATTTTCTCCTCATCTTAGTCCTGAATGACCGACCCCTTACTCTGAGACTAGGACCTCTACTTCTAGACTCTCCAACCTGGGGACAGAGCCTCTCTCGGCGTCTACCTTTCAGTGAGATCACCTCTCGTTCTTCGAAACTCCAGAGCTAAAACAAAAGGAGCTGCGAGTTTTATGAAACTAATACAATTATCTATGTTAGTGGGGTGGGAGCAAGCGGTTCGCTCGAGGACGGTGTACTCTTGCTCAAACTGGCTTTATCACTGAACTCTCCTCGCATTCAAACACAACGTACAGCCTATACTGCTCTCTAAATACATGCATAGAGGCAGACTGATTATTAACATTAGGGTGGGGGAGGAGGGAAGAGGGAAAGAAACTCCAATTCCTATAATGTATCTTACAAGATGAACAATCGCTTTTGATTGTATTGATCATATAGCACCTTATCAAACCCCGGGAAGAGCGCCACAGACATACAATTCTTTTCAAGTGCTGTGTTTTGTTTCGTTGGTTATATATGCAGCCATTTGCAAACAGAAAGCAATGATTTATTCACCAGTCAATCTATTTTTGGTAGCGGTTCTGCAGTTCTGACGAAAGGTCATCAAACTGAAATGTTAAATCTGTTTCCCTCTCTCCGCAGATGCTGCCGGACCTGCTGAGTGTTTCCAGCAGTTTGTGTTTCTATTTCGGATTTCCAGCACCCACAGGATTTTGCTTTTGTATTTTTGGTAGCGATGGTTGAAAGATGAATGTCGCCGAGCACACCAGAACTCGCTGCTCTTTTTTTAAAACTCATTCTCGGGAGGTGGACATCATTGGCAAGGCCGGTATTTATTGCCCATCCCTAGTTCCCCTTGAGGAGGTGGTGGTGAGCTGCCTTCTTGAACCGCTGCAGTCAGCGTGGTGAAGGTGTTTCCCACAGTGCTGTTTGGTAGCGAGTTCCAAGATTTTGACCCAGCGACGATGAAGGAACAGCGATATATTTCCAAGTCAGGATGATTTGTGACTTGGAGGGGAACTTGGAGGTGGTGGTGTTCCCATGCTCCTGCTGCCCTTGTCCTTCTAGGTGGCGGAGGTTGCGGGTTTGGGAGGTGCTGCCGAAGAAGCCTTGGCGAGTTGCTGCTGTGCATCTTGTCGATGGTACACACTGCAGCCACGGTGCGCCGGTGGTGGAAGTGGGGGGTTCGCTGATGCTACGGGACTTTTAATGTTCACCTGTAAAAGGGAGACGGGGGCGGAGATTTAACATCTCATCCAATGGACAGCATTCCCAGTAGTGCAGCACTGGAGTGTCAGCATAGAACCTGAGCTCACTTTTTGAGGCGCGAACCAATGACCTTCCGACTCCAAGGCAACAGTGCTACCAATCGGGTGCGCGGACACTATAAAAAAAGTCTACGAAAAGAATATTGTGTTGCTTTTTTTTAAAAAAAAGAGAATTATTTTCAATCAGAACATACCTTCCTTGAATGCAACGATACACATTATCAAACGCTCCAAGGTAGTGTTTCCACAACGACGCTGGGCGAGGAGTTAGCCAAGCCATACCGCACTCGGAAGGTTAGTCTCCGGCCGTGTAGGCTTCTTGCTACATGTTGCAGTCAGAGCACTGTCTCCTGCGGCATCACGCTGCTTTAAATAACTGCTTTGCCTATTGCTGTAGCTCCACACAAACCGCTACTGGGATTTGATTGGCAAATTTATGTTTTCAAATTAGGTCACGTGATCCAAGTTATAATTTATCACTTATGCTTAGAATGTTTTCGATATGGGCAAAGCTTGGATCTCAGCAGAAACAGCCCAAGAATCATTCGGTACAGTATAATACAAGCACACACACTCACTCACTGACACACACACTCACTCACTGACACACACACTCACTCACTGACACACACACTCACTCACTGACACACACACTCACTCACTGACACACACACTCACTCACTGACACACACACTCACTCACTGACACACACACTCACTCACTGACACACACACTCACTCACTGACACACACACTCAGACTCACAGACACTTTACAAAAAGAAAGGCATTACAGCATCTTTCGTGATCTCAGGACACCCCAAAGAGCTTTACAGCCAATGAAGTACTTTTTGAAGTGTAGTCACTGTTGTAATGTGATCCTCTTCGAAATAGTGCCATGGAGTATTTTATGTCCACCCGAGAGGGCAGACAGGGCCTGGGTTTAACGTCTCATTCTAAAGACAGCACCTCAGACAGTGCAGCACTCCCTCAGCACTGCACTGGGAGTGTCAGCCTGGATTTTTCTGCTCAAGTCTCTGGAGTGAACCCACAACCTTCTGACTCAAGAGGCAGTAATGCTACCAACGGAGTCACGGCTGACACACATATACATACACATAGGGTTAAGGAGCAGTTTCTAAAACAGCGAGTGCAAGAACATAGAACTCCAAATCCACTTAATCATTTCATGCGCCCATCTATTTCAAGCATAACGGAAAGGTTTGATAACAGAAAGGTGGGACTAAGCAGGACTGCTCTTTCAAAGAGCCGGCATAGGCACGAAGGGCCGAATGGCCTCCTTCTGTGCAGTAAGTTTCTATGAATCTATTAAGTTGGTCTGTATGCAGAACATCACCCTGGCAAATACGGTCACAATTTGGTGGGGGGGGGGGGGGGGGGGGGGAAGGGGAGAGGGAGGAGTCATCATAACTTCCGAAAAGACAACGGCAGCTACCCAGAAAGAAAACATATTCTTCTGTATACAAACAACAGCAGCAATAGAGTGCGCACAAGATACAGCCAGACCACTGCACGTTTCATCTGGAGGCAACAGTGAACTTAACTTGCATTTGTAAATTACTTGCACACAACAAAACATTGGCGGGGGTGGAGGGGGCAGTGTTTGTTGGAGGCACAAGCAGAAAGGAGAAGGGAGGGAAGAAATTTGGAGAGGTGGCAGGAAGCACGGTTAAGAGGGAAGGTTCCCCAGACACCCTTCATTTCAAAGCCTTTCAGACCCAAGAGCTAAACCCAGAAAAGAGTCCCCTGAGTCAGCTGCTACTGAAACTAAGTACTCAGCCGGACCCTGACCAGCCCCAGACCAACACAGCCGTCCAAACACCAATCCGAGTGAACCAAATCATTAAACAATGCAAAGAAACCTACCTGGAACATTGGAACAAAATAACCGAAAGCCAAAGCAGATTAGAATGTTACCGGGCCCTAAAAAGAGAATATAAACTGGCAGACTACCTCACGACCATCAGAGACACAAAACAGAGACAGACCCTCACCAGGTACAGACTAAGCGACCACCAACTGGAAATTGAAAAAGGCAGATACAAGAAATCCTGGCAGCCTAGAGAGAATAGAATATGCGATCAATGTCTGGCCGGCGAGGTTGAAACAGAAATGCATTTCCTCATAAAATGCGAAAAATTCAACACATCAAGAAACATATTATTCAACAAGCTAAGCCAAACAACCCCAGATTTCAAGGAATTGGATGACCTGTCAAAATTGAGATTAGTCCTGGGAGAAGGAGACAGACCATACCTTGGGGCCAAATATGTAACAACATGTCACAACCTGAGGACTGTTTAAAATTAAGACTGTTTAAAATTAATATTGAACGTACCAAATGAAGTACAAAGACTGTTTAAAATTAATATTGTTTAAAAGTAATATTGTATGTACCCAACAAATGTCAAATCGATTGACACCTACAGAATGTTTGAAAATGTACCTTTTTGCTATGTAAGCTTTGGCAATATGGTTCTCTGTAAACTTTCATGCCAATAAAGCATTTGAATTTGAATTTGAATTTGAGAGAGAGGCAGAGAGAGAGAGAGAGGCAGAGAGAGAGAGAGAGGCAGAGAGAGAGAGAGGCAGAGAGAGAGAGAGAGGCAGAGAGAGAGAGAGGCAGAGAGAGAGAGAGAGAGAGAGAGAGAGAGGCAGAGAGAGAGAGAGAGAGAGGCAGAGAGAGAGAGAGAGAGAGGCAGAGAGAGAGAGAGGCAGAGAGAGAGAGAGAGAGGCAGAGAGAGAGAGAGGCAGAGAGAGAGGCAGAGGCAGAGAGAGAGAGAGAGGCAGAGAGGCAGAGAGAGAGAGAGAGAGAGAGAGGCAGAGAGAGAGAGAGAGAGAGGCAGAGAGAGAGAGAGAGGCAGAGAGAGAGAGAGGCAGAGAGAGAGAGAGGCAGAGAGAGAGAGAGAGGCAGAGAGAGAGAGAGAGAGGCAGAGAGAGAGAGAGAGAGGCAGAGAGAGAGAGAGAGAGGCAGAGAGAGAGAGAGAGAGAGAGAGAGGCAGAGAGAGAGAGAGAGAGAGAGAGGCAGAGAGAGAGGCAGAGAGAGAGAGAGGCAGAGAGAGAGAGAGGCAGAGAGAGAGAGACCTCGTGAAACAGAAGAGGAAGCGTCACAAAAGACAAAATAAAAATATGAAATGGTTTGACCACGAATGCAAAAATGCCAGAAAAGACCTGAGAAAAATATCAAACCAAAAGCATCGGCAACCAAACAATCCGGACCTACGTACTAGATACAATGAAACCCTCAAAAGATATAAACACACCATTAGGAACAAAACACAAAACTATACCCACAAAATACTCGAAGAAATTGAAAACTCCACCAATCCAAAACAATTCTGGGAAATGTGGAATAACCTGAGTACAACACAATTGCAAGCATTACCAATCCAAGATGGCGACATCTGGAGAACACATTTTGAAAACCTCTACAAAGACATCCCAATAAACAAAACAAACCCAAGTCAACATCAGGTCACAGAAAAACTCCACACATTAGAAGCAACAATTAAAGACAACCAAAACCCTCTAGACTCCCCAATCACATGGAAAGAACTGGCCACAAAAACAAAATCTCTCCACCTAAAGAAAGCCTGTGGCCCAGACAACATCAAAAATGAAATGCTAAAGTTCAGCAATATGGAGATGCAGGGTGCGATACTCAAACTATTCAACATCATATTACGCTCAGGCTGTTTTCCCGATATCTGGTGCCAAGGACTAATCTCCCCCATATATAAAAGTGGAAACAAATCAGACCCAAATAACTACCGCGGCATCTGTGTCAACAGTTGTCTAGGGAAGTTATTCTGCAGTATTCTAAATAGTAGATTACTTGATTTTCTTAACAAACATAATATCCTCAGAAAAAACCAAATAGGCTTTCTTCCAAAACACCGCACCGCCGACCATATCTATACCCTTCACACCCTCATTGAAAAACATAAACACCAAACAAAAAATGGGAAAATATTCGCCTGTTTCATCGACTTCAAGAAAGCCTTTGACTCTATATGGCACGAAGGGCTCTATTATAAACTTCTTCAGTGTGGAATAGGGGGCAAAGTCTATGACCTTATTAAATCAATGTATCTGAAAAACAAATGCGGGGTCAAAATTGGAGACAAACGCACCGATTTCTTCACCCAGAGAAGAGGCGTCCGGCAGGGCTGCAATCTGAGCCCGACCCTGTTCAACATATACATAAATGAATTAGCAGACATGCTGGAGCAAAGCGAGTCACCAGGTCTCCGTCTCCTGGATGGAGAAGTGAAGTCCCTGTTCTATGCGGACGACCTGGTTCTGCTGTCTCCCACAGAACAGGGATTACAGCAACAACTAGACCTACTCGACAAATACTGCCAAAATTGGGCTCTAACAGTAAATCTAAAGAAAACCAACATCATGATTTTTCAGAAAAGACCCAGATGTCAGGAAAACAAATACCAGTTTACCCTCAGTGATACCACTATAGGACACACTATGAGCTACACCTACCTTGGTCTAACTATTACAGCATCAGGGAGCTTCAGCATAGCAGTGAATGCACTAAAAGAAAAAGCCCGAAGAGCCCTATATGCAATAAAAAGAAAATTCTACAACATCCAAATCCCAATCAAAATCTGGCTCAAAATATTTGACAGCATAATCCTGCCCATTGCACTGTACGGTAGTGAAGTATGGGGCCCACTAAATCACCAAAGCTACACTAAATGGGAAAAACACACAATAGAAGCCCTACATGCAGAATTCTGCCGAAGCATCCTTCGCACCCAAAGAAAAACGCCAACAAATGCATGCAGAGCCGAACTAGGCAGATACCCACTGATAATAAACATCCAAAAACGAGCACTAAACTTCCTAAATCACCTCAAATCTAGCTCCCCAGACACCCTTCATTTCAAAGCCTTTCAGACCCAAGAGCTAAACCCAGAAAAGAGTCCCCTGAGTCAGCTGCTACTGAAACTAAGTACTCAGCCGGACCCTGACCAGCCCCAGACCAACACAGCCGTCCAAACACCAATCCGAGTGAACCAAATCATTAAAAAATGCAAAGAAACCTACCTGGAACATTGGAACAAAATAACCGAAAGCCAAAGCAGATTAGAATGTTACCGGGCCCTAAAAAGAGAATATAAACTGGCAGACTACCTCACGACCATCAGAGACACAAAACAGAGACAGACCCTCACCAGGTACAGACTAAGCGACCACCAACTGGAAATTGAAAAAGGCAGATACAAGAAATCCTGGCAGCCTAGAGAGAATAGAATATGCGATCAATGTCTGGCTGGCGAGGTTGAAACAGAAATGCATTTCCTCCTAAAATGCGAAAAATTCAACACATCAAGAAACATATTATTCAACAAGCTAAGCCAAACAACCCCAGATTTCAAGGAATTGGATGATCTGTCAAAATTGAGATTAGTCCTAGGAGAAGGAGACAGACCATACCTTGGGGCCAAATATGTAACAACATGTCACAACCTGAGGACTGTTTAAAAGTAAGACTGTTTAAAATTAATATTGAACGTACCAAATGAAGTAGAAAGACTGTTTAAAATTAATATTGTTTAAAAGTAATATTGTATGTACCCAACAAATGTCAAATCGATTGACACCTACAGAATGTTGGAAAACTGTACCTTTTTGCTATGTAAGCTTTGGCAATATGGTTCTCTGTAAACTTTCATGCCAATAAAGCATTTGAACTGAACTGAACTGAGAGAGAGAGAGAAAGAGAGAGACAGAGAGCCCTATATGCAATAAAAAGAAAATTCTACAACATCCAAATCCCAATCAAAATCTGGCTCAAAATATTTGACAGCATAATCCTGCCCATTGCACTGTACGGTAGTGAAGTATGGGGCCCGCTAAATCACCAAAGCTACACTAAATGGGAAAAACACACAATAGAAGCCCTACATGCAGAATTCTGCCGAAGCATCCTTCGCACCCAAAGAAAAACGCCAACAAATGCATGCAGAGCCGAACTCGGCAGATACCCACTGATAATAAACATCCAAAAACGAGCACTAAACTTCCTAAATCACCTCAAATCTAGCTCCCCAGACACCCTTCATTTCAAAGCCTTTCAGACCCAAGAGCTAAACCCAGAAAAGAGTCCCCTGAGTCAGCTGCTACTGAAACTAAGTACTCAGCCGGACCCTGACCAGCCCCAGACCAACACAGCCGTCCAAACACCAATCCGAGTGAACCAAATCATTAAAAAATGCAAAGAAACCTACCTGGAACATTGGAACAAAATAACCGAAAACCAAAGCAGATTAGAATGTTACCGGGCCCTAAAAAGAGAATATAAACTGGCAGACTACCTCACGACCATCAGAGACACAAAACAGAGACAGACCCTCACCAGGTACAGACTAAGCGACCACCAACTGGAAATTGAAAAAGGCAGATACAAGAAATCCTGGCAGCCTAGAGAGAATAGAATATGCGATCAATGTCTGGCCGGCGAGGTTGAAACAGAGATGCATTTCCTCCTAAAATGCGAAAAATTCAACACATCAAGAAACATATTATTCAACAAGCTAAGCCAAACAACCCCAGATTTCAAGGAATTGGATGACCTGTCAAAATTGAGATTAGTCCTAGGAGAAGGAGACAGACCATACCTTGGGGCCAAATATGTAACAACATGTCACAACCTGAGGACTGTTTAAAATTAAGACTGTTTAAAATTAATATTGAACGTACCAAATGAAGTACAAAGACTGTTTAAAATTAATATTGTTTAAAAGTAATATTGTATGTACCCAACAAATGTCAAATCGATTGACACCTACAGAATGTTGGAAAACTGTACCTTTTTGCTATGTAAGCTTTGGCAATATGGTTCTCTGTAAACTTTCATGCCAATAAAGCATTTGAATTGGAATTGGAATTGGAGAGGCAGAGAGAGAGAGAGAGAGGCAGAGAGAGAGAGGCAGAGAGAGAGAGAGGCAGAGAGAGAGAGAGAGGCAGAGAGAGAGGCAGAGAGAGAGAGAGAGGCAGAGGGAGAGAGAGAGGCAGAGAGAGAGAGGGGCAGAGAGAGAGAGAGGCAGAGAGAGAGAGAGAGGCAGAGAGAGAGCGGCAGAGAGAGAGAGAGCGGCAGAGAGAGAGAGAGAGCGGCAGAGAGAGAGAGAGGCAGAGAGAGGGAGCGAGACAGCGACTGAGAGACAGAGAGAGACAGAGAGAGGCAGAGAGAGAGAGAGAGAGAGGGGCAGAGGAAAGGAAGATCATTCCAGACATCAAGGCCGAGAAGGATCTGTGACTGATGGTGTGTTGGGGAAAAGGGGGTTGGGTGGGGAGCCAATGCAAAGTGACCAGAGTCAGAACACAATTTTGGAAAATTACATTGGAAGGGTTGTGAAGGAAGTTGGAAACAATGACGACAAGGATTTTTTATGTTGATGACTGGGAATGGAAGTTAGCGGGAGGTTGACGAGGACTCAGGTGATAGTCTGTGAATAGCAGAAGATACGAGCAGCACGGGATACAGCTTTAGAAATTCATCAGGTTTGTAAAATTGCTTTCTGTTTTGTTCAGATTGAATTGCTGAATAGTTAAATGACCTGTGGCTTTAAAGAGAGAGAGAGGGAGCACGAGCGAGCGAAATTTGACTATTTTTATCCACACAGTCTGTAGAAATCTTAATCCAACCTGAATTTAGTTTCAGACGTAACATTTCTGGGCAATCTAATGACATGTTTATCAGGAGCTGACTATTATGAACTGAATGCAGAATCATGAGGAAAAACCACCGTCTTCAATAAAACAGAGTCAGACAACACATGAGCAATCAGCTGAAGTCGAAGCTAAATTCAGAACGGGTTATTTATAAAAATCCCCAACAGGGCCAAGGGGCATGACATTACTTTGAATTCCTGACCCAGTTTGACTCAGTTTGACGTCAGTCCATTTTGCATGAAGCCAGATTTCAGCCACAAATAGTAGCAAAAAACGATTACCATTTCCAACAACTTTGTAAATCTCAATTTAATAATGAGTTAGAGATAAAGGTGCTGCTATAATAAATGCGTGAGGGCACAGCCCTTTGAAGTGCTGGAGGACGTACCTTTCTGGTCAGTACGAACTCGGTCATGTTTCGGATGAGACGTTAAACCGAGGCCCCGTCTGCTCGCTCAGGTGGGTGCAAAAGATCCCGTGGTACTATTTTGAAAAAGAGCAGCAGAGTTCTCCCGGTGTCCTGGCCAATATTTTTCTTTAAACCAACATCACTAAAAAACAGATGCATGGGCCAGAAATTCAGGTCTCCACGGGTGAGTACGCGCAGTGTACTCACCCGTAGGCCCAACGAAAGTGCCGGTTTCTTGCATTCACTGCGCATGCGCAGGAAACCGGAACTTCCGTTCCCTTGAAGGAAGGTGTTCAGAGGTCAAACGCGTGCGCCAGAGAGGCAGCGCGTAGACCTTGAACTTCTGTTTTTTTTTATAGGTTTCTCCGTGCGGTTAAGTCCCTAGCAGCTACGCTTGTAAAAAGCAGTCGCAGGGCCTGCTTTTAACAAGGTAAGTGGTGAATTAAGTAAAATTAAAACATTTTTTCCCACAGGTTTATTATTTTTAAATACTTTAAAGAAAGGTAAGTTTATTTTTAGCCCCATTAAAAACTATAATTATTTTTTCAAAAATTTAAATTATTGCTTAAAATAGTTATTTATGTAATTTATAGTTATTTTAAAAATGTGATTAAAAAAAAAAAATTATTTGAAGTTTTAGTTAGGTTTTGGGGCCGATCTCTATTCATAGATTTGACAGGTCTTCCTGTCAAATTTATGAATGGAGATTCCCTGCTACAATTGGCCCTCCATGGCCACGTGATCCTAGGGGACGCTTCGAACTAACTGCACCCCTGGGATACGCAAGCACTGCGCACCGGGAGTTGGAGGAGGCCAACAGAACAATGGCCGGCGCGCTAGGTAAGTGCAGGTTGGGGGCTTGCACCCGCGGGAAGCCTCCAACCCGAATTTCTGGGCCATGATCTGATCATTATCACATTGCTGTTTGTGGGAGCTTGCTGTGCGCAAATTGGCTGCCGCGTTTCCTACATTACAACAGTGACTACACTTCAAAGGCTGTAAAGCGCTTTAGGACGTCCTGAGATCATGAAAGGTGCTATCGAAAAACAAGGTACTTCTTTCATTAAAGAACATCTCTACAGCTTCCTTCACTACACAAAGCAATTCTTCTCTTCCCCATCCCAATTCCAAATTGGCAAAATTAGGGAAAAATCAGCCTAATTCATAGAATCAGAGAATATTACAGCACAGAAGGAGGCCAATTCAACCCATCGTGTCTGTGCCGGCTGAAAAAGAGCGATCCAGCCTAATCCCACTGTCCAGCTCTTGGTCCGTAGCCCTGCAGGTTACGGCACTTCAAGTGCAGATCCAAGTACGTTTTAAATGTGATGAGGGTTTCTGCCTCTACCACCCTTTCAGACAGCGAGTTCCAGACCCCCACCACCCTCTGGGTGAAAACATTTCTCCTCAACTCCCCTCTAATCCTTCTACCAATTACTTTAAATCTATGCCCTCTGGTTATTGACCTCTCTGCTAAGGGAAATAGATCCTTCCTATCCACTCTATCCAGGCCCCTCATAATTTTATACACCTCAATCAAGTCTCCCCTCAGCCTCCTCTGTTCCAAATAAAACAACCCCAGCCTATCCAATCTTTCCTCATAGTTAAAATTCTCCAGTCCTGGCAACATCCTGGTAAATCTCCTCTGTACCCTCTCTTAGTGCAATCACATCTTTCCTGTAATGTGGTGACCAGAACTGCACGCAGTACTCTAGCTGCGGCCTAACTAGTGTTTTACACAGTTCAAGCATAACCTCCCTGCTCTTGTATTCTATGCCTCGACTAATAAAAGGACAGTATCCCGTATGCCTTCTTAACCACCTTATCTACCTGTCCTGCTGCCTTCAGGGATCTGTGGACATGCATTCAAGTCCCTCTGTTCCTCTATGTTCCTCAGCATCCTAATAATATTGCTGTATCAGAAAAAACCATGAGCTGTAAGATGAATAAGAAAGTATAATGATTGTTCAAATAGGACCTTGACATAAATAACAAGTTTTATAGTGATTTTTAAGTATTGCATCTAGCTTAAAAGGACAATGATACAAGAATTTGGCAACTGGAATAGTTAACACGACGACACACTGGGAGTGATGCATTTGGCCAGGAGCATACACGACTGTTGCAAGTGGTTGATCAGTCACCACTGTATGTGTCACTGAGCAGCACTGCTCTGCTCTGTAGCAAACAGGCACCAAAACAAAAACCCCACCAGCATGAAGAGCAGTCAATGTTCAAAGGCAGAGATATTAACAGTAGGAAGGAGGCTGCACAGACGATTCATCGACTGTTTAAGCTGCCGCTGAATTCAGAGCAGCGATGCCTCACTATTAAACAACATTTGCTCCATCAGATGAGGAGGTGGCAACAGAGTGCAAAGAAAACGGGGGTGGGGAGATTCCCGCGCAGAACTGATCAGCATAGTTGATCAAATCCACACAATTTAAAATATGCGGTTTGGTCATCACAAAAAGCAGATCCCACTGTTTATTGCTGCTTTAAAGGATTCCAGCCTCTGTGTACATAGAAACATAGAAAATAGGAGCAGGAGGAGGCCATTCGGCCCCTTGAGCCTGTTCCGCCATTTAATGAGATCATGGCTGATCATCCAAACTCAGTACCCTGTCCCTGCTTTCGCCCCCTATCCCTTGATCCCTTTAGCCTTAAGAAATATATCTAACTCCTTCTTGAATATATTTAATGAATTGGCCTCAACTGCCTTCTGTGGTAGAGAATTCCACAGGTTCACCACTCTCTGGGTGAAGAAATTCCTCCTCATCTCAGTCCTAAATGACTTACCCCTTATCCTTGGACTGTGACCCCTGGTTCTGGACTCCCCCGCCATCGGGAACATCCTTCCTGCATCTAGTCTGTCTAGTCCTGTTAAAATTTTATAAGTTTCAATGAGATCCCCTCTCATTCTTCTAAACTCTAGCGACTATAAGCCTAATCGACCAAATCTCTCTTCATACGTCATTCCTGCCATCCCAGGCATCAGTCTGGTGAATCTTCGCTGTACTCCCTCCATGACAGAACATCCTTCCTCAGATAAGGCGACCAAAACTGCGCACAATACTCCAGGTGTGGTCTCACCAAGGCCCTGTACAACTGCAGCAAGACATCCTTGCTCCTGTATTCGAATCCTCTCACTACGAAAGTGAACATACCATTTGCCTTCTTAAGCACCTGCTGCACCTGCAGCGACTGGTGCAGAAGGACACCCAGGTCTCGTTGCACTTCCCCTTTTCCTGATCTATTGCCGCTCTCAGATGATAATCTGTCTACGAATAGAAATTCTGTCCGCAGGGATTATGATGCACAAAATATTCCCCGGACGTCTTTCCCCAATGATGTCACTCAGGTGTCCCAAGATCCAAGTCCAATGCCACCAGCAAACTCCTGTTCACTTTCCGATAGAGCAGTACATCGAAGACCACAATTTAAAACCACCCATTTAACCCTTAAACCGCCAACAGCTCCTGGGAATTCCTAACTCCCACTTTAGTGCAAGACAGAGGGCGTGCTGCAATGCTCAGCCTTTTTATCCCCCAGATGAGATCCCAAACCAAGTACTGCCTGTTCAGGTGGGCACAGAAGGTCCGAAGGCACCGTTTGAAGAAGGGCAGGGAGCTCTCGCAGTGTCCTGGCCAATCGGAGCCAGTGTCATGTGGACACGTACTCAGACAACTGTTTTGATAAGGGAGGTGGTGGTTGGACATGACGGGAAACTGGGGCAGGGATTCCAGGTAAAAATTGAGGACAGCCTGACACTACCACTTTGGTGCTGGACTTGCATCTAAATGTAGCACCACATTGCTGGTATTAAAAGCACAAATGTAAATGTTATAAATCTCATCATCATCATCAAGAAACTACTCATGAAATAACACTGGACGGCCAGCTGGTGGCAGCCGTCCAAGGAGTATAAATACTCGGTGCGTGGGCCCAGCTTGCTCAGGGACATTTTGTAAGACAGGAACTAGTGAAGTACAACTAGACCTCCATGTTCTGAAACAAGTTGATTAAAACCTTGCTTTATACTCAAACCAAGTGCGTAGTGAGTTTTATTATGTCAGTAAGCGACTGATATTTTGCCAAACTGGTAACCAAAAAATAAGGCCTTCTCCAACGTACCTTACCTCAAGCTCGAGGCACAGCAGCTCACCTTTCTATGCGGCACTCTACAGCCGTCTAACCTTAATATCGACTTTAACAACTTCAGAGTTGAACTACAGATCCTATTATCTCTCTGGCAACAGGTGCTGGCAACATAGGATGGGTGTGCCTGGGATTGAGGGGGGATGGAATGGAGCAGGAATGCGCTGAGGTGGAACCCTCCTGCCCCCTGCCCCCCACCCCCGGTCAGAACAGTGCTGGTGGGTTGGTCTGCACTCTTGGTGTCAATCTGCTTTTCTTCTTCCACCAGACTCCGGAGCCACTGGAGCCTGCTCTGCTTGTTTTACATGCTTCCCTTTACACCTGCCACTTTCCCTTTATCCCATTACACTGTGCGTCTCGCACAAGTCTTTTAATTTTATTATACCATCCATTGTCCCCTGGCCATATCACTTCTGCCCTTTTACGTTCTCCAGTTTGCGACCTCAGCCATTCTATATCTTGTCTTGTGTGTGGTCATTGTTCCTTCCCCCGCCCCCCCCCACCCTTTCCTTCCCCCACCCCCCCTCCTACCCCCACCTCCCCCTTTCCTACCCCCGCCCCCCCCCACCCTTTCCTTCCCCCGTGCCCCCCCACCCTTTCCTTCCCCCGTGCCCCCCCACCCTTTCCTTCCCCCGCCCCCCCACCCTTTCCTTCCCCCACCCACCCTTTCCTACCCCCGCCCCCCCTTTCCTACCCC
Source organism: Somniosus microcephalus (assembly GCF_052327205.1). Taxonomy (NCBI): domain Eukaryota; kingdom Metazoa; phylum Chordata; class Chondrichthyes; order Squaliformes; family Somniosidae; genus Somniosus; species Somniosus microcephalus. The sequence continues at coordinate 10,639,940 of NC_141009.1, forward strand.
CGCCCCCCCCACCCTTTCCTTCCCCCGTGCCCCCCACCCTTTCCTTCCCCCACCCCCCTCCTACCCCCACCTCCCCCTTTCCTACCCCCGCCCCCCCCACCCTTTCCTTCCCCCGTGCCCCCCCCACCCTTTCCTTCCCCCGTGCCCCCCCACCCTTTCCTTCCCCCGTGCCCCCCCCACCCTTTCCTTCCCCCGTGCCCCCCCACCCTTTCCTTCCCCCGTGCCCCCCCCACCCTTTCCTTCCCCCGTGCCCCCCCCACCCTTTCCTTCCCCCGTGCCCCCCCACCCTTTCCTTCCCCTGTGCCCCCCTTTCCTTCCCCCGTGCCCCCCCCTTCCTTCCCCCGTGCCCCCCACCCTTTCCTTCCCCCACCCCCCTCCTACCCCCGCCCCCCCCACCCTTTCCTTCCCCCGTGCCCCCCACCCTTTCCTTCCCCCACCCCCCTCCTACCCCCACCTCCCCCTTTCCTACCCCCGCCCCCCCACCCTTTCCTTCCCCCGTGCCCCCCCCACCCTTTCCTTCCCCCGTGCCCCCCCACCCTTTCCTTCCCCCGTGCCCCCCCCACCCTTTCCTTCCCCCGTGCCCCCCCCACCCTTTCCTTCCCCCGTGCCCCCCCCACCCTTTCCTTCCCCCGTGCCCCCCCCACCCTTTCCTTCCCCCGTGCCCCCCCACCCTTTCCTTCCCCCGTGCCCCCCCACCCTTTCCTTCCCCTGTGCCCCCCCTTCCTTCCCCCGTGCCCCCCCTTCCTTCCCCCGTGCCCCCCCACCCTTTCCTTCCCCCGTGCCCCCCCACCCTTTCCTTCCCCCGTGCCCCCCCAACCCTTTCCTTCCCCCGTGCCCCCCAACCCTTTCCTTCCCCCGTGCCCCCCCCACCCTTTCCTTCCCCCGTGCCCCCCCCACCCTTTCCTTCCCCCGTGCCCCCCCAACCCTTTCCTTCCCCCGTGCCCCCCCCACCCTTTCCTTCCCCCGTGCCCCCCCAACCCTTTCCTTCCCCCGTGCCCCCCCCACCCTTTCCTTCCCCCGTGCCCCCCCACCCTTTCCTTCCCCCGTGCCCCCCCACCCTTTCCTTCCCCCGTGCACCCCCCCCACCCTTTCCTTCCCCTGTTCTGTTCCATTTTAAATGCAGCTCATTACATAGAATTTACAGCCAGTCGGCCCAACTGAATGTCAAAGTGACAAATGGTTAACCAAAGAACTGTTTATGCTCCACATGCGCCTCCTCCCACTCTACTTCATCGAACCCCATCAACACAGCCTTCTATTCCTTTCTCCCTCATGTGTTTATCTAGCTTCCCTAGATTCTGAGAGGCTGTTGTCCCTGGCAAGAGTCTAGAACTAGGGGTCATAGTCTCAGGATAATGGGTCGGCCATTTAGGTCTGAGATGAGGAGAAATTTCTTCACTCAGAGGGTTGTGAATCTTTGGAATTCTCAACCCAAAGGGCTGTGGATGCTCAGTCGTTGAGTATATTCAAGACTGAGATCGATAGATTTTTCAACACTAAGGGAATCAAGTGATATGGGGATAGGCTGGGAAAGTGGAGTTGAGGTAGGATATCAGTCATGACCTCAGTATCAGCTGCGGCTCAGTGGGTAGCACCCTTGCTTCGGAGTCAGAAGGTTGTGGGTTCAAGTCCCACTCCAGAGATTTGAGCACAAAAATCTAGGCTGACACTCCAGTGCAGTGCTGCACTGTCGGAGGTGCAGTCTTTCGGATGAGACGTTAAACCGAGGCCCTATCTGCTCTCTCAGGTGGACGTAAAAGATCCCATGGCACTATTTTGAAGAAGAGCAGGGGAGTTATCCCTGGTGTCCTGGGGCCAATATTTATCCCTCAACCAACGTAACAAAAACAGATTATCTGGTCATTATCACATTGCTGTTTTGTGGGAGCTTGCTGTGCGCAAACTGGCTGCCGCATTTCCCACATTGCAACAGTGACTCCACTTCAAAAGTACTTCATTGGCTGTAAAGTGCTCAGCGTACTGAGCTTAAATAAAGGAGACTATGAAGGTATGAGAGTAGAATTGACTAAAGTGGACTGGGAAAGCAGATTAAAGTGTAAGACGGTACAAGAGCAGTGGTCTACATTCAAGGAGATATTTCACATCTTTCAAGATAAATATATTCCACTGAGGAAAAAGGGGAATAAAAGAAAAGACAGCCATCCGTGGCTTAGTAAAGTAATAAAGGATAGTAGCCGACTGAAAACAAGGGCATATAAAGTAGCCAAATCTAGTGGGAGGATAGAAGATTGGTGTGGTAAACCACTGTTTGTATTCCACTGTGTACATGCCTGGACATGCCTCGGCTGACTCCTCCCACAAGTCCTAGTATAAAGGTGACTGCTCCCCAGCCCTTTGTATTCTGGACCGGTCGACCACTCGAGGCAGACCTTCATTCTTTTGTTAATAAAAGCCTTTAGTTACTCTCTTAACTCTCAGTCTTTTATGAGTAATTGATAGCGCATCAATTGGGAAGCATTTAAAAGCCAGCAAACAATAACTAAAAGATTAATTAAGAAAGGGAAGATAGATTATGAAAGTAAACGAGCAAAAAACATAAAAACAGATAGCAAGAGTTTCTACAGCTATATAAAAAGAAAAAGGGTGGCTAAAGTGAACGTTGGTCCCTTAGAGGATGGGACCGGGAAACTAGTGGTGGGGAACATGGAGATGGCAAAGACGCTGAACAAATATTTTGTATCAGTCTTTACAGTAGAGGACACTAAAAATATCCCAACACTGGACAAACAAGGGGCAATGGGGGGGGGGGGTGGCGGAGGAGCTAAACACGATTAAAATCACTAAGGAGATGGTACTCAGTAAAATAATGGGACTTAAGGCAGATAAATCCCTTGGACCTGATGGCCTACATCCTAGGGTCTTGAGAGAAGTGGCGGTAGGGATTGTGGATGCATTGGTGATTATTTTCCAGAACTCCCTGGACTCAGGAAAGGTCCCGGCAGATTGGAAAACTGCTAATGTAACACCCTTATTTAAGAAGGGAAGTAGACAAAAAGCTGGAAACTATAGACCAGTTAGCCTAACATCTGTGGTTGGCAAAATGTTGGAGTCCATTATTAAGGAAACAGTAACAGAGCATTTGGATAAACATAATTTAATAGGACAGAGTCAGCATGTTTGACAAATTTGCTCGAATTCTTTGAGGATGTAACATACAGGGTGGATAAAGGGGAACCAGTGGATGTAGTGTATTTGGACTTCCAAAAGGCATTTGACAAGGTTCCACACAAAAGATTACTGATCAAGATAAGAAATCACGGGATTGGGGGTAATATACTGGCATGGGTGGAAGATTGGCTATCTAACAGAAAACAAAGAGTTGGAATAAATGGTTCATTCTCGGGCTGGCAATCAGTAACTAGTGGTGTTCCGCAGGGGTCAGTGCTGGGATCCCAACTCTTTACAATCTATATTAACGATTTGGAGGAAGGGACCGAGTGCAACATATCCAAGTTTGCCGACGATACAAAGATGGGAGGGAAAGCAGTGAGTGAGGAGGACATAAAAAACCTGCAAAAGGACATAGACAGGCTAAGTGAGTGGACAGAGATTTGGCAGATGGAATATAATGTTGGAAAGTGTGAGGTTATGCACTTTGGCAGAAAAAATCAAAGAGCAAGTTATTATCTAAATGGAGAGAAACTGCAAAGTGCTACAGTACAAAGGGATCTGGGGGTCCTGGTGCATGAAACACAAAAAGTTAGTATGCAGGTGCAGCAGGTGATCAGGAAGGCCAATGGAATCTTGGCTTTTATTGCGAGGGGGATGGAGTATAAAAACAGGGAAGTCTTGCTGCAGTTATACAGGGTATTGGTGAGGCCACACCTGGAATACTGCGTGCAGTTTTGGTTTCCATATTTAAGAAAAGATATACTTGCTCTCGAGGCGGTTCAGAGAAGGTTCACTCGGTTGATTCCGGAGATGAGGGGGTTGACATATGAGGAAAGGTTGAGTAGGTTGGGCCTCTACTCATTGGAGTTCAGAAGAATGAGAGGCGATCTTATCGAAACATATAAGATTGTGAGGGGGCTTGATCGGGTGGATGCGGTGAGGATGTTTCCACTGATGGGTGAGACTAGAACTAGGGGGCATAATCTAAGAATAAGGGGCTGCCCTTTCAAAACTGAGATGAGGAGAAACTTCTTCACTCTGAGGGTAGTAAATCTATGGAATTTGCTACCCCAGAGAGCTGCGGAAGCTGCAACATTAAATAAATTTAAAATGGAGATAGACAGTTTCCTAGCAGATAAGGGAATTAGGGGTTACGGGGAGCGGGCAGGGAAGTGGACGTGAGTCTAGGTTCGGATCAGCCATGATCCTATTGAATGGCGGAGCAGGCCCGAGGGGCCGTATGGCCTACTCCTGCTCCTACTTCTTATGTTCTTATGTAGACGTCCGGTGGTCGTGAAAGGCATTACATAAATGTGCTATGTAAATGCAAGTCTTTCTTTTTTCTTTTTATTGAATGGCGGAACAGGCTCGAGGGGCCGAATGGCCTACTCCTGCTCCTATGTTCACTTTAAATTTATCTATGCTATTCGCCTCAACTACTCCTTGTTGTAGCAAGTTCCACATGCTAACTATTCTCTGGGTAAAGAAGCTCCTCCTGAATTCCTTACTGGATTTATTAGTGACTACCTTCTATTTAGGACTCCCCTTAAGTGGACACATCAGACATCAAGAACATCTTCCAGTTCTGAGGAAGGGTTCTGTATCCGAAATGTCGATTCTTGTCCAGTCCACAGATGCTCTCTGACCCGAGTATTTCCAGCGATTTCTGTTTTTTGTCACTGGGGAATATTTGTTTTGCTTGCGATTGCCCAACTCTGCCATTGTAATGGGATAGCAGCTACTAATCTCATCACTATGGCAACCATATGGTGCATACAGATCAGAGAAAAATACCGTGATCACTGCAAAATAAAAACAAGGTTAATTGATTGTATTTGCACAATGTAACCGAAGGAGCAGGTGATTCACGGCAACAAAACCTGTGTGCATTTGACTAAAGGGAAAGCTCAAAAGAAATAAATTACAGCGGGCTTGTTCGGGTCAATCTCCCATCCGGTCTTCCAGGGCATTTAGCAACAAGGACATTTACATTTGCCAGTTATTTACATGCCAGTTTGACAACTGCTACAGAAAGAGGAGCATAATTCAGTGCAGGACAGGGAGTATAGCGGCAAAAAGCACAGAACAAAAACCAAGAGCTATGTACGATGCGATACTACAATGCTTACATCAGTAGCAGAATGATTATGTCCTTTCCCAATCAACTGTGGTCATCACTCGACGCAAATCAATAACCCTTCTGAAAGGATGTATGTATCATGTATCGCTCTTTCGGGACGAGGCCTCGTCTGCTCTCTCAAGTGGACATAAAAAAATCCCACGGCACTATTTCGAAGAGCAGGGGATTTCTCCCCGGTGTCCTGGCTAATATTTATCTCTCAGCCAACACCTAAAAGCAGATAATCTGGTCATTATAACGTTGCTGTTTGTGGGAGCTTGCTGTGCGCAAATTGGCTGTTGCGTTTCCTACATTACAACAGTGACTGCACTTCAAAAAGTACTTCATTGGCTGAATCGCACTTTGGGGCATCCTGAGGTTGCAAAAGGTGCTGCATAAATGCAAGTCTGTCTTTCTTTTACACACTTTCTCTTTGACATTCGCTGTGACAAGACCATTAGCTAACTTCCTCCCACAGACTCCACAGTGCACCTTATTACTTTTTGAAAATAGAGAGACACAGAAGCAATTAAGACACAAGTAAGAAGTGTGATGGAATACTCTCCACTTGCCTGGATGAGTGCAGCTGCAATAACACTCAAGAAGCTCGACACCATCCAGGGCAAAGCAGCCCATTTGATTGGCACCCCATCCACCACCTTACACATTCACTCCCTCCACCACCGGCGTACCGTGGCTGCAGTGTGTACCATCTACAAGATGCACTGCAGCAACTCGCCAAGGCTTCTTCGGCAGCACCTCCCAAACCCGCGACCTCTTCCACCTAGAAGGACAAGGGCAGCAGGTGCATGGGAACACCACCACCTCCAAGTTCCCCTCCAAGTCACACACCATCCTGACTTGGAAATATGTCACTGTTCCTTCATCGTCGCTGGGTCAAAATCCTGGAACTCCCTCCTTAACAGCACTGTGGGAGCACCTTCACCACACGGACTGCAGCGGCTCACCACCACCTTCTCAAGGGCAATTAGGGACGGGCAATAAATGCTGGCCGTGCCAGCGACGCCCACATCTCATGAATGAATGAACGAATAAATAAAATGTTTCTGCCTCCCTAGCCCATGAATGCAACTCAAGTATTCGCACTGTACACTAACCCCAACTCAGATTATGCAACTGGGCAGATCAGAGATCAAATCAGTTCTGCACCACCGAACCATCAGAGGAGCAAGTTTGACATTAAGCTGGAGGCCAAAAGTAACAGCAGCAAAACTGTGCTTGGACTTATAATTTTTGAATAAATGTTTAACTTCATTGAGTTTTGTTATCACAATACAGATGAATGCTGATGAAACACATTTTCTAATTTGTGAAAAGACTCAATTAGGGTTTCCGCTAACTGTAAATAAACTAACTAAATCCAACAGGGAATTCAGAAGAAATGTCTGTGCTCGGGAGAGTGGTGAGAATGTGGAACTCGCTACCACAAGGAGTAGTTGAGGCGAATAGCAGAGATGCATTTAAGGGGGTGCTCGGTAAACACATGCGGGAGAAAGGAATAGAAGGTTATGCGGATGGAGTTAGATGAACAGGGGTAGGAGGAGGCTCATGTGGAGCATAAACCCCGGCATAGACCAGTCGGGCCGAATGGCCTGTTGCTGTGCTGTAAATTCGATGTAACTTGTTGGCAAAAATTGTACCACATTCTTCTGAATCATTCAACCGAAATAGGAAACACTTAAAAAAAAAGTAATATGTGTAATTTTTGTTATGTTCTCACTTTGTTCCACCTCTTCCTCTCCCCTCCTTCTCTCCTCAAAGGCATTAAACCCTTGTGGTGGTCTGGATCCACAGATAAGAACATAAGAAACAGGAGCAGGAGCAGGCCAATCGGCCCCTCGAGCCTGCTCCACCATTCAATAAGATCATGGCTGATCTGATCCTAACCTCAAATCTTCTATCACTCTGCATCCACCCGAACCCATGCGATCTCCCGGGAGAGGCGAAAAACCAGATAAAGACCCAATGGCCAATTTGGGAGAAAAAAATCTGGGAAATTCCTCTCCGACCCTTCTAGGCGATCGAAATTCTTCCAGGAGATCACTCTGTCCCTATATTTTCTACAGTACTTACCTTCTGTAAAGGCGATCTCCACCCCAGCCAGGAACAGGAATAAAACCATCTCCTGAAATCTAACACAGAATTAGAACACAGTAGGAGCAGAACCAGGCTACACGGCCCTGGGCCCACTCCACTACCCACAGGGCCATGACCATTCCGAACCTAGACTCATGTCCAATTTCCTGCCCGCTCCCCGTAACCCTTAATTCCCTTTACTTCTAGGAAACTATCTATTTCTGTTTTAAATTTATTTAATGATGTAGCTCCCACAGCTTTCTGGGGCAGCAAATTCCACAAACCTACCACCCTCTGAGTGAAGAAGTTTCTCCTCATCTCAGTTTTGAAAGAGCAGCCCCTTATTTTAAGATTATGCCCCCTAGTTCTAGTTTCACCCATCATTGGGAACATCCTCACCGCATCCACCCGATCAAGCCCCTTCACAATCTTATATGTTTCAATAAGATCGCCTCTCATTCTTCTGAACTCCAATGAGTAGAGTCCCAATCTACTCAACCTCTCCTCATATGACCACCCCCTCATCCCCGGGATTAACCGAGTGAGCCTTCTTTGTACTGACTCGAGAGCAAATATGTCTTTTCTTAAGTATGGACACCAAAACTGTATGCAGTATTCCAGGTGCGGTCTCCCCAATACCTTGTACAACTGCAGCAATACCTCCCTGTTTTTATATTCCATCCCCCTAGCAATAAAAGCCAACATTCCATTGGCCTTCTTGATCACTTGCTGCACCTGCATACTAACTTTGAGTTTCGTGCACCAGGACCCCCAGATCCCTTTGTACTACAGTACTTTCCAGTTTCTTGCCATTAAGATAATAACTTGCTCTATGATTTTTCCTGCCAAAGTGCATAACCTCACACTTTCCAGTATTGTATTCCATCTGCCAAATCTCTGCCCACTTACTTAGCCTGTCTATGTCCCTTTGCAGGTTTTTTATGTCCTCCTCACTCACTACTTTCCCTCCCATCTTAGTATCATCTGCAAACTTTGATATGTTACACTCGGTCCCCTCCTCCAAATCGTTAATATAGATTGTAAAGAGTTGGGGACCCAGCACTGACCCCTGCGGAACACCACTAGTTACTGGTTGCCAATCTGAGAACGAACCATTTATCCCAACTCTCTGCTTTCTGTTAGAGAGCCAATCCTCCACCCACGCCAGAATATTACCCCCAATCCCAAGATTATTGCTCAAAATAAAAAATCACTTGTGTGGCACCTTGTCAAATGCCTTTTGGAAGTCTAAATACACTACGTCCACTGGTTCCCCTTTATCCACCCTGTATGTTACTTCCTCAAAAAACTCAAGCAAATTTGTCAAACATGACTTCCCCTTCATGAAACCATGCTGAGTTTGTCCTATTAAATTATGTTTATCCAAATGTCCCGTTACTGTCTCCTTAATAATGGACTCTAACATTTTACCAACCACAGATGTTAGGCTAACAGGTCTATAGTTTCCAGCCTTCTGCCTACTACCCTTTTTAAATAAGGGTGTTACATTAGCAGTTTTCCAATCTGCCGGGACCTTTGCTGAGTCCAGTGAGTTTTGGAAAATTACCAATGCATCCACAATCCCTACCGGTACTTCCCTCAAGACCCTAGGATGCAAGCCATCAGGTCCAGGGGATTTATCTGCCTTGAGTCCCATTATTTTACCAAGTACCACTTCCTTAGTGATTTTAATCGTATTTAGTTCCTCCCCCCCTAGAGCCCCCTGTTTGTCCAGTGTTGGGATATTCTTAGTGTCCTCTACTGTAAAGACTGATACAAAATAATTGTTCAGTGTTTTTGCCATCTCCATGTTTCCCACCATTAATTTCCTGGTCTCATCCTCTAAGGGACCAACATTTACTTTAGTCACCCTTTTTCTTTTTATATAACTATAGAAACTTTTGCTGTCTGTTTTTATATTTTTTGCTCATTTACTTTCATAATCTATCTTCCCTTTCTTAATCAATCTTTGAGTTATTTTTTGCTGTCTTTTAAAGACTTCCCAATCTTCCATCCTCCCACTAGATTTGGCTACCTTATATGCCCTTGTTTTTAGTCAGATACTATCCTTAATTACTTTACTTAGCCACGGATGGCTATCTTTTCTTTTACACCCTTTTTTCTTCAGTGGAATATATATTTTTTGGAAGTTGTAAAATAACTCCTTAAATGTACACCACTGATCATGTACCGTCTTACCCTTTAATCTATTTTCCCAGTCCACTCTAATCAATTCCGCTCTCATACCTTCTGTGTTACCCAAGTGACCATTCCTGGACAATAAGTGACCACACGAGGCACCACAACCAAGCCTAATCCAGCCTTCACCCAATGTCCATGTCTGCACGTTCCAGCAGTGGGGTGGGACAAACAAAATCTCTAAATGCACTGCGAGCTGTTCGTCACAATTTAAATGGAGGTGTGAAAACTGCACATCTCCACGAGGGTTGCCAACTCTGGTTGGATGTACTAAGAGGTTTCACCAAATGGCCTGCTGCTTCACCCAGTCAAGCAGCCTTTTTAAACCCATCTCCAATATTTTTAAAAACTAATAAATGAAAGTGTTCAAAGAAAATGGAAGAAAAACATACCTTTAAAAAAAAAAAAAAAATGTCCCTATGATTTTTCTCCCGCGTTGCTCCCAATAATATACTGGAGTCTATTCTTTCATTCCTGGAGACTCCAGGATATTCCTGGAGGGTTGGCAACCCTCCCCTTCACCACTATGCTTTACTACAATAGTAGTGACAACATGTTCTACCAACTCTTCAGCCTTCTAGGCCCCCCACCGCCCAAAATCTGAAATTTTCTCCATAAACCTCTCCCTTGTCCTTTAAGACACTGCTCCAAACCTTCCTCTTTGACCAAGCTTTTGGCCACCTGTCCCAATGTCTCCTTTTTGTCTGATAACACCTTTTAAGTACCACCATGGGACATTTTACTATGTTAAAGGTGCTATAAAAATGTTTGTTGTTGTTGTGTCAGCTGTGGCTCAGTGGGCAGCACTCTCGCCTCGGAGTCAGAAGGTTTAGGTTCAAGTCCCCACTCCAGAGTCTTGAGCCCAAAAATCTCTTGGTCAATGTTTATCCCTCAATCAACAAAACAAATAAACAGATTACCTAGTCATTATCACATTGCTGTTTGTGGGAGCTTGCTGTGCACAAATTGGCTGCCGCGTTTCCCACATTACAACAGTGACTACACTTCAAAAGTACTTCATTGGCTGTAAAGCGCTTTGGGACGTCCGGTGGTCGTGAAAGGTGCTATAGAAATGCAAGTCTTTCTTTCTTCTTTGTAAATATTAAGTCAGCGTGTCAGTCATGGCTCAGTGGGCGGCACCCTCGCCTCTGACTCAACAGGCTGTGGGTTCAAGTCCCACTCCACAGACTTGAGCACAAAAATCTAGGCTGACGCTTCCAGTGCAGTGCTGAGAGAGCGCTGCACTGTCGGAGGTGCCGTCTTTCAGATGAGACGTTAAACCGAGGCCCCGTCTGCTCTCTCAGGTGGGTGTAAAAGATCCCACGGCCATTATTTCAAAGAAGAGCAGGGGGAGTTCTCCCCGGTGTCCTGGGCCACTATTTATCCCTCAATCAACATCACTAAAAACAGATCATCTGGTCATTATCGCATTGCTGTTTGTGGGAGCTTGCTGTGCGCAAATTGGTTGCCGCGTTTCCCACATTACAACAGTGACTACACTTCAAAAAGCACTTCATTGGCTGTGAAGGGCGTTGGGAGGTCCTGGTATTGTGAAAGGCGCTATAGAAATGCAAGTCTTTCTTTAATAATGTGCTGACCCAAATGAAACCCTGTAAATGTGGGGTTGGTGCGAGGGTTTCACACACACTCCTAATAAGTATTGAGTGCATACAATAAAACCTGGTCACATCTGTGCTATTCGGTTTGAAAAGAAACCACAGTCGGCGACCCACAAATGTCAACACCAGCCCAATGCACAAGTTACAGGCCAGGTGTGAGTCAGAAAAGGCTGTGCAATCGAGGCAGCTGATTTTACTGCAGGTCTTTTGCCCTAAATATTAGATAATTTTGCTCGGATCATTTAGCATCATTTCAGGAAAACATTCACAATAAACCGAATATTCAACGACTGCAGAAATCAGATTCCCTCCTTCAACTGTTGCGGTACGCGGAGCTTTTACTCTAACTTGAAACAAAACAAAAGGTGTTTTTCAATCTTGAGGAGAAGTAAAATGCTGCCTGGAGGCAGCCTTGATGGGACAGCTGGTCTGTCCTGGCCCGTCAAATATCGGATGTTCGTGAGGCAAGTTCAGGACATTTGGCCAACACCACAAAACACTGGGGAGAATATCGACTGCTCCGGAAGAGTCAATACTGCCGGCGACTTGCTGGGTTTGTTGTTTTAAAGCCCCGGACTGGATCACTCCCTCGTGTTTTGTCCCAAGCTTCGGTGCAATCACATCTAACAAGCAGCAACCTCAATCGCAGGGTGCTGTCCAAACCGCACTCAGTAACCCGGGTCCTGAAGAGGGATTCTCCCCCCCCCCCCCCCCCCCTCATCCGACAACACGGAGGGAGCAAGACTGCACACGCTGAATATTAATATTTATCATATAAAAAGCTTTTGCAAAATGACTGCAAGATGCAACAGAAGTTAAAATGGCTGGGGAAGTAAGAGACACCTTTGCCAAACCAGGTACAGGGTGCAAGATGAAGCCTATTCGAACACCTGGCTGAAATTAAACTACACTGAAAGATGTCACCACCGATAGAAATAGATTTGGGCTCAACTGGTGTCTGATAAAGAAAAGGTCTCATGAAAATAGAATCACCCGACTCATCGCCTCTTGTGTCGAACGCCTTTTTGTTAATAAAACACACACAGATCTTAAGATAATGTAGAATTTGGAAATGATCCTGAAGACACTATTTCATTGGAGTCGAAAAAGCAATTGTACCAACTAGAGTAAAACACATGCAAGAAGGTAGCAATGATCTAGCCAGGATCTGTCAGACACACTGCGGTTAGGGGGCTTCTTACCTGGTGGAGATCCTCCTTGCTGTTAATCTCTGCCTCTCATCGCTAGGAAACAAAGCTATGAAGTCATCGGTGTGTCTCCCTTTCAGCACAGACATGTAGCAGTCGGTGCAATAAACCAGCGGATCCCAGCTCCTGCAATTCCCCCCCGCTGTCAGCATCCCCACTCGTGCATTCGGGCTGTACAGGCGAGTACCCACGATACAGAGAAGATGAGCAAGAGTCGGGATTGAGCAACCAGGGAGAGCCGCACCCTGCTGCATCTGACATCATCTGAAGCAAAGCCCCCCCCCCCACCCCCCGCCCGAGGGAAGACTGACCATTCCAGCAACAAAAAACCAACCTCCTGCCGCTTGGGTTCAAAGATCAATCGGTGTTCCATCTTTCCTCTCTCTCTCTCACACATACACACTCTGTCACCCAAACACATGTCATTAGTTAGCCAGCGATCCGGCTGAGTTGTTCCACTACACATGTGCACTGTACACACACAGAAAACAGCAACAGGACGACCACTGCAAGGGGCGCAGCAAGCACAAAACCCCAAACCCCATCACAAGTCACCAACTCCACTCCAGGTACACTTCAGGAGTTTCCTCTCGCAGCCCACCCGTATTACAGGTATCGCAACCGAGATCGAGCTCCCGTCTTAGGATGTGGACTCGCTGCCACAGGGAGTGGTTGAGGTGAATAGCATGGATGCATTTTAAGGGGAAGCGGGACAAAGACACAAGGGAGAAAGGAATAGAAGGTTATGCAGATAGGATGAAAAGAAAGACTTGTATTTCTATAGCGCCTTTCACAACCACCGGATGTCTCAAAGCACTTTACAGCCAATGAAGCACTTTTTTTGGTGAGATGAAGAGGGGAGGGAGGAGGCTCGTGTGGAGCATAAACACCGGCACCGACCAGTTGGGCCGAATGGCCTGTTTCTGTGCTGTAACATTCAACATAAATCAGTGCTTGAGGAAGGGCAGGGGAGCCAGCGACCAGGGAGGCAGGGAAGAGAGCAAGTGACCGGGGGCGGGGGGAGCCAGTGACCGGGGGGAGAGCCAGCGACCGGGGGCGGGGGGAGAGCCAGCGACCGGGGGCGGGGGAGAGCCAGCGACCGGGGGCGGGGGAGAGCCAGCGACCAGGGGAGCAAGTGACCAGGGGCGGGGGGAGCCAGTGACCGGGGGAGCAAGCGACCGGGGGGGGGGGGGGGGGGGAGAGCAACTGACCGGGGGGGCGGGGGGGGGGGGGGGGGGGGGGGGGAGAGCAACTGACCGGGGGCAGGGGGGGTGGGGGCGGGAGAGCCAGTGACCGGGGGCGGGGGGGGCGGGGAGCGCTAGTGACCAGGGGCGGGGAGAGCCACACCATTCCTCGAGTGGTTGGAATCAATAAAATTGTGG